>NC_087309.1:72887387-73187387 GCF_015220805.1 Pogoniulus pusillus
AGGCAAGGAAAGGCAAGGAAAGGCAAGGAAAGGCAAGGAAAGGCAAGGAAAGGCAAGGAAACGCAAGGAAACGCAAGGAAAGGAAAGGAAAGGAAAGGAAAGGAAAGGAAAGGAAAGGAAAGGAAAGGAAAGGAAAGGAAAGGAAAGGAAAGGAAAGGAAAGGAAAGGAAAGGAAAGGAAAGGAAAGGAAAGGAAAGGAAAGGAAAGGAAAGGAAAGGAAAGGAAAGGAAAGGAAAGGAAAGGAAAGGCAAGGAAAGGAAAGGAAAGGCAAGGAAAGGCAAGGAAAGGCAAGGAAAGGCAAGGAAAGGCAAGGAAAGGAAAGGAAAGGCAAGGAAAGGCAAGGAAAGGCAAGGAAAGGCAAGGAAAGGCAAGGCAAGGAAAGGAAAGGCAAGGCAAGGAAAGGCAAGGCAAGGAAAGGCAAGGCAAGGCAAGGCAAGGAAAGGCAAGGCAAGGCAAGGAAAGGAAAGGCAAGGAAAGGCAAGGCAAGGAAAGGCAAGGCAAGGCAAGGCAAGGCAAGGAAAGGCAAGGCAAGGAAAGGCAAGGAAAGGCAAGGAAAGGCAAGGAAAGGCAAGGAAAGGCAAGGAAAGGCAAGGAAAGGCAAGGAAAGGAAAGGCAAGGAAAGGAAAGGCAAGGAAAGGAAAGGCAAGGAAAGGCAAGGAAAGGCAAGGCAAGGAAAGGCAAGGCAAGGCAAGGCAAGGAAAGGAAAGGCAAGGAAAGGAAAGGCAAGGAAAGGAAAGGAAAGGCAAGGAAAGGAAAGGCAAGGAAAGGAAAGGCAAGGAAAGGCAAGGAAAGGCAAGGAAAGGCAAGGAAAGGAAAGGCAAGGAAAGGAAAGGCAAGGAAAGGAAAGGCAAGGAAAGGCAAGGAAAGGCAAGGCAAGGAAAGGCAAGGCAAGGCAAGGCAAGGAAAGGAAAGGCAAGGAAAGGAAAGGCAAGGAAAGGAAAGGAAAGGCAAGGAAAGGAAAGGCAAGGAAAGGAAAGGCAAGGAAAGGAAAGGCAAGGAAAGGAAAGGCAAGGAAAGGAAAGGCAAGGAAAGGAAAGGCAAGGAAAGGAAAGGCAAGGAAAGGAAAGGCAAGGAAAGGAAAGGCAAGGAAAGGAAAGGCAAGGAAAGGAAAGGCAAGGAAAGGAAAGGCAAGGAAAGGAAAGGAAAGGCAAGGAAAGGAAAGGCAAGGAAAGGAAAGGCAAGGAAAGGAAAGGCAAGGAAAGGCAAGGAAAGGAAAGGCAAGGAAAGGAAAGGCAAGGAAAGGAAAGGCAAGGAAAGGAAAGGCAAGGAAAGGAAAGGCAAGGAAAGGAAAGGCAAGGAAAGGCAAGGAAAGGAAAGGAAAGGAAAGGAAAGGAAAGGAAAGGAAAGGAAAGGAAAGGAAAGGAAAGGCAAGGAAAGGAAAGGAAAGGAAAGGCAAGGAAAGGAAAGGAAAGGAAAGGCAAGGAAAGGAAAGGAAAGGCAAGGAAAGGAAAGGAAAGGAAAGGAAAGGAAAGGAAAGGAAAGGAAAGGAAAGGAAAGGAAAGGAAAGGAAAGGAAAGGAAAGGAAAGGAAAGGAAAGGAAAGGAAAGGAAAGGAAAGGAAAGGAAAGGAAAGGAAAGGAAAGGAAAGGAAAGGAAAGGAAAGGAAAGGAAAGGAAAGGAAAGGAAAGGAAAGGAAAGGAAAGGAAAGGAAAGGAAAGGAAAGGCAAGGAAAGGAAAGGAAAGGCAAGGAAAGGAAAGGAAAGGCAAGGAAAGGAAAGGAAAGGCAAGGAAAGGAAAGGAAAGGCAAGGAAAGGCAAGGAAAGGCAAGGAAAGGCAAGGAAAGGAAAGGAAAGGCAAGGAAAGGAAAGGAAAGGCAAGGAAAGGAAAGGAAAGGCAAGGAAAGGAAAGGAAAGGCAAGGAAAGGAAAGGAAAGGCAAGGAAAGGAAAGGAAAGGCAAGGAAAGGAAAGGAAAGGCAAGGAAAGGAAAGGAAAGGAAAGGAAAGGAAAGGCAAGGAAAGGAAAGGAAAGGAAAGGAAAGGAAAGGAAAGGAAAGGAAAGGAAAGGAAAGGAAAGGAAAGGAAAGGAAAGGAAAGGAAAGGAAAGGAAAGGAAAGGAAAGGAAAGGAAAGGAAAGGAAAGGAAAGGAAAGGAAAGGAAAGGAAAGGAAAGGAAAGGAAAGGAAAGGAAAGGAAAGGAAAGGAAAGGAAAGGAAAGGAAAGGAAAGGAAAGGAAAGGAAAGGAAAGGAAAGGAAAGGAAAGGAAAGGAAAGGAAAGGAAAGGAAAGGAAAGGAAAGGAAAGGAAAGGAAAGGAAAGGAAAGGAAAGGAAAGGAAAGGAAAGGAAAGGAAAGGAAAGGAAAGGAAAGGAAAGGAAAGACACTTTCCCTTATGTTTGCTGTAGAGTATTTCAACCTCAGCATATCTTTCGTATGAAAATTTGATGTAAATATGGACACATTAGGTTCTTTGCAGTGTCACTCTTCATACTTGTGTACAGTCTCCTGTAAGTTTGCCTAGAAGTACAGAAAATCCTACTCCCACAGATTTTACTATTTTTCTGGGTTATATACTACCTACACAACTTATCTAGATAATCAGCCCACAGGGTATTTTTTAATAGATTTAACAAACTTCCTAGCATAATTACCTCTCCAGATTTAATCTATGGGATGGAGAGAGATCAAGGAGTCGTCTCTTACAATGACCATAAAAAAAAAAAAAGAAGGGAAGGGAAGGGAAGGGAAGGGAAGGGAAGGGAAGGGAAGGGAAGGGAAGGGAAGGGAAGGGAAGGGTAGAGAGAAGAGAAGAGAGAAGAGAAGAGAAGAGAAGAGAAGAGAAGAGAAGAGAAGAGAAGAGAAGAGAAGAGAAGAGAAGAGAAGAGAAGAGAAGAGAAGAGAAGAGAAGAGAAGAGAAGAGAAGAGAAGAAAATAAACAAGACAGCTTTAAAAATGCCAAAGCAGCCAAACCTTAAGAAAAATTATAACCAATCAAGAGTTAATAAGAGAGGTTACAGAAAAGTTCAAAAGCGGGAGACATAAAATGTGTCAACTTTTTGGGTTTTTTTTTGAAGCTGTTTTTGTGTTTTGAGATGAGCACCTTTATTCCTAGATATTGAGCACAAATAGTATTGATTGACTGCAGCTTTTTTACACTCTCATGTCTTCTGTGTACTGCAGAATAAGCAACTGTTTGCAGGTTCTCTTGACTGTGTTAGTAGAGTACATTAGTGATGCTTTAGGTCTTATTTAGTAATAATGAATTTATATTGACCTCAACAGCCAGAATTAATGATATCTAGTCAAATAACAGACAAGATATTCCACAAGGTATTTTTTTTTAATTACTCACGGAAGGGGATGGGAAAGCAAGGAGATGGCTCAATATGAGCTATGCTATACAAGGACTCCGCGGTTGTCGTGGAGGGGCAGCAGCCCCAAAGCTGAGGCTTCACCATGCCTTTACATGTCCAGACATGTTCTTCTGCCAGGACCCACGAGGCAGCAAACAAATTGTGTAACACACATACGTCCAGCCCGTGTGCCCCTGAGGTCTGGGCAGGTTATCCTCTATTGGGAGGTCCAGGCATGTCTCTACTGCCTATTGGGGCAAGGTTTGGCTTACTGACAAACTGATTGGTCATTCTAGATGTCCAACGAGCCATGAATCTCGGCCCAGAGTCCATAAAGAGGGGTGCACAGCAGCACCACGTGGTCAGTCCGGTCAAAGGGTCCAGATGTTCAAACCGTTCAGAAGCTTAGAGCATTTAGACTCAGCTCTGATCCACAGCAGCATCCTGCTGCCCTGACCCTGCTTGCATGGCCTAGACACAGGATCAGGCCTCACTCATTTGCAAGCATTACAGAGGCTCAGACCTCATGCATTGATCCCAAGACGCAGTCAAGCTACCTGTGAATCCTCTGAGAAGCAGAGCACATTCGTGCCTGCACCATACATATATGGGGAGCCAAGAACCTCCATATCTAAGCCTTGAGCTATCTTGATTAATCTATGGAGCTTGTCTCCCTGCAGCACCACATAGACCCTGCTAGCCTGGCATAAATACTACTTACCATTTATTCTGTAACTCTGGAAAGACCTAGAGCCCAGCAGACCCCTTTCCAGATGGTCTGCAAACCTGCAAATGCAGTCTGCTAGCTGCCAGACAGTGTCAGAAGCTGCACAGATAAATCCTTCTCCTGCATCAGGAAATTCCTTCCAGCTGATCATCCCTGGACACGCGCAGCATCCAGAAGCAGCATCTCCGAGGCAGAGATCACCCCAGGTGAGACGGTTAGAGAAACTCAATTTAACTCAGAGACTGGGAACTTTATCATCACTTGCAAGCCGGGACAGACTCCAGCTCACCAAGACCCAATACTGGGCACACGCTGAGACAGATTCCCGTGAGGATGATTAATGATTAATACTCAAGAGCATCACACCTATGTAAGCTTTAATACTTTTGTAATATAAATTATCTCTATCTGAAGAGCACACACAGTTTCAGCCCTTGCTGGGCAAACACTAGAGTTGTTAAGAGGCATTAAGCCTAGGAAATCTTTGTCTCTGTTAATAATTGTTAATAATTTGATATTTTCATTTAATAATCAATCCCTGTAAATATATATCCCAAAGCTATTTTCATAACCTTGCATAAGAACCTTGATTTCATAGTGGTTGGGGGTGGTATAAATTTGTAAATATTATTTTTTAATAAATAATTTTATAAAAAATCAAAACTGCCTCAAATTAATTTCTCACCTCCCCCTAACAGGGGAGGAATAGAGTAAAGCCCTCCACGACAGCGGTTTATTGAGAGCATCAGACTTCAAGTTACAAAGTACATACTTTTCAGTTAGGGTGAGAAAAGTGAGCACACATAGCATGCAATGTGGTGCTGTTCACTAGCATTTGGTGCATCTAAATATTTGAATATGCATGATCCTCCCTACTTGCAGTTACTGTTATAGCATTTAGTGCACCTAAATATTGGAATTTGCATATTCCTCCTATTTCCCTCCTACTCTGCACACAGTCCCACAGAATCTGTTTATCAGAAGGCTCAAGGACAAATTCCTCAGAGCTTCTTCACACACAGCTCTGTGGTTTATTGCAGTTCCAATGCTCAGACCTCACATCCAAGGCTTGATTGTACAAGCTTCTAGGGGCTCGTGTTCCTTATTTTTCAGCCAGTTCCCAACATTTACTGTAATATATTAATGTTTGAAACATAACTGAAGATCAGGACTCGTAAGCTACTTGAAATTTGAATATCATTTCTTGGTGTTTGGGTTTACTTTTAATCATTATCATGTGTATGCTTTCATCAAGCAGAAAATATAAGAGTAAGAAAAAGTTGTTATTCTAATGAAAATGAGATTCCTAATCAGCAACAATGAGAGGCCAATAACTACTGTGCAAGTCAAATTCTTATGTGACATGGTGCAAACATGAATGTGTACCCTTTTGCAGAAATCGAAGTTAGCAGTTCAACAAGAACTTCATACAAATGTTTGTCTGTGACACTTGCTGACTTTTGACAACACCGGTTTGATAAGCATAAGGAAAAGTAATGAATGTATGGTTTAAATTGATTGATTGCAGTATTTGGGAACAAAATAGTCCTTTTGAATCTAGACCATTAGTTCACTGTAGGCTGTAATGTAATTCTTCTCCATAGTTAAAATCTTATCCAATTCTTGCTGTCAAACACACTTCAAGTACTGACTACTTCACTTCAGTCACTTCAGAGCTGAACACTCCAAAAAGGGAAGTTATTATACATCTCTCTGATGAGATTCTTATACTTTTTACTGAATTAGCAGCCTTATTGGTACAGAATGACCTGCCAAACAAAATGTGGCTTCTCCTGTTGAGTTTTGACATCCTGTTTTATTTTAATCCCATGTTTCTGGAAGTGAATGGGGAATTGTTATGGAATTACAAAATGTGGATATTAATAAAATTATTACATACTAATTAAAATATTTTCTTAACTTATTTACAGGATCTTTTGTGTTCAGTTGTGCAAATAGATTACAGAATGTGTACAGTACATGAGGCAGTACTAAACAATTTCAATCAATTTAGCAAAACTAGCAAAATGTGAAACAGCGAACTTCAAAGAAAATCTTGAAGTGCAATATGCCTCTTGCCCTCTAGGGAGACTCAAAAGGCTCCTTCCTGCTGAAGCAGAAGGCACAATTACAGAGCAAACAGAACCAAAGCAAAGTGCTTTAATTGCAAAGAGGCTTCGATAATATTTACTCACAAATTAGTATTTCCACAGCTGCATTATAGCCCAGACAGTACCCAAACACTTGGAGGGATGCCGTAGTTGATATGGTAACCATCAAAACTTTTAGAGTTCCCCAGATCTGTTGCAGGGTGCCTAGGGCTTGCACAGTCTTCTAATCTGGTTTTAGTCCATTCTCAGGCAGACGGTATCCCTCTAGGGCTCCAGGCTTGGCATGAAGGTTCACAGGTGTACAGGCAAGCAAGTCTTGCAGCTTGGCAGTAACCTACTCTTTCATAACACAAACGCTATTACCAATGGGGTCATTCATGCTAAGGCTGGCCTTAAAGCAGCAAGGCTGGTATTGAAGCAGCAAAGCAAAGCTTAGTAAGGTAAGGTGAGATGAGGCATGATATAGGAAGGTGAGATGAGACAAGTAATTTATGACTTCTGGCTTACTTTTATCAATCACCTGAGTCTTTTTTTTTTTTTTTTTTTTTAACAAATTGCAGCACAAGAGGTTCCATCTCAACACAAGGGGGAACTTCTTTACTGCAAGGGTCAGAGCACTGGAACAAAATCCCCAGAGAGGCTGTGGAGTCTCCTTCTCTGGAGACTTTCGAGGCCTGTCTGGATGATTTCCTCTGTGATCCGTGCTAGATTGTGTGGTCCTGCTCTGGCAGGGAGGTTGGACTTGATGATCTCCTTGAGTCCCTTCCGACTCCTAATATCCTGTAATCCTGTGATCCTTAATTGCTCCAGTGGGCAACTGAAATTAATCACATTCCTTAACCAATCAGAATGTCACTTTGACAGAACTAACAATATTAGGCAAAGCCATGGGCTTGCTTTATTCAAATCTGAGAAAATGTAAACCTTTCATGAGGCAGGCACAAGCCAAGTGTATGTAGCTTGTTTACCACAGGGTGTAAACAAGAGTAAAAGAAGTCTGGGCAAGCCAGGGTCCTTAGACTCAGTGGCTCCTTCTCCTTTGTTCTTTTTCCATCTCTCTCCACTTCAGATGGGAGAGGGAGAGTGGGGAACCACACCTAGACTCAAAGTGGGCCTGTTTTAGTCTACCACCACATGAATTTCAGACTTTGTCATACTTTTTTCCCCCCATGTTTCACAGGGTGACAAAAAGTCAGAGAACACAGCCGTGCTTTTGGATGATCTGGTTTTGTCTTCATCTTCCAAGGGAAAACATG
This sequence comes from Pogoniulus pusillus, assembly GCF_015220805.1. NCBI lineage: Eukaryota > Metazoa > Chordata > Aves > Piciformes > Lybiidae > Pogoniulus > Pogoniulus pusillus. Next base: position 72,894,767 of record NC_087309.1, read on the forward strand.
TCAACATTTTAAGTATATGCTTGATATAAAAACTATGAAGAAAACTTTGCTTAATGAAAACACTCAGTTCTGTTGAAACAAAAGTAAAATCTTCTGACAAGATTCTTAATACAAGTATGAAAACATTGTGAGACCCCAGATTTCTGCAGTCTGTTTTGCTGTGATGTTAAGTGATTTATCTTCCTTATTCAGGATATATCATTAATTTTGTCTATCATTACACTACATACATTACTTACATTATCACACAGAAATTTAAAGATATGTGTAAGACAAGCACAGAAAAAAAATTGAGAAGTTTCTCAATATCTCAATCAACTATTTCCTATGAGAAGTTCATAGTAGATGGGCATGTGTATTAGGAACTGAAAAAATCTGCCTCTTATGTTGAAGTCACTAATGCTGTGAAGGGGATCACACCCTGGATCATAATACCTGTTTTTGCTGGAAACATGGCTCCTGTAATGTTTCCATCCTGAAAGGTTATTTTTGAACTGCAAAAAATTATCAGTTTATAGCAGTTGTGGAGGCAGGGAATTAATGTGTCCAAGTCAGAAATACATATAAAAATATAATTATTTTGTTTTCCTGAAACCCAGCCCCAAAACTATATACTGAAATTAATTTAGTTGTAACTAGCAGATTCAGTCTGATTGTGAAGATCTTACAAGGATACCATAGATAAATTTGAATATTTTGGAAACCAGGAGGTGGAAAAGGCTAAGCTACTAAACATAGAATTCCCCACTACTAATCAGGCTGAGACAAAAGTTTACTCACAGGTGAGCCAGGCTGTCTGAGAGAAAGGGCAGCCCAGATACTTGTCAGCTCACTCTCTTGCAAAAGACATCCGGGGATCGTTAGGCCTATCAAGCTGCATAAAGGCGATGCTTATGGTGGCAAGCCATCCAAAGAAGGGATGGTCCTGTCCCTCAGGAGAACCCCAAGGTGGGAGGTACCCAGATATTTATACCCTTACTAGACAAAGAGTCGACTTACCACTTCCTAGGAACGAAGAGCACAGCCAATCTCCAGCCTGATTCCAGAGTGGGAATCTGCACGGGTCACCCCTTGTGTTGCCCGTCTTCACTCCTGTTTGGGGGGGGGGTAAAAAGCATATTTTTCATGCCTTTTCCTCTCCCATTGTCCTGGAGTCCTGTACCCCTAAATTCCTCTCCTGCCTGGACTTTGGGGGGAAAGGGGAAAAGCCGCCTGGTTTCCCTCCCCCCTCACCTGCCCTGCAGCCGTGAAGGGGGGGAGGACTGCTCCATGAAGGGGGGGACGACTGCCCCGTGAGTTCTCATGCTGGAGCCAGGCTGGGATTGGCCATGCGCTTTCGGCCTAAAGATGTGGTAACTCTGCCCTTTGTCTAGCAAAGGTTATAAATATTGGGGGTCTTCCCGCCTTTGGGGTTCCCACTTTGGAGTTTTGCCTGTGCCGGGACGTATGTGTCTGCCTGAGCTCACACACTCCCCTCGGCTGGACTGCCGAGACCTTCAGGGATTTTCTTTCCTATTGACACTTTTGTGTGCCTAACGACCCTTAACGACCTCTTAACGATCCACCTGCAGCCGCTGGAAAAGAAGAGGAAGACAGACCACACGAGTCAGCCTGAGTGAGTTATTTGCCTTAGCTTAATTTAGTAAGAAACCGCTATTAATTAATAGCTAATGCCTTTACCAACTTCTGACTTTCAAAATAGTCAGATTATTGATGGCATCCTTGTAGGTTAATTCTCATGCAACTGAATCTGCTTATTAAACTAAATTAATCTTTGTATATATAGTTGTGGGGGCGGGTTTTTGGGAAAATAAAAAATAACTATTTTTGATAAATTCCTGACTCGGCCACATATTAATTCCTGCTCGCCGCAACACCCATTCAAACCACAGAGGGAGAGGAATTTTGGGGTATACAGGACTCCAGGACAATAACTATAGCAAGCTATTGAACGTGAAACTTCAAGCAGTGTATCTTGTGATGCACTCTCACAGTGCACTGTGAGAATCATAGAATCATAGAATCATAGAATCAACCAGGTTGGAAGAGACCTCCAAGATCATCCAGTCCAACCTATCACCCAGCCCTAACCAATCAACTAGACCATGGCACTAAGTGCCCCATACAGTCTCTTCTTGAAGACTCCCAGGGATGGTGCCTCCACCACCTCCCCGGGCAGACCATTCCAATGGGAAATCACTCTCTCTGTGAAGAACTTCTTCCTAATATCCAGCCTATACCTACCCTGGCACAACTGGAGACTGGGTCCCCTTGTTCTATTGCTGGTTGTCTGGGAGAAGAGGCCACCCCCCCCTTGGCTGCAATGCCCCTTCAGGTAGTTGTAGACAGTAATAAGATCACCCCTGAGCCTCCTCTTCTCCAGGCTAAACAGGCCCAGCTCCCTCAACCTCTCCTCATAGGATTTGTGTTCCAGGCCCCTCACCAGCTTCGTTGCCCTTCTCTGGACATGTTCCAGCACCTCAACATCTTTCTTGAATTGAGGGGCCCAGAACTGGACACAGTACTCAAGGTGTGGCCTGACCAGTGCTGAGTACAGGGGAAGAATAACCTCCCTTGTCCTACTGGCCACACTGTTCCTGATGCAGGCCAGGATGCCATTGGCTCTCTTGGCCACCTGGGCACACTGCTGGCTCATCTTCAGCTTACTGTCTATCAGTACCCCCAGGTCCCTTTCCTCCTGGCTGCTCTCCAGCCACTCAGTCCCCAGCCTGTAGTGCTGCTTGGGGTTGTTGTGGCCAAAGTGTGGAACCCTGCACTTGGCCTTGTTAAATCTCATCTCATTGGCCTCTGCCCACCCATCCAGCCTGTCCAGGTCCCTCTGCAGGGCTCTCCTACCTTCCAACAGATCAACACCTGCTCCTAGGTTGATGTCATCTGCAAACTTACTGATGCTGGACTCAATGTCCTCGTCCAGATCATCAATAAAGATATTGAACAGGACTGGGCCCAGCACTGATCCTTGGGGAACACCACTTGTGACTGGCTGCCAACTGGATGTGGCACCATTCACCACCACTCTCTGAGTTCTGCCATCCAGCCAGTTCTTGATCCAGCACAGAGTGAATCTGTCCAAACCATGAGCTGCCAGCTTGGCTAGGAGCTTCTTGTGGCAGACTGTGTCAAAGGCTTTGCTGAAGTCCAAGTCGACTACATCCACAGCCTTCCCCACATTCACCAGGTGGGTAACCTGATCATAAAAGGAGATCAGGTTGGTGAGGCAGGACCTGCCCTTCCTAAACCCATGCTGGCTGGGCCTGATCCCTTGGCTATCCTGTAGGTGCAGTGTGATGGCACCCAAGATGACCTGTTCCATGACCTTGCCTGGTACTGAGGTCAGGCTCACAGGTCTGTAGTTTTCTGGCTGCTCCTTACGACCCTTCTTGTGAATGGGTATCACACTGGCCAGCTTCCAGTCTTCAGGGACCTCTCCAGTGAGCCAGGACTGCTGATAAATGATGGAGAGTGTCTTGGCCAGCTCAGCTGCCAGCTCTCTCAGCACCCTAGGGTGGATCCCATCCGGTCCCATGGACTTGTGAGGATCCAAGTGACTTAGCAGATCCCTTACTTCTTCCTCATGGATTAGAGGGGGACTGTACTGGTCCCTGACTCCATCTACCACTTCAGGAGTCCAGCTGTCCTGGAGACAACCTGTCCCACTAGTGAAGATTGAGGCAAAGAAGGTGTTAAGCACCTCTGCCTTTTCCTCATCCTTTGTCACTATGTTCCCCTCTCTATCTAGTAAGGACTGGAGGTTGTCCTTGGCCCTTCTCTTGTCATTCATATATTTAAAGAAACACTTTTTATTTTCCTTGGCGGCCGTGGCCAGCCTGAGCTCCAAGTGGGCTTTTGCCTCTCTAATTTTTCCTCTACAAGACCTAGCAACTTCCTTGAACTTCTCCTGGGACACCTCCCCTCCTCTCCAAAGGTGATACACTCTCTTTTTAATCTTTAATTCCTTCAGCAGCTCCCTGCCCATCCAGCCTGGCTGCCTCCCTCGTCGGCTCATCTTCCGGCTCAGTGGCACTGCCTGCTCCTGTGCCTTCAGGAGTTCTTTCTTGAAGCAGGTCCAACCTTCCTGGACCCCTTTGTTTCTAAGGGCTATTTCCCAAGGAACTTTCTGAATTAGTTCTTTAAATAGGATGAAGTCTGCCCTTCGGAAGTCCAGTGTGGAGGTTCTGTTGATGCCCCTCCTGGTTTCTCCATGTATTGAAAACTCTATAATTTCATGGTCACTGGACCCCAGGCAGCCTCCAACCACCACATCCCCTACCAGCCCCTCTCTATTTGTGAGCAGCAGGTCAAGCAGGGCTGCCCCCCTGGTAGGCTCACGTAACAGCTGGGATAGGAAGTTGTCTTCCACACATTGCAGAAACCTTCTAGACTGCTTCTTCTCTGCAGTGTTTAAGTCCCAGCAGATGTCTGGTAGGTTAAAGTCGCTCACCAGAACCAGGGCAGGTGATCTTGAGGCAGCCTCCAGTTACTTAAAGAGCAATAAATCAACCTCTTCTTCCTGGTTGGGTGGTCTGTAACAGACTCCAACCAGGATATCAGCCTTGTTGGCCTTCGCCTTAAGTCTCACCCATAATGACTCAACTTGATCATCTTTGATTTCTACTGAGAAAGGTAAAGTCAAGATAGTTTCTTTAGAAATCCTAGAAACCAAGTAATAAAGATCATTAACAAAAATTTGCAATGAATCCTGGGAATCTTCCTTTACCTTACTTAAAACTTTGAATTCAGACTACTGTAGCTGCCCTCCTATTACACATGGCTATGCTTGGTGTATTCATTTGTGGATAAAAATTGTCTAGATAGCATACTATACAAAGTGAGATGAAAATTGATGGGTTTGGAGTAGTAACTAGCTTTCTCCCTTTTTGGAAACCTGGTGTTTATATGAAAGATTACTCTTCCCCTATAAATCCAGGAAGTGATTCTTATTCCTTTATTAAAAGAAGACTACTTAAATAAAGAATTTAGTTAGCCAACTGCTGTGATTATTAAAAAAAAAAAAACACTCCTTTCTTATTTTAGCCAAGGGAATAACAAATATGTATATTTGCCAGGAAGTCAGCCTGTTTTATTTATATATATATATATATATATATATATATATATATATATTTATACATAGATACGTGTGTATATCTATACACACACATATATATATATATACACATATATATAACAATGTAGCAGAAGAGGAATTATATATCTATGCATATGTGTGTGTATATACATGTAATTCCTCTTCTGCTACATAGCTACCTTTGCCACTAATACCATGCTACTTACCTCTCTGCTAGTGGGCCAGAACAATGGACAGAAACTTTGTAGTTCTGTATCCAAAAGAAAACTTAGAGTTCAGTGGCATATAAATTTCCACTGCCAGGCAGAGTTATGCCACATGTTTTAGAAAATTATGTTTTCTCACTGATTATAAACTTTCTGGGTCTGGAGTCCCTTAGTTCCTACTACCAAGAATTATGAAGTCTTGGACATGAATCAAAATGTACATGCTATTAATATGATTATGTTGTTAATCAGACACTAATAATCTTTAAAATGGCTTTCAGTGATCATTGAATGGACGCAAGTTTGTGAGCATGCTCGTTTAAGCAACCTCTTATCCAACACTTGAGGTGTGATGGTTTGGGTGTTACCTGTCCCACCACACATTATAAATCACCCAGAGTAGACTCAGATGGCTCTGAAAATTGAATGAAACTTTTATATTTACAGCTTAGCATACTATACAAGCAGATATTTACAGTATATACAGTTATAAACAGAAATATACAAGGTAAAAGGTAATACAGAACACAACACTGCTCCCAGAAACCTGAGTCCCCAGGAGGGGCACACAACTGCCCTTCCACCTTCCTCCCACCCCTCTCTAATTTACCCCAGGTGTTGCCTTATGCCCAAGGAAGAGTGGGGGGTTGGCTGGGGCGGGGGGTGGGGCGATTAGGAAGCAGGTGGATTAATCAGGTTAGGTTAGAGAGAGAAAATGCAGCCCAAAGCCCAGGCAGTGAGTGAATGTCTTATGTTGTGCTAGTTTGAAGCTACCAAGAATGTTTTGGTAAGAAGAAGTAGATTACAGGCTGTGAAAGGAAAACAATGGTGATGTCTACTTTGCTCACAGTCTTGCTAAACAAGAAATGAAAACATTAGATAACACTCTTGCCATTTTCTCTCACTCTTTCTTGGACTACTGACTGAGCAACACCTTACTCCCTAACCTCACCTTCCATTTGGCCTAAACCAGCTTTGCTTCTTAACCTCTTGGCCGAACCTCTATTCTTCCTTGGGACTGGGGTAAGGGTGAGAGGGGCAGGGAGAAGGTGCAAGGGTGGTTGAGAAGCCCCTCCTGGTGATTCAGGTTTCTGAGAGGGGAGTTGTGTTTCTGTATTACCTTTTATCTTGTATATTTCTGTATATAACTGTATATATTGTAAATATCTGCTTGTATATTTTGCTAGCTGTAAACAAATAACTTCATTCATATTTCCAGAGCTGGCTGAGTCTAGTCTGGGTGATTTCTAAAGTGTGGGTGGGCAGGGAACTCCCAAACCATCACATATTTTTATGTGGCTACCCAACGTGGGGCAAATTCATTTTGAGTGATTGTTAATTAACTCTGGGAATCAGAATGAAGCTTATCAAGCAGTTATTTTTATAGTGGGGGCCATTTTGTGGCCTGTTTTCTGTTTTCTTGTGTATAATTGAATCAAAGTCCACATTGGTTATTTCTTGCTTAATATAATATTTAAGAAGGTCAAAGCTAAACTTACACATGTCTTCTGGGCCTGGGGAGGTCTCATTCTTGGGTATGCTGGTTTCAATGTCATTGAAAATTTTACTAGTAATATTACAGGGGTATTTACCAATAATATTGCACACAATCAAAGCACTGCTTTACCTGTTGCATTGATGAGGGTTATCTTACCCAGAACTGAGATTCCAGACTCTTGTTCAGAATTTGATTCATGTCAGACTGTGGCATTTCTGGTGTGTGTGATCCTAGCTCTTGTAATTTTTTATTTTATAATACTTCTAACATTCTGTGTGAAAAATTTGAATGCAATGCCTGTGAAAGCTAAAAAGAAAGAGAAAGGGACAGTGTCACAAAAACAATGTACCAGTGGAAACCAAAACAAAGATAACTCAGGGACACAGCAAGAAAAACCACCTCCTTCCCAGGATTCTGGGACAGCCACTACACCTCCTTCTCCAGATTCTGGGAAAGCTGCTAATGTTCCTAGTGGGAATGATAACACGGCAGAATTGACAGGATTCCCAGGAACACAGGTCACTACTCAAAGCCAAGATGTTCCCACTACTAATAATACTAGTAACACTAACTCAGCAAGCTTGAATCCCCAGCCAGCAGACAACCAGAACCCTGTTAGCTCTAAGGCAGATCTGAACTCACAGGCCTCAGGTCAGATTCCCAGTGATTCAAACCTTCCAGTAGACACATCAAAGTCTGTGGTTGTGCAGCAAGCTTTTTTGGCATCTGCTAAAGCAAAAGCCAAGATGCCACATTTGACAAAGTGTGATTCAAAAAAGGAGGTAAGAGAGGAGACCTCTGGTGAGCAAGAGGAGGAAGCGGAGAGACATAGTCTTCGGGATTTGGCGAACATGCTCAAATCCCAGTACTCTGATGATAGGAGCACTGTGAGATTGGCTGCCAAGAAAGAGGATGGTTCCGATGAGTTTAAGACTGCTCTTAGTAAGGTTCTGTTTCTAGGCCAGGGGCAACCAGATCAACAAGAGGAAAAGGAGAAGGATGACATCCAGGATTCCAATGATCCCCTCAGAGAGGTCAGGAAAGTTAGGAAGGAATACTCAAAGGAATCAGGAGAGACAATCTCAAGATGACTAGTGAGATGTCGCAGTATTGGTGCCAAGGCTCTGCAAGTAGGAGACAAGTCTGCAAAGCAGCTAGGACCACTCACCAAAGAGAGTGGAGTGGACAAATGTCTAGCAAGTCCTCTTGGTAAGATTAGCTTGTGGACATGCCTTCTGTTGGCTGTGGCTATGAGATATCCTTCCCAAGATGATCTGCCATGGGCTGCCAAGAAGTTGAACACCATGGAGCAGGAGTTTGCTGTGAAGGAAGTGCTTTATGGAGATCACGACAAACATGAGGCTGATGATGTTCCTCTAGGAACAGGTCTCATGGAGAAGCTTATTAAGCTTGCTCCTTCATCCTATGCTAGCATCTTGACAAGCAGGTTTAAATCAACGAGTGATAGTGGAAAGTCTTTCACTGTTGGTGAATTCACTGACCAGCTCAGGCAGGTAGAGGACAGCTTGTCACATTCTGCTATAATCTGTGCCATAAAAACTCAAGGTACAGAGATAAAAGATGGCATTAAAGATAGCATTAAAGATAGCATCAAAGGTAGCATCAAGGAAGGTATTAAAGATGACATGACAGAACTGAAGGAGGATCTCAGAAACATTTCCAGCCTGGTAAAGGATACCATCCCTGCATCATCTGAATGGGTGCATGTTTCTGCAGTCAGGAACAGACGTCCACCTCCTGCAAGACAATTCCAGTCCTGGAGGAGACAAATTTCACCTAGACATCAGCAATCACGTACATCACTGTGCATAAATCTGTGTGACCAACAGGGAGAGAACATGAACAAAAGGGATGGTCAACCTACTTCAGCTCTTTCAAAGAGAGTCAGGGAATTGCAGAGTGGCAGAAACAGAAGCAGCAATGCCAGGAAAGTAGCTGTCACTTCTTCAGCTCCCCAGAGCAACTGCAATTATTCCAACAATTGCAATTTCTCTCACAACAACACCAATCATTGCGTACACCCCACATGCCATGTTCAGAATTAGGGGTGCCCTGCCACCAGCCAGGAGAAGGAAAGCGATAGTGGAGAGAACCGAATCTATTGGAATGTATTCATTTGGTGGCCTGGCAGTTCAAAAGTTCAGATATACAGGGCTTTGATTTATACAGATGCTCAGTGTAATTTATTGCCATTCAATTGCAAAGAGACCGAATCCATACCTATTTTTGGAATCACTGGTGAATCTCAAGAGTTGACTGAGTTAAAGGCTGAAATAAATTTATCTAGTAAAGAGTGGAGAAAACATAATATTGTACCTGGTCCTGATGTGCCTTGCATTTTGGGAATTGACTTTTTGAGACAAGGTTGTTTCAAAGATTCTAAGGGTCACAAATGGGCTTTTGGAATAGCATCTGTAGAGATTGAGGATAGTAAATTGAAATTGTCCATTAGACCTGAACTTTGAGATGAATTTGCAGTTGTGGGACATCATGACTCCACCCATGAGCGCAGCTGTGCAGGACATGCTGGAACTCCTGTATGAGCTGGAATCAAAGGAGGCTAAATGGTATGCTACCACTGACATTGTTAATGCCTTCTTCTCTATTCCCATAGCAAAGGAGTGCAGGCCTCAGTTTGCATTCACCTGTGTGCTAGTTAGAAGCAAGCTAGAACGTTTTGGTAAAAGAACTAGATAACAGGCAGTGAAATGAAAAACTATTGATGTCAACTTCTCTCACAGTCTCGTTGAGAGCTCTGGGAAGAAGAAAGACTTTCTCTCCATTTTGTCTTCCTCTTCTGCCTGTGCCTTCAGACCTAGTCACATCTCATTAACCTTGCTCCTACTAACCTTGCTCCCTAACCTCTTGGCCGCACCTCTCTTCTTCCTGAGAACTGGGGTAAGGTTGAGAGGGTAAGGGGAGGTGTTGGGGTGGTTTGAGAGCCCCTCCTGGGGACTCAGGTTTCTTTTGTATTGTTTATCCTTTGTATATTTCTGTATATAATTGTATATAACTGTATATATTGTAAATAGCTGCTTGTAAATTCTGTTAGCTGTAAATAAATTGCTTCATCTATATTCCCAGAGCCCGTCTGAGTTAGCTGGGGCAAATACAAAGTGTGGGGGGGCGGGTAAGAGCCCAAACCATCACAACCTGCAGTTCAACCGTTTGCCTCAGGGGTGGAAACACAGCTCAACAGTCTGTTATTCAGTCATCCACAATGCACTGGAGAAAGGTAAAGCTCCAGAGCACATACAATTCCTTGATGATATCATTGTGTGGGGCCAAACTGCTGAGGAAGACTTTGAGAAAGGTAACAGAATCATTGACATTCTGTTGCAAGCAGGTTTTGCCATTAAGAGAGACAAGGTCAAAGGACCTGCCAGAGAAATTCAGTTTCTGGGAGTGCAGTGGCAGGATGGTTGCTGTCACATTCCACAGGATGTGATCAGCAAAGTCTCCACCATGGCAGTTCCCACCAATAAGAAGGACACTCTCTCTTTCTTGGGTGCAGTGGGATTTTGGAGACTACACATTCCTGGATTCAGTCAGATTGTCAAACCTCTGCAGGATGTGACTCATAAGAGAAACAATTTCGAGTGGGGACCTGAACAACAAGCAGCTTTTGATCAGATCAAGTGAGATCCTGTAGGTACTTTGTGATGACACTCAAGATGACCTGTTCCATCACCTTCCCTGGTACTGAGGTCAGGCTGACAGGTCTGTAGTTTTCTGGCTCCTCCTTACAACCCCTCTTCTGGATGGGTATCACATTGGCCAACTTCCAGTCTTCGGGGACCTCTCCAGTGAGCCAGGACTGCTGATAAATGATGGAGAGTGTCTTGGCCAGCTCATCTGCCAGCTCTCTCAGCACCCTAGGGTGGATCCCATCCGGTCCCATGGACTTGTGAGGATCCAAATGTCTCAGCTGGTCCCTTACTTCTTCCTCATGGATTAGAGGGGGACTATACTGGTCTTGATGTGGCTGAGCGTGAAAATTGACCTATCCTTTACCTCTACACCGACTCACACATGGGAGCCAATGCTCTATGGGGTTGGCTGAAGGACTGGAGAAAGAATGGTTGTCAGAGGAAAGGAAAGCCTGTTTGGAGTGCTGATCTATGGCAGGACATTGATGAACGTCTGGAAAGAATTCCAGTGAAGGTGCGGCACATAGGCACACACATGCCTAAGAGCATAGCCACTGAGGAACACCAACACAACCAACAGGCAGACCAAGTTGCTAAAATTTCTCAAGTTGATACAATCTCTGATCTTGTCCTTGATTGAAAACACCAAGGTGAACTGTTCATAGCTTGTGGGCCCATGATTCATCTGGACATCAAGGCAGAGATGCAACATGGACATGCAATAGGTCAATTGACTTATCCATGGACGCGATCACCCAAGTCATCCATGACTGTGACATTTGTGCTGCTATTGAGCAGGCTAAGAGAATCAAGCCCTTATGGTATGGTGAGAGATGGTCCAAGTACAAATATGATGAGGCCTGGCAGATTGACTACATCACTTTACCTCGATCTTGTTCTGGCAAGCAATATGTGCTAGCAGTGGTAGAGGCCAGCACTGGATGGCTGGAAACCTATCCAGTTCCACATGCCATTGCATGTAACACCGTTCTTGGCTTGGAGAGACAAATTATGTGGAAACATGGAACTGCAGAGAGGATCAAGTCGGAGAATGTGACTCATTTCAAGGCCAATCGCCAATGGGATGAGAAAGCAAGGAGATGGCTCAATATGAGCTATGCTATCCAAGCAGTCCATTTGTTTATTAAGTGCATCAGACTTCAAGTTTCAAAGCACATACTTTTCAGTTAGGGTGAGAAAATCGAGCACACGCAGCATGCAACGTGGCACTGTTAAGTAGCATTTGGTGTATCTAAATATTGGAATATGCATAATCCTCCCTTCTTGCAGTTACTGTTATAGCATTTAGTGCACCTAAATATTGGAATTTGCATATTCCTCCTATTTCCCTCCTACTCTGCACACAGTCCCACAGAAGCTGTTTATCAGAAGGCTCAAGGACAAATTCCTCAGAGCTTCTTCACACACAGCTCTGTGGTTTATTGCAGTTCCAATGCTCAGACCTCACATCCAAGGCTTGATTGTACAAGCTTCTAGGGGCTCATGCTCCCTATTTTAGCCAGTTTCCAACAAACAATCTTGTGAAAAACTAGGCCAAAGAGCACAGTATTGAGTGCATCTACCACATACCCTACTAAGCTCCATCTTCAGGGAAGATTGAGTGTTAAAACGGTTTACTGAAAAACACCCTAAAAGCCATTGGGGATGGGACTCTGAAAAACTGGGACAAACATTTAGCACAAGCAACCTGGTTGATAAATAGTTGAGGTTCAGTAAACAGAGCAGGATTTGCACAGTCAGATTTGGTCCAAGCAGTAGATGGTGATAAAGTTCCTGTTGTACGTGAAAAGAATCTGTTAGGGAAAACTGTTTGGGTATTTTTCTCATTCATGGGAAGGAAAACCTGTCAGAGGGGTGGTTTCTGCTGAAGGTCCTGTTCACACCTACTGGGTAATGCAGGAGAATGGTGAAATCCAGTGTATTCCACAGAGAAATCAAACTTTAGCTGAGAGGGTTTAAATTCAGCATGTATAATACAAGCTGTCAGGAGTTTTCTGTTCTAGGTACCATTGGCATCCATTGAAAGAATCTTACGAGAGAATCTACAGCACATGACCATGAACTCAACATCTCCTGGGAGTCCCTGGTCTTGCCTCATCTGTGAGGAGACAAACTGTTCTGAGCTTTTGAATCACCTACATCTGAGATAGCTGGAATGAAGTGTGAACTGAACTTGTAATATTCATTAGTGCAAATATTGTGTTAGATTAGATCAGATAGTTCTCAGCATTACTCTCAGTGAAGTAGACAGGGGTGTATTGTGCTAGTTTGAGTCTAGCTAGAATTCTTCCTTGCGACTGGGGTAAGATTGAGAGGAGTAGGGGGAAGGTGTAGGGCTGTTTCAGAGCCCATCCTGGAGACTCAGGTTTCTGAGAGGGGAGTTGTGTTTCTGTATTACCTTTTACCTTGTGTATTTCTATATGTAACTGTATATACTGTAAATATCTGCTTGTATATTGTGCTAGCTGTAAATATAAGCTTCACTCATATTTCCAGAGCCATCTGAGTCTAGTCTGGGCAATTTCCAAAGTGTGGGGGGTGGGAAAGACCCAAACCATCACAAGTTCTCATCTCAAAGTACCTCCATATAGTAAGATATCTTTACTTCCTTTGAGAAGGAGAAATGCTAATATTATTTTCATGTGGTGATAGTGCAAGTAGCAAAATAGATAATGTAAGTACAGTCATAATCTATATCTCTTCATACAGTATTTTAGATATCATAATATAAAATTGCCACGGTAAGAAACAGTCACTTTACACAGCAATCAGAACAGTGCACAGGTCTGGCTTTTTTATAAAGAAGAAAAGGTTAGAAATAATAGATTCCAAAATATTAAAAATAAAAACACAAAATCACATATGCTTTACCTGCATTCATATATTTTCATTATTCCTATGATATCAGTAACTTGATTAGCTTATTAAAAAAAGTGATCAAAATTACCAACTATTGATTTGTAAGCAGTCTTATTACAGCGATGGTGCTAAGATGTGGGGTTTTGGTGGTTTTTTTTGTTTGTTTGTTTGTTTTGTTTTGTTGTGTTGGGTTTTTTTTAATATATATTTAACAGCAAGGGTTGCAGGGCCTTCTCTTCTGGGCAATATCCTCTGGTCTCAATTTATATTTCCTTTTTGCCAACTGTGTGTTATTTTTATTCTAAGACATACATATCTGCATAAAAAGATATTGGAAAGTGCATCTTAAACATTTTGTATAGATATAAAAATTCATTGATTAAGTAGTGAAGAGAAATTTATATGTAATGTAACAGACAAACTCTATGGCAAAGCAGACAGGACTTTATGAACTGTATTTTCTAAGACTTTTCAGTGTCTAGAACAATTTGACAGACAGAAAAGCAAATCTTGATGAGTTTTTCATTCTGTGCTAAATGCTTTCTTTCTCTTTATAGACAGTGGGACTACAGGAAGTAGTGTTGTATCATGGTGCAGAGTGGGCTTTGTAACACCTGGGAGTATCTTGAACAAAAACAAACAAAAAGACAAAGTTGAATATGTAAACTTCATTTGCATGTAAACAGAAACAAATGGGAGAAGGACAGGGGAAAAGAAAAAAGGAGAAAATTATCTATCCACTCCTTTATATTTTATTTGTGTGATCAAGGCCCTTTCTTACAACATTTCATGATTTTGTTCCACTTGCATACCTTCCTAGTCTTGCTGTCACTGAATGAATTGATTTTCATTCTCTATTATATCTCAAGTCAATCAACATATTTTTTGTAAACCCTTTTTGTATGAAATTACCTGTGCTAGGTCAGATTAAAGGTCTACCTCCTGTAGCATTCTATTCCTGAGAATATACCTAGAATGGAGTGTAAATGACTAATGATGCTTCCCTAGAATAGTCTTATTCTTGCTGAGGGTTTATGATACAGACACCAGCGCCAGAGGTGGCATATTTATATGTGCTTGTGCTTAATATATTTTTCTTCTTTTTTTTTTTTTTTTTTGTTAATTTTCTGATACCAAACAGATGTTTAGCATTGTCACCTTGTGGCAAAGAAAACCACTGACAAAATCACAGGACACTGAAGGCCTCTCCTCTTCAACTGGAGCAGTGCTGTTTATCTTGTGTGTCCATCCTCACTTCAAAGGAAAAGATGGACAATATCTCTCCTGTCAGAACATCATGATAAGAAACAAAACAAATCAGCAAAAGACATTTCATGATGTGGTGGAGGCAGTGAACTACCGTTCACAAAAGTGGAGCTGCCTCTCTTCATATATAAAAGAACCTGCATTTGTATGTTTAGGGCTGCTACTCCTAATTGTTCTATGTGTGAAATGGAAGTAATAGCTCATCTTCTTTGCAACTAAACTTCTGCATGGACAAATGTATGAGAGAAAACTATGTACATAGCAACTATGTTTGCATTATTATAATGATGAAAATCAGTTTTCCCAAAAATTCCATTATTTCCAAGAAGATATACAAAAAAATAAATCACATTCAATTAAAAACAAACAAACAAACAAACAATACTGTTAAAGTAGGGTTGATAAATTATATTGAAGGGAAAAAAATGGTAAATACACTTTTTTATTGTTATTGTTGTTCATTTCAGTTTGTTTGCTTGTTTAAATTCATGATACCTACTTGAATAATCAGGACTATGTGTGAAAATAATGGTCATGCCATGACAGTATATTTCTGGAATTTATATGAAAATATACATGGCACATATTTTCTGCACAAATTCTGATTCTCTATAATTTATCAAATTCTATGTGGCCTGCATATTATGAACAGTGAGACTGGTTTCACTTTAAATAAACACTTGGTTACTTACCCTAATCCAGATCCTTTCTCACCCAACACACTATTTGTTATTCTAATGCATTTAGTAAAAAATGTAATTGTAATTAGTTAGAATTAGTCTATACTGTCTTGACCCCCATCTTTTCTCTGAATAAATGAAAATATGCATATCCATACATTTATATTTATGTTGATAAAATATCATTTGAGATAAAACAATTCACTTGAAATTTTGCAGTTTTCAGCATAGAGCTAACACACCTCTTCACTGTTGTAGAGCTGAAGGTATATTTCAGTACTGCTCCCCTGAAAGGTCTTCTTTCATAGCATCAATGATCTGTCAAGTGTTGTTTCCTTTCACCTTATGCATATGAGGTAATTTTTTCCCTTCCTTCTCTTAATTAGACTTAATATTTTCTCTTTTTCTTTGATCCACTGACTGGAATTAGAAT
This sequence comes from Pogoniulus pusillus, assembly GCF_015220805.1. Classification (NCBI taxonomy): domain Eukaryota; kingdom Metazoa; phylum Chordata; class Aves; order Piciformes; family Lybiidae; genus Pogoniulus; species Pogoniulus pusillus. The sequence continues at coordinate 72,910,511 of NC_087309.1, forward strand.
AAGAACATTCTTGCCTTAGTGTTGTTGATTTTGAAAGTTCACTAGAATTTAGTTCTGGCTAAATGGGAAGGTCTCAGATGAATAAATATTAACAAATGAAATGCCCATCTACAGGAAGTACTGGAAGGATTACAGGAACTATAGACCTGTCAGTCTGTCCTCGGTACCAGGGAAGTTCATGGAAAAGATTGTCTTGCACATGCCATTATACAGCGTATGCAGGGCAACCAGGTGATTAGGCCCAGTCAGCATGGGTTCATGAAGTGCAGATCTTGCTCAATGAACCTGATCTCCATCTACAACAAAGTGACTCAGTGAATGAGGGAAAAACTGGGGATGTTTGTGCTAGTTTGAGGCAAACTGGAATATTTTAGTGAAAAGAAATTAGATTACAGGCTGTGAAAAGAAAACAGTGGTGATGTCTACTTCCCTCATAAGCTTGCTGAGATATATAGAAAAATAACATAAACTTAGATAAGACAGTAGGTCTCTGCTGCAGCTGGTGCCTGTACCTTTTTCCTGGGCCTGATTCTGTGTAACTAATCTTTCTGCTTTTCTAATCACCCTTTCTGATCCTCCTCCTTGCACGTTAGGCAAACTCTGGGATAAGATAGAGGTGTGGGAAAGAGGTGGAAGGGTGGTTGGGAATGCCTCCTGGGCACTCTGGTTTCTGGAAGGGGTGTTGTGTTTCTAGGTTTTTTGTTTGTTTGTTTGTTTGTTTTAACTTGTATATTTCTGTATATAGCTGTGTATATTGTAAATATCTGCTGAATATTGTGCTAAGCTGTAAATAAAAAACTTCCTTCCTTAACTTCCAGCTCGACTGAGTCTAGTCTGGGTACGGCTCCTCAAGGTTTAAATGCATGGAAGGTTCATGGAGTGAAAAACTGCAAGAGTAGTGTACAGCTGGTGGCCAGGCACAAGCAATCTTCCCCAAGGCTTGGGTTTGAAGCCATTTCTCTTTTCTATCTTTATCAGTGATCTGGACAAGGTGTTCATATTTATCCTCATTTTACAAATGACACCAAGATGAGTGATGTATTTGATAGACCAGAGAGACAGGATGTCTACGTCAACCAGAGAAGTCAGCACAAGTGACGCTCATGAAGTCCAATGAGGCCAAGCGCAAGGTCCTTTGTATGGGGCAGGACAATCTTCATTATCAATACAGGATGAGAAATTATGCAATAGAGAGCAGGCCAGTGGAAACAGGACTTGTGGATACCGGTGACCAAAAGCTGGATGTGAGCCCATGATGTGCACTTGGCAGCCCAGAAGGCAAATCACATTCAGGGCTGCATCAAAATACTTGTGGTAAACAGACTGAGAGAGGTGATTATGTCACTTTGCTATGGTGAAACCTCCCTTGGAGTACTCAGTTCAGCTCTGTGTCACTCAACACAACAAGAATATGGATCTGATGGGGAGGGCCCAAAGGAGGGCCACAAAAATGATCAGTGGAATAGAGCATCTACAAAATCAGACTGAGGTAATTAGGGTTGTTCATCCCAGAAAAAAGAAGGCTCTGGGGACTGTTTTGTTTGCCACTACAATATTTAATATTTCTAGCTGTCATTAACGTTATATCAGCAGATTACTGAAAGCATCATATTATTCATCCTACTTTGTGTTGCGAATGATGTCATTAACAACATGAAAACTGGATTTACATGGCATATTCTTACATCAATGTAAGTACTCTATTTTAACACTGATGTCATCTTAATAACGCAAGTAGCTCAAAGTATGAGTGTGCCAAGCCATTCAATTCCATTAAACTTTTATTCTTCTCAGATTACCAAAAGAAGAGTAAGAGATGGGATGGGGTAGGAAACGTTTGCATTTGCTCACACTATACAAAAATTTAAATGAAAGGACATAAATAATAGACTGTCTAGTTGTGAGAAAGTATATGTATATGTGAATCTGTGTAGACTAATTCATATTACAAGCGTATGCTCACCTCATGCAGTGTACCTCTGCTGATGTCAGTGATGTTATGATAGCTTAAAATATCTGCAAATAAAAATACTTATTCCACTGTTTATATTGCTATCCATACATGTCATCTCAAACTCTTTGGAGCCAGCTTGCAATGCAAGGGTAGCAAAATCATTGTCAGTTCCAGTGAAATACATGGATACTCAGCAAGCTGATGAAGTGTGGGATGGAAGAGCAGACAGTGAGGTGAGTTAGGAACTGGTTGCAAGATAGAGTTCAGAGGGTGGTGATCAGTGGTGCCAGGTCCAGCTGGAAAGCTGTGACTAGTGGTGTCCCCCAGGGATCAGTGCTGGGGCCAGTCCTGTTTAACATCTTCATCAATGACATTGATGAGGGCACAGAATGTCTGTTCAACAAGTTTGCTGATGACACCAAGCTGGGAGGCTTGGCTGATCTAGCTGAAGGCTGTGTGGACATCCAGCAAGACCTGGACAGACTGGAGAACTGGGCACAGAGGAACCAAATGACCTTCAACAAGGACAAGTGCAGAGTCCTGCATCTGAGGACTAATAACAAACTCCACTAGTACAGGCTGGGAGGTGATCTGCTGGAAAGCAGTCCTGTGGAGGGGGACCTGGAAGTCCTGGTGGATAACAAGTTAACCATGGCACAGGAATGTGCCCATGTGGCCAAGAAGGCCAATGGGATCCTGGTGTGTATTAGGAGGAGTGTGTCCAGCAGATCAAAGGAGGTTCTCTTCCCCCTCTACTCTGCCCTGGTGAGACCTCCTATTGAGTACTGCACTCAGTTTTGTACTCCCCAGTTTAAGAGAGACAGGGATCTGCTGGAGAAGGTCCATTGGAGGGCTACAAGGATGATTAGGGGACTAGAAGACATGGTTTATGGGGAGAGGTTGAAGGACTTGGAGCTTTTTAGTGTGGATGAGAGAAGACTTAGAGAGGATTTGATAAATGTTTATAAGCATCTGAAGGCTGACCAGGAGGGGAGGACAGGCTCTTCTCACTTGCTCCCTGTGATAGGACAAGGATCAACGAGTCTAAATTGCATCAAAAGAGGTTCCGCCTCAGCACAGGGAGAAACTTCTTTACCGTAAGAGCCACAGAGCACTGGAGCAGGCCCTGCAGAGAGGTCATGGAGTCTCCTTCTCTGGAGACTTTCAAGATCTGTCTGGATGTGTTGTTCTGTGATCTGTGTTAGATAGTATTGTCCTGCTCTGGCAGGGGGACTCAGACTCAATGATCTCCTTAGGTCCCTTCCAACCCCTAACATCCTATGATCCTATGAAGAGGAGAGCCTGATGGCTTTTCCTGTAGAAAAAGCGGCACCAGGAACTGAAGAGCAAGACAGTAATGGGGTGATACATTGAAGGGTGGTTCAGGATTTGTGATCGACTGTATGAAAGTATGGGGTAAATTTCCAGGAAGTAATGCAATTGTTAGGAGTAACTGAATATGATTTATTGTATCCTTTTGACATTAATCATATTGTTCAAGTAATTTTTCAACCTGTACAATATTCTGTGTTTGAAACTAACTGGGAATTTACCCCATACTTTGATACAGCCAATTGCAATTCCTGAAACACCCTACAAGGCTTAATAGTACACATAGGGGTAATTGATTCAGATTATACTGGTCTGTGCTAGTTTGAAGCAAGCTATAATGTTTTGGTGAGAGAAAGTAGATAATTAGCTATGTAAGAAAAACATAGTTATGTCTCTTCTCTCACAGTCCCACTGAGAAGTATGGGAACAAGAAGTAAACATTAGACAACATTCTCCATTTTGTCTTTCACTCTGCTTTTGCCCTCAGACCGAGCCACATCTCCTTAACCTCACTGCCACTAACCTTCCTTCTTAACCTCTTGGCTGCACCTCTATTCTTTCTCAAGATTTGGGGTATGGTTGAGAGGGGCAGGGGGAGGTGTTGGGGTGGTTTGAGAACCCCTCCTGGGGACTCAGGTTTCTGGGAGGGGAGTTGTGTTTCTGTATTATTTTTTTTTTACTTGTATATTTCTGTATATAACTGTATATATTGTAAATATCTGCTTGTATATTGTGCTGCTGTAAAAAAATAGCTTAATTTATATTCCCAGAAGTCCGTCTGAGTTAGCTGGGGCAATTCCAAAAGTGTGTGTGTGGGGGGGGGGGGGGGGGGTGTTACAGCCTAAATCAGTGCTTTGGTTTCTACTGCTTTATCTCCTGTAACAATACTAAAAAATATGAATATTGGTCAACTTGTTCCTTTCATGAGTTGTGTCCAAAACAGACTCTGTTGTTTGAGAAGCTAATGGTTTTGGATCGACTGTACAACCATGATCTTCTGGTCTCAATCTATAATGGAAGATAGATCATGACTGACCTGCACACTTACTATGGGCAATTCTACTTGTGGATCCATACAGCTTGATAGCTTGCTGGACACGAGCTGATGTTACTATCATTGCACAGGATGACTGGCCAGTATCCTGGCTTTATTACAGAATGATTCTGGTGTGATTGGAATGAAAGAGGTGGCACACAGTTTTATTTCTGCTAAGCCTCTGTAGGTTATTAATCCTGAGAGTCAAAAGGTGTGATGGTTTGGGGGTTACCCCGCCCCTCCCACACTTTTTGAATTTGCCCCAGCTAACTCAGACGGACCCTGGGAATATAGATGAAGCAATTTATTTACAGCTAGCAGAATTTACAAGCAGCTATTTACAATATATACAGTTATATACAATTATATACAGAAATATACAAAGGATAAACAATACAAAAAGCACAACTCCCCTCCCAGAAACCTGAGTCCCCAGGAGGGGCTCTCAAACCACCCCAACACCTCCCCCCGGCCCTCTCAACCTTACCCCAGTTCTCAGGAAGAAGAGAGGTGCAGCCAAGAGGTTAGGGAGCAAGGTTAGTAGGAGCAGGGTTAATGAGATGTGACCAGGTCTAAGGCAAAAGCAAGAGAGAAGAACAAAATGGAGAAAGTTTTCTTCTTCTTCCCAGAGTTCTCAGTGAGACTGTGAGAGAAGTTGACATCAATTGTTTTCATTTCACTGCCTGTTATCTAGTTCTTGTACCAAAACATTCCAGCTTGCTTCAAACTAGCACAAAAGGCAACTGTTAGATCTTATGTGACTACATCTCCTTTGTCTTTATGGGAAAGGGACTGTCTTGGTCAAGGAGGTGTCAAAGAATAACTACGGATTTTCACTAGGGGCCATTGTGTTGGAGGGTGCCATTCAACCCACTATTGCTATAACATGAGTAACTGATAAACCAGTTTGGGTGCATCAATGGCCCTTAACATCTGAAAAGCTTTTAGCTCTGCACTCTTTAGTTCAAGGCCAGTTGATTGCTGAGCACATCGAACCATTACAGAGTCCCTGGAATACTCCTATGTTTGTAATCAAAAAGAAATCTGGAAATGGGCAATTTTACATGATTTACAAGAAATTAAGAAGGTGATGGCTACAATGGGAGCTGTACAGCCTGGTCTGCCTTCTCCTACTATGATACCTATGAATTGGGAAATTGTTGTAATGGATCTAAAAGGTTGTTTCTTTACTATTTATCTTGCTACACAGGGCATGGAAAAAACTGCCTTTACAGTATCATTCGTGAATAAAAGTAGCCTGCCAAGAGGTATCATTGGAAGGTTTTACCACAAGGAATGAAAAATTTTCCTACAATTTATCAATGGTTTGTAGCTCAGACATTAAGTCATATTAGAGCAATGTTTCCAAAAGTATACTGCTATCACTATAGGGATGATATTTTGATAGCACCTGACATGCTCACTGATGTGGAGTGTAAGATGAGAAAAAGCTTCCAACAACTTTTTTGTAGCACCAGAGAAAGTTAAAAAATGTCAGCCTGGTTATATTAAGGCATGAAAATACTGGCTTAAACAGTAGCACCACAACCAATCAAATCACAAACACAGATTCATAACTTGAATGATGTGCAAAAATTGGCAGGAGCAATAAATTTAGTATGACCCTATGTAGGCTTAAAATCTTCTACATCACAACCTTTATTGGAATTATTAAAGGAGATTCTGATATTTCAGCCCCACGTGTTTTGACACCTGAGGTTCAACAGGTCCTTATTCAAGTGGAGCAATTAATAAATCAGAAATTTGTAAGGCATATTGATTTGGCTACCCTTGTATAAATTTTTGTCCTGATAGACCATATGATATCTTCTACAATTATTGACAGTGGAAATCTGATTGGTCTGATCTGTCATATATTTTATAGTGGTTGTTTTCACCATTTCACAGTAAGAAAACTGCTCCTGGTCTTTTTGAACTTTTGACTCAGATTTTAATTAAATCACAAACACGATGTGCAGAGCTATTGGCAAGAGACCCAGAAAAAATTGTCATTCCTTTGCAAAGTGAGTACTTTAAGTGGTATTTTGCTAATAGTGTAACACCTCAAGATTCACTGATCTATTATACAGGTCAAATTAAATATCATTTACCTTCTCACTTGCTCCTAAAGTTGTGTGGATAAAAATACATGTTGCACAAAAACAAATTAGGCAAAATTCTCCTGTACAAGGTATTACTGTATTTACTGATGAATTGGGAAAAACTGGTAAGGCAGCTATTGTATGGTTTGCTGATAATCAGTGGTATCACGATGCTCAAATACAGGAAGGATCATCACAGATTGTAGAACTTCGAGCTGTAACCATGGCATTTCAGTGTTTTAAAGAACCTATTAATGTTGTCACTGATTCTGCGTATACTGCAGGTTTAGCTCATCATCTCGATAAGACTGTTCCCAATCATGTTACTCAGATTTCTCTTTTTGAAGTTTTACAAGCATTGTGGCTGGAAGAGCAAGCTTATGTAGAGACTTATTACATTTTACATATTTAAAAGCCATGCTAACCTTTCAGGTTTTCTTACAGAAGGGAACTGATGTGCAGATCATTTAGTTTCTGCTGTAGCTCTTAGACCCTTGTGCTAGTTTAAAACAGGCTAGAATGTTTTGTTGAGAAGAACTAGATTACAGGCTGTAAAAGGAAAACAATGGTGATGTCTACTTCCCTCACAGGGAACCCTCTGTTGTCATGTCTTTATCATTATCTGTTACTATAAGTAATACAGGATAATGGGAATCAGACTACTAGCATTTCAAACTTATTAACTAATAGACTATCCAGAGTAGAGACCATCAGAGTATTCCCTTTCACCTCCTGTTCAGAACTTAGACAGTTAAACTAATATGTGATGAGAGTTAACAAAAAAATCTCAAAACCACAAAAAACTGATTGCAGTTACTATAGTATGAAAGGACAGTATACCACAATACTGTGAAGGATGCGATTCATATAAAAATCACAATTTGTAGTCTACTTACTGTCATTATAAATAAATGATATTAGCTATGAGTTTCAAATTTGCTTCAATCCAGAAAATAATTGACCTATGCTATACTAATTCAAGAAGCAAGTGACCTCCTACTAGTATTTTCTGTGATAAGGTTTCCTAATCTACTCTGGATGTATATGTAAGAATCAACCAACTTTGACTCAGCTGAAGTATTCCTTATAGTGGTGGCCTGATTTATTTGGTTCTTTTCTATCATTACTCTTGTTTTAAGAAAAAAAAAGGTTGAGGTGTAAGTAGTCAAAAAATACGTTTGATTTATGAGGTGCAATATCTGTTTGCTTTGTAGGATAGGTCAGTTTTTGAAATCTGTGCTTTTAATAATTTCATCTATTAAATGACATCTTCTCAACTGGATGCCTCAGACACAATTTCCAGAAGGGCTTTACTATAGTATTAATCTAAAGAGTTAGGGTAGAAAAAAAAAAAAAAAATGGTGTAAATCTGTCCTGGAGTCCTGTACCCCTAAATTCCTCTCCTGCCCGGACTTCGAGGGGAAAGGGGAAAAGCCGCCTGGTTTCCCCCCCCTCGTCTGCCCTGCAGCCGTGAAGGGGGCAGGGACTGCCCCGTGAGTTCCCGCGCTGGAGCCAGGCTGGGATTGGCCGTGCGCTTTCGCGCCTAAGGTGTAGTAACTCTGCCCTTTGTCTAGCGAAGGTTATAAATATTGGGGGTCTTCCCACCTTTGGGGTTCCCGCTTTGGATTTTGCCTGTGCCTGGACGTATGTCTCTGCCTGAGCTCGCTCACTCCCCTGTGCCTGGACTGCAGAGAGACCAAGCATTCGCTTTCCTGTTAGGCACACCTTTGTGTGCCTAACGACCTTTAACGACCCTTAACGACTCCTGCAGCCGCTGGAGGAGGAAGATAGACCGCACGAGCCAGCCTGAGTGAGTTATTTGGCTTAGCTTAATTTAGTAAGAAACCGCTATTAATTAATAGCTGAGTCCTTTTCCAAAAACTGACTTCCAAATATAGTCAGATTATTGATGGTATCCTTGTAGATTTAATTCTCATGTAACTGAACCTGTTTATCAAACGAAATTATCTTTGTATATATAGTTGTGGGGGCGGATTTTTGTAAAAATAAAAAATATCTATTTTTGATAAATTCTCGACTCGGCCACGTATTACTGCCCTCTGCAACATTATGGCGCAGTGTACACAGGGTAGTTCAATCATAGAATTTCTACATGAAAAGGGATGCCTAATCACAGGACTTGATTTAATTTGGGCTCAGAAAAATTGTAAAAATCTGGAGAAAATCCTGGGGAAATTAGCTGAGTGCTCAGACCCTGTAATTACAGAGTCTCCAATGGAGCATTTCTCTGTTGTTCTGGGGTCAGTCGTGACCCAGACTCTGGCTGAATTTGAAAATTATGAAAAAAGAATTCAGGCCTTGGAAAAGGATTTATTAGCAGAAAAAGCTAAGAGCCAAAGTATCTGGGAAAGCATGCTGGCGCAGACAAAGAGCCTGACCACGGCACTGACTGCCCAGATGAAAGAAAGGCTTGTAACGCCTGCAGACACTACCTCTTTGGTCTCCGTGTCTGAATGTGAATTGAGTGATTCGCGGGAATCGGGGAAAAAGGCAGAGAATGCCCCGAGGGGCTCTTCGGGGGAGAGGAGTTCCCCGAAACCAGGCACAAAAGACTCTGCTAGAGACTCAGAGAATTCCTCTGCACATGCCTCTGAGCGGCAGAAAGCCTCAAAGCCACGCAGAAAGCGCCGGTCCCGACCGGACTCCCCTGTGGCTAGTGGAGAAGAGAGCTCCGGTGAGGAGGGCGCCATGGTGCACAAGCACATGCTGCCTGTGATAAGGACTGAGTCCGTGAAGGGCAGAAAAGGCGGCGCAGGGACCTCCGTGATCAAAAAGCAGTTCACAGATGCACAGCTCAGTGACTTACAAGTCAAATATGCGAGAGAACCTGGGGACTCAGTCGCTGACTATGTGTATCGAGTGTCCCGAGCCGGTGGGGACCAGGTCCTTCTAGACTCGCAGGAAGTGGCTGGAGACTGGGGGGACGATGTGTTCCTGACACGTGAACCCAAGGGGACACACAGCCTCACCGCCCGGATAGCTTACTGGGCAAGCAGTGTCTGCCCAGCCTACCGGGGGGAGCCGACGGAACTAAGAGTCACCAGCTCCTCTGAGCTCATCACTGCTCTCCGCAGACTTGCCTGTGTCCAGGCTATCTATGATAAGGGACATTACGATTGCCCGTTTTATGCCCCTGTGGACCCGGAGAGACTGCACCCTATTATGAAGGGTTTGCCAGCAACTCTGCAAATCCAAGTAATGAGGAATGTTGAGAAAATTCAATGTGTGATTGCAAAAAATGCAGAGGATGATGCTAAAGAGCATGTAATGACTTGGGCTGAACTGTTAACTGACTTGAATGCCCACGGGCTGCAGTTTGGGTTTGGGTCTCCTGAAGGAAAAGGGGCTGGGGAGAGACAGTCTCGTGCTTCTCCCCCAGAAAATCCCAGGACTCTGCGCAGGCAAGTCCGGCCAGTGCAGGACTGCCCCCCCAGGGGGATGGGTCTTGCAGGCTTCTCCCCGAGGGGAAGGGGCAGAGACCAACAGAGTGACTGGAGACCCAGAGAAAGGAGCAGTTGGTATAGACAAGCCCTGACTTTAGGGGTACCAAAAACTGTCTTAAAGCAGCTGGCAGATTGGCAGCTGAAGTATCTAGTGCAGTGCCTTCAGAAATCAGCTGCAAAATCCAGAGGCAGCCGTGAGAAGCCCAGGGCCAGCGGCAGCGGCACGCCCAGCGGTGGCTCCCAGAGCGGCTCGCCCAGAAGCGGCAGCCCCCCCGCTGGGAACTGCAGCTCGTCCCCAGACAGAAAGGTTAACCCTTTCTCGTCTCCCACACGGGAGGCAAAACATTAAATTACTGTAATAGTGGCTCGGCAGCTTTTAATGGTCAGCAGTCACGGGGAGAGCTACAGAAGCCCCCAGAATAAAGACCTGCTGCCTAGGTGAGCCATGTGGTCACTGACCACCTGCCCCAGTACAAAAGGCCACCGGATCACTGCATGGTGGATCGTCCCAAATTATTAATTGTCAAGCCTGGCCTTTATAGGCCAAGGCAGATTTTGTCTCCTTACAGGTTAAGGTCGAGGCAGAGGACCAGTTCCTGACCACCTGACCAGCACCTGGGAAAGGGAGAGCCAGCTACACGAGAGATGGAGTCATATCACCGGGGTGGCCAGTGGATGATGGCATCCGGACCCACGGACTGTGACCTCCAGCCATGGACTCAGAGCATCTAAGGCTCTGCCATGAACTTGGTTGCTCTACCAGGAACAGAGCAATCTTCGAATTGACTGTGTAGCTTTATTAATACTGTTTGGGCTATTGTTAAGCCTTGTGAAGTATTGTTAAATATTGTTGGGGCGATTCATGTGTTACCTATTGTTAATGTTGGAAAAGGCTAAGCCATATATTTGTATTAATAGGTTCCTAAATTGAAGGGGGATCACCTATCACTCAAGTTCTAGACAAAGATGCTCATTACCACCGGGGTGGGATGTCCTGGAGTCCTGTACCCCTAAATTCCTCTCCTGCCCGGACTTCGGGGGGGAAGGGGAAAAGCCGCCTGGTTTCCCCCCCCTCGCCTGCCCTGCAGCCGTGAAAGGGGCGGGGACTGCCCCGTGAGTTTCCGCGCTGGGGCCAGGCCGGGATTGGCCATGCGCTTTCGCGCCTAAGGTGTGGTAACTCTGCCCTTTGTCTAGCGAAGGTTATAAATATTGGGGGTCTTCCCACCTTTGGGGTTCCCGCTTTAGATTTTGCCTGTGCCTGGACGTATGTCTCTGCCTGAGCTCGCTCACTCCCCTGTGCCTGGATTGCAGAGAGACCAAGCATTCGCTTTCCTGTTAGGCACACCTTTGTGTGCCTAACGACCCTTAACGACCCTTAACGACTCCTGCAGCCGCTGGAGGAGGAAGACAGACCGCACGAGCCAGCCTGAGTGAGTTATTTGGCTTAGCTTAATTTAGTAAGAAACCGCTATTAATTAATAGCTGAGTCCTTTTCCAAAAACTGACTTCCAAATATAGTCAGATTATTGATGGTATCCTTGTAGATTTAATTCTCATGTAACTGAACCTGTTTATCAAATGAAATTAATCTTTGTATATATAGTTGTGGGGGCGGATTTTTGTAAAAATAAAAAATATCTATTTTTGATAAATTCTCGACTCGGCCACGTATTACTGCCCTCTGCAACAAAATCTTAAGGGAAAATGTGTGATTCTGCAATTTGGAGCTTGTTTTTTTTGCATTTTGTTTGTTTGTTTGTGTGTTTTTTTGGTTGTTGTTGTTTTAATTGAAATTCTGGGGGGTGTCCTGGAAGGCTAATAGGCCTAAAACATGTTCTGGCTTGCCCCACCCTTATGATGATGGGGGAGTCAAGGGCCAAAGGAAACAAAGGCTTGGGTCATTATGTCCCCTCTCAAAGTGACAAACAGGTACTCACAGGTGTTTATGCATTTGTCATTGTCTTGCCCAAATAAGAATAAGCAAGCCCTAGCTTCACCTAATATGGTCAGTTTTGGCAAAGTGCCATTCTGATTGGTGAATCTCTATGGACAAAGGAGCCATTCCACTTGGGCAAATAATATAAATGGAGCCAAGTTGCAAGAAGTGTGCTGTGCTCTGTCAAGATGCTCTGCTGTGCCTCATGCTTCAGACCAGCTTAGCTTTGATATATGAGCTTTGACTACATAGAAACTTACCACATCTCAAGTTTACAAGGATAAGGCATTAAGCACCTACCGATGTGGTGGGAAGTCCCACTGACATCATGCTCTCTGCACATTGGCAAGACATCCTGCCTGCACTTTTGCAAACCTCTGTGCCAAGTCAAGAGTCCAAAACGAATCAGGGTCAGGTCAGAATTTGTTTGCTTCTTTCCCAGCACTCTGTTATAGCCTAGAAAAAACTAGAAGCCTCAATGGTTGTTAAGACACTGACAGAATTCCCTTCAAGTGTTTAGAGTCAGGACACAATATTTTGTGAGTAAATATTTAAAAGCCTCCCTCAAAGTAAATCTAAGTGCCTCTTGGGTATCCCTCAAGGGAGCAGTTTAAATAAAAATATAAATTATATCAGAATAATATAATTTAAAATTCCATCCTAGTCATTTCCTTGTGTGAACACAATTGTAGACAACACAATGCTGAAATACTAAGAAAAGTGAAATTTGAGTCCCTGAACATCTTTGTGAGAGTCTAAATCCTCTCTCTTGTTCATCAACTGTGCTAGTTTGAAGCAAGCTGGGATGTTTTGGTAAAAGAACTAGATAACGGGCAGTGAAATGAAAACAATTGATGTCAACTTCTCTCACAGTCTCGCTGAGAGCTCTGGGAAGAAGAAGTAAATTTTCTCCATTTTGTTTTTTTCTTCTGCCTTTGCCTTCAGACCTGGTCACATCTCATTAACCTTGCTCCTACTAACCTTGCTCCCTAACCTCTTGGCCGCACCTCTCTTCTTCCTGAGAACTGGGGTAAGGTTGAGAGGGCCGGGGGGAGGTGTTGGGGTGGTTTGAGAGCCCCTCCTGGGGACTCAGGTTTCTGGGAGGGAAGTTGTGCTTTTTGTATTGTTTATCCTTTGTATATTTCTGTATATAATTGTATATAACTGTATATATTGTAAATAGCTGCTTGTAAATTCTGCTAGCTGTAAATAAATTGCTTCATCTATATTCCCAGAGCCCGTCTGAGTTAGCTGGGGCAAATTTAAAAGTGTGGGGGGTGGGTAAGAGCCCAAACCATCACAATCAACAAAGATAAAGGTTGCATGGTCTCTCCCTAATCAACAAAGATAAAGATTGCATGATCTCTCACTAGTCAACAAAGATAAAGATTGTCTTTGTTAACCTCCTGGACTCAGACTAGGTGCTTGCCCAACATCTCAGGGATGCAAATCAAAGGCAAATGTTTTGGAAATTTCTAGACCTCAGCCTGAATGCCCAGAAAGTGTACAACCTATGTCAGCTACCCAAAAGAGAAAAGGCTTATGTGTGTTCAGAGTATGGACAAGTACAGCACAGGACATGGATGGAGGCCAGCACTGCCTCCAGACCCTGCAAATGCATGAGAATACACAGGAAGATTCCCAGGGGAGCTGCCCCTGGACACTGATATTAAAAAATTGTATAAAAGACAGGAGGAATGCCTGCCAAAAGCGTGGACCTCCACCAGACTACCAGAGCTGCACCAACACCAGAAGAACCCCTGATGAACTCCACAGAAGGCCATCCCTGGGCCACGCACCTGTCTCTCTCTCCCCACCATCTGTGACCGAGGGTAATAGGATCCCAGCTCTTTTTCTTCCCTGTTTCTTCTCTTCTTATCCATTCTTCTCTTTATCTCTCTTTCCCCTCCTCCTTCTCTCTCTCTCTCTCCCTCTGTTTTGTCCAATTTTATCCTTTAATAAATAGTTTTGTGGTGATATATGGTCTTGTTTGCACCTTAATTTCACAACACAGAAATCTGTAAGAACAGATCTTGCTCCTCTGGACAGAGATATTGTTAATCTCTATTCTCTGGACTTTGACAATCTTCAGCTATTTTTATTGAGTTTCACTCACTATTTAGTGAATTAAATTATATTTTTGTAACTCAGAGAAGTGTCCTGGGAAAATTAAATGTCTCTGATGGTAAGGAAACTTACAATACATCAAGAGCATCACCTGATTTTCAAGGGACTTCTTATGTGGCAGCCCCTGAGTGGGCATGGCTGTCAACTGATTGGATGTCTGTTTAACATGTAGGATTATATCTGGCAAGAAAGACAGTTAAAGGAGAAGATTTGAATCACTTATGATTTTGATTTCCCTGACTGAATCACTAAAAGTTGCAAAGAGAAGTCCCATTTGTCATTCAGTTGAAGCGACGTAATGTTCAGTGTCAATCCACATTGTTAGTAGCCTAAATTAGACGCAATATATCTGAGCTATAGGCCTTTCCTTTACACTCTTAACAAGTACTCCACACATAGTGAGATTTGTTCTGCAAGAGTTAATTTTATGTAAGGAGGAAATAAATCTAGTGCCTGTACCACAGCATCAGCAAGCAGTAACCTCATCAGAATCTGAAATCCCAGGACACGTTGAGGGGTGACTGGACACAGCTCCTTTGGGATTTTTAACCATTCAGCTTGACCTAGTGAAAGTTAGTCATTAAAGTACCCTTGGGGAGTGGGGACAGAAGACAAGATCCCTTTATTTAAAAGTAATTCAAATTAGAACTGAAGTCCTCCCATTTTATCACCCAGCCTACAAGAGATATGACCTATTTTCTCCCATAAAATTCCAGTTCAGTTTTGTGCAGTTTGCTCTAGATGCTCAGCAACTGTCAAAAAAAAAAAATGTATATTAGGACCATAATTAGCTTTAAAACCAATTCTTGAAAAAACTCTGTATATAGTTACTAAATGCATCAACTACCTGCTTCTCTCAGAATTATGCTGGTGAAGATGTGATATATCACTTCAGTATGTCTTTCTGATAAACCAGACCACAGTTGAAGACTCCTTCTTGAAATATGTAATGATGTCTCAATTCTGATATCTCTGGGTTTTTTTAACTAATTATTAAAGAAAATATTTGTGCTTACTATTATTTTCTTTTCCACATATCCACAAAGGCAGTGAATATTCTTATAGGGTTAATTTACTTAGCTTTTGGTTTTAGATTCATAGAGCACATTGTGTCCTACCTTAATATTTTACATTGTAAGACATATCATCTTTTATCTTTTATTTATAGTGATCCTCATATTAATTTCTCAACAGCAGTTGGCACAGCAGGAGGGACAAGGCATTGATATTCCAATTTATCCACTGCTTTTACATATAGAATCATAGAATAGAATCATAGAATCAACCAGGTTGGAAGAGACCTCCAAGATCATCCAATCCAACCTATCACCCAGCCCTAGCCAGTCAACTAGACCATGGCACTGAGTGCCTCATCCAGTCTTTTCTTGAAGACCCCCAGGGACGGTGCCTCCACCACCTCCCCGGGCAGACCACTCCAATGGGAAATCACTCTCTCTGTGAAGAACTTCCTCCTAACATCCAGGCTATACATACCCTGGCACAACTGGAGACTGGGTCCCCTTGTTTTATTGCTGGTTACCTGGGAGAAGAGGCCAACCCCCACCTGGCTACAATGTCCCTTCAGGTAGTTGTAGACAGTAATAAGATCACCCCTGAGCCTCCTCTTCTCCAGGCTAAACAGGCCCAGCTCCCTCAACTTCTCCTCATAGGATTTGTGTTCCAGGCCCCTCACCAGCTTCGTTGCCCTTCTCTGGACATGTTCCAGCAGCTCAACATCTTTCTTGAATTGAGGGGCCCAGAACTGGACACAGTACTCAAGGTGTGGCCTGACCAGTGCTGAGTACAGGGGAAGAATAACCTCCCTTGTCCTACTGGCCACACTGTTCCTGATGCAGGCCAGGATGCCATTGGCTCTCTTGGCCACCTGGGCACACTGCTGGCTCATCTTCAGCTTACTATCTATCAGTACCCCCAGGTCCCTTTCCTCCTGGCTGCTCTCCAGCCACTCAGTCCCCAGCCTGTAGCACTGCTTGGGGTTATTGTGGCCGAAGTGCAGAACCCTGCACTTGGCCTTGTTAAATCTCATCCCATTGGCCTCTGCCCACCCATCCAGCCTGTCCAGGTCCCTCTGCAGGGCTCTCCTACCTTCCAACAGATCAACACCTGCTCCTAGCTTGGTGTCATCTGCAAACTTACTGATGCTGGACTCAATGTCCTCGTCCAGATCATCAATAAAGATATTGAACAGGACTGGGCCCAGCACTGATCCTTGGGGAACACCACTTGTGACTGGCTGCCAACTGGATGTGGCACCATTCACCACCACTCTCTGAGTTCTGCCATCCAGCCAGTTCTTGATCCAGCACAGAGTGAATCTGTCCAAACCATGAGCTGCCAGCTTGGCTAGGAGCTTCTTGTGGCAGACAGTGTCAAAGGCTTTGCTGAAGTCCAAGTCGACTACATCCACAGCCTTCCCCACATTCACCAGGTGGGTAACCTGATCATAAAAGGAGATCAGGTTGGTGAGGCAGGACCTGCCCTTCCTAAACCCATGCTGGCTGGGCCTGATCCCTTGGCTATCCTGTAGGTGCTTTGTGATGGCACCCAAGATGACCTGTTCCATGACCTTGCCTGGCACTGAGGTCAGGCTCACAGGTCTGTAGTTTTCTGGCTCCTCCTTTCGACCCTTCTTGTGTATGGGAATCACATTGGCCAGCTTCCAGTCTTCAGGGACCTCTCCAGTGAGCCAGGACTGCTGATAAATGATGGAGAGTGTCTTGGCCAGCTCATCTGCCAGCTCTCTCAGCACCCTAGGGTGGATCCCATCTGGTCCCATGGACTTGTGAGGATCCAAGTGACTTAGCAGATCCCTTACTTCTTCCTTATGGATTAGAGGGGGACTGTACTGGTCCCTGACTCCATCCACCGCTTCAGGAGTCCAGCTGTCCTGGAGACAACCTGTCCCACTAGTGAAGATTGAGGCAAAGAAGGTGTTAAGCACCTCTGCCTTTTCCTCATCCTTTGTCACTATGTTCCCCTCTCTATCTAGTAAGGACTGGAGGTTGTCCTTGGCCCTTCTCTTGCCATTCATATATTTAAAGAAACACTTTTTATTTTCCTTGGCAGCCGTGGCCAGCCTGAGCTCCAAGTGGGCTTTTGCCTCTCTAATTTTTCCTCTACAAGACCTAGCAACCTCCTTGAACTTCTCCTGGGACACCTCCCCTCCTCTCCAAAGGTGATACACTCTCTTTTTAATCTTTAATTCCTTCAGCAGCTCCCTGCCCATCCAGCCTGGCTGCCTCCCTCATCGGCTCATCTTCTGGCTCAGTGGCACTGCCTGCTCCTGTGCCTTCAGGAGTTCTTTCTTGAAGCAGGTCCAACCTTCCTGGACCCCTTTGTTTCTAAGGGCTATTTCCCAAGGAACTTTCTGAATTAGTTCTTTAAATAGGATGAAGTCTGCCCTTCAGAAGTCCAGTGTGTAGGTTCTGTTGATGCCCCTCCTGGTTTCTCCATGTATTGAAAACTCTATAATTTCATGGTCACTGGACCCCAGGCAGCCTCCAACCACCACATCCCCTACCAGCCCCTCTCTATTTGTGAGCAGCAGGTCAAGCAGGGCTGCCCCCCTGTCAAGGTCCGGAGGAGCAGAGATTAACAATATCTCTGTCCAGAGGAGCTAGACCAGTTCTTATGGATTCCGTGTTGTGAAATTAAGGTGCAAACGAGACCAAATATCACCATGAAACTGTTTATTAAAGGATAAGGTTGGGCAAAACGGAGGGAGAGAGGGGAGAAGGGGGAGAGAGAAAGATCAGAACAGAGGGAGAGAGGGGAGAAGGGGGAGAGAGAAAGATAAAGAGATCGATGGAGAAGAAAAGAAGGAGCAGGGAAGGGGAAAAGGCTGTGAGCATATTACCCTCAGTCGCAGATGAAGGAGTGAGAGAGAAACGGGTGCGTGGCCCAGGGATGATCTTCTGCGGAGTTTGTCAGAGGTTCTTCAGGTGGTGTGCAGTTCTGGTGGTCTGGTGATGGTCTGCCCTCGGTGGTCCGGTGGAGATGTCACTGGTGGTCCGATGGAGGTGCCACTCTCTGTCTGCTGGTGATGCCACTGGTGGTGCGGTGGGAATACCACTGGTGGGGATACCACCCTTGGTCTGGTGGGGATGCCACACTTTGGCAGGCCTTTCTCCTGCCTTTTTATACAGTTTTCTGCTCAGTGTCCAGCTGCAGCCCCCCCAGGGCATCTTCCTGTGCATTCTCACACATTCGCAGGGGTCCGGCGTCGCCGGGGGGAGGGCCTCCGCCCTCTCTCGGCTACACCTGTCCACACCCTGCATACACAGCCCTTGGGGGCAGCTGAAATAAGGTGGAGGCTTCCTGGGCAGTCCAGCCAGGGTGAGGTCTAGGAGTTTCAAAGGTATTGTCTGTTGATTTGCATCTCTGAGCTTTTGGGCCAAGCACCGAGTCTGAGTCCCAGAAGTAACAAGATTAAGGAGAGATGATGCAATCTTCGTTGATTAAGGAGGGACGATGCAATCTTTATCTTTGTTGATTAACAAGAGAGAGGATCAGACTCTCACACCCCCTGCTAGGCTCACGTAACAGCTGGGATAGGAAGTTGTCTTCCACACATTGCAGAAACCTTCTAGACTGCTTCTTCTCTGCAGTGTTTAAGTCCCAGCAGATGTCTGGTAGGTTAAAGTCGCCCACCAGAACAAGGGCAGGTGATCTTGAGGCAGCCTCCAGTTGCTTAAAGAATAATAAATCAACCTCTTCTTCCTGGTTGGGTGGTCTGTAACAGACTCCAACCAGGATATCAGCCTTGTTGGCCTTTGCCTTAAGTCTCACCCATAATGACTCAACTTGATCATCCTTGATTTCTACCTCCACGACATCCAGAGCATCCCTAATATACAGAGCCACTCCCCCGCCCTTTCTCCCTTGCCTGTCTCTCCTGAAGAGTCTGTAGCCATTGATTACAGCACACCAATCATGTGAGCTATCCCACCACGTTTCAGTGATGGCGACAATATCATAGTTTTCCTCCAGCACCAGAGCTTCCAGCTCCTCTTGTTTGTTACCCATACTGAGTGCATTAGTGTACATGCACTTCAGCTGGGCTGCTGCTTTTACTCCTAGCTCTAGCCTACCATCCTCAATTCCCTTTGATTTATCTCTGGTGCTGTCATGTTTAACCCCCTCCCCCTTCCATTCTAGTTTAAAGCCCTCTCAACAAGCCCAGCCAGCTTATGTGCCAGGGTCCTTCTCCCCTTCTGTGATAGTTGTGTCCCGTCTGCTGATTGCAGACCTGTGGCAAGATGAAGTTCCCCAATATCAAAGAATCCAAAGTTATGTTGGATGCACCAACCTCTGAGCCACTTGTTCATCAAATATGCTTTCCTATTCTTCTCTGTATTCCAGCCTGTGACTAAGGGTATAGATGAAAAGATTACCTGTGCCCCTGCTCCCTCAACTGCTTTCCCCAGTGTCTTAAAGTCCCTTTTGATAGCTTTTAGCCCTCTGTTATTAATCTCATCATTCCCTGCCTGTATAACTAATAAGGGATAGTAATCAGAGGGCTGCACTACAGTAGGCAGCCTCCTGGTAACATCCCTGACCCGGGCTCCAGGGAGGCAGCAGAGCTCCCTGTGGAAGGGGTCTGGCCGGCATATGGGGCCCTCTGTTCCCTGCAGAAGGGAATCACCAATAACAATTACCCTCCTCTTTTTCTTCTGGGTACTTGTTCTGATGCGAGGGGGCAACTGATTTGTCTCGGTTGCCTCCCAGCCGGTGATGCTTCTGCCTGCTCCAGGATCACCTCATCCTCAACCTCTAGTGCCCTATATCTGTTATGTAAGGGCAGCTGGGGATGTGAAGATGGCTGGAAGGGTTTTCCCTTGCCCCTTCTAGCAGGCACCTGCATCCATTCTTCTTGGTTGCTCTGTTCGTCTCCCTCTGGCAAGGGGGACTGCAGAGCATGTTGCTCTTTTGTACCTTCCCTTTCAGCCTTCAGTCGTTCCACCTCTCCCTTGAGTTCAGCCACCAGGTTAAGCAGACAATCAATCTGCTCACACCTAATGCAGCCATTGCCTGTGTCGAGTGCCAGGCTCCAGCACTCCTCACATCCAGACGTCTGGACGCCTGCACTCCTACAGGTGGGCTCTGTTTGGGTGCCCACAGTTTTACAAGTATTATACAGCTTGGACCTAGTTCGAACCATGTCTGCTATCCTGAAGGTCTGCTGCGAGTTTTTAGGTGTGGTGATGGTGGTTTTTTTTTTTTTGGGTTTTTTTTTTTTTTGTTTTGTTTTGTTTTGTTTTTTTTTAACCAGCGGCGCGCGCTGCGCTCAGCAGAGACAACTAGCTCCTCGTTTAAATGTGCCGCTCACCAGGCACCGCCCTCTGACTCACCTCCCTGCAAGTACTTAGCGCCTGCTTGCCGCTCCCTCCCTCCCTCTGGGCTCCTCAGATCGAGAGAGCCTCAAGAAAAGAGGAGAAAAAAAGGCTGCGAGAAAGTGCGTTTCAGCTGAGCTAGCCTGGGTCCTGCACTCTTGCCGAACCAGGCTGTGTCCAAAGGTCGAAGCAGCCTAGAGAGATTGATGGAGCTCTGGCATCTATCCAGGACTGTGTGTTTCTCATGCATGAAAATCAACAACAGGAAACGGAAATCTGACAATCGGCAGTAATATCAGTGACTTCTGTAGTAAATATAACAAGAGGATCTTCAATAATTTAATGGAGTATCTGGTATTCCATAATGAAAATTCATCCATACAAGAAAGAGTGCATATAGCTTTCTCAATTTCTGTATATGTGTACTAATATATGTACCTACAGCTACAAACACCAACACACAATTTATTTTATTTTGTCGTGGAGGCGGGGAATTAATGTGACCAAGTCAGGAATTATGATAATATAATTATTTCATTTTCCTAGAATCCTGCCCCCAAACTGTATATAAAGATTAGTTTTGTTTATTTACAGATTCAGTTTGATCAGGAATTTCTTCAAAAAAGGATATTACAGACAAATTTGGATATTTAGGAAGTCAGGAAATGGAAAATGCTAAACTATAAACACAGCTTTACCACACTATCCTTCAGGCTGAACAGAAGATTAAGGGAACACCAGGTCTTACTCATGGAGGTGAGATAGGCATTCAACAATGATTCCTTACTGGATTCTTCTGTGGAAGCAGCTTTCTGATGCTGCAGGCAACATCCAACAGTGTATGTCCATGCAGCAGAATCCCAAGGCAAGTGGCAGAGCCACCAAATTCAGAAATATCTTGAGCACTTCTTCCATGAGTGGGATGATTGTGGAATGACACTGCTTTCACAGTGGCAGGGGAGAGCCAAAACTGCTAGCATACCTCAGTTTGAGAGGCGTCCAGGAAGTTGGCTGCTGATATGGTTCAAGAGTGGCTGGTCTGTATACTGTCATCTCTCTCTCAAAGGACCCCAGGGCTTGCCAAGCCTGTGGGTTTGCACAGAAGGGTGCAAAAATGGGGAGCACCATCCAAAACCAGGGACAGGATAAAACTGAAAGCCATGCAAAAAGGTAGGAGCCATCCAAAAGTAGGGATGATCCAGTCACAGCAGGAACATGTCCTGTTGGGCACTCTATCAGGAGCTCTTTTTAAGTCTGGGAACTCTCAAGACTGGAACTCTCAAGGGGGGAACCTTTTCACCTTGTCCCTTGCTCTTTTTATCTTTTTCTAGACGAAATGTCCATTTACCACTTTATATTGAGCATGAAAACCCAGCCAGCCACCAGCCTGACTGCAGTGTAGGTTTCCACAAGGGTCAGCCCATGTGTAGAAGGCACCTTCTGCTGTTTCCCCCTCAAGCTCACAGGTTGTGGGGGGCAGGAAAGCAATTTCTGTGCCGTCTTCTTCCATTCAAACACAGGAGTGCGGGGGAGAGAAGAAGGAATTTGGGGTACCTCAAGACATATTTACACACCATAAAGTCATAAAAGCAATCTATGATGAGTTTAGTTGCATTATTTCTCTGGTAATGTAAGAAAAGGGCTGTCATAACTGCAACTGTTAGGTCACAGATACACATGCATGTATATGTATTTCCTCTAACCTTACAAGTCACAGGACTTCACTCTCAGTTGTGACTGATACATTAGAATCATCCATGCAGCCTGCTAGGGACAAGCTTCCGAATGATCACATAAAGATAGTCTTAATTATATTGTCTGTAGTTGCACAGCAAGGTTTAAAAGCTGCTGTTGCATCACTGTAACATTTTATCTGCTTTGAAACAAGCAGCTGATCTACATCATTAGCAGTTACAGACCACATAGAAATCCTATTTTACAACAGCAGTCCTATCTCCCAACTTCCGTCTTACGCAGTAAGAAAGAACATTAGGCACTTAGCATTATCTTAGTTCACTCAGTTGAATCTATTTGCTGTAGACATCTTACAAAGCCTTGTAGGCACAGCACTCTGCTGAGTACATCTAGATACAGAAATACTGACCTACTGGAGGGTAACAAAGAAGTATGTACCTAAAACACAGTTACTTAAGACACACAAAAGTGATGCCAATTCATTAAGTCAGTCTAAGCAGCAGTTGCTGTGCTACTACATAGAGTAAAAAGTTACAGTTAAAACTGCCCTCGTGTTCCTGATTATGCAACATACAGGAAATGTTAAAGCAAGTGGATTCATTGCTATTTTCCCTGTGTGTTTAGTTTTTCTTCCTTCTTTGTTTACTGTCTTCCATTCACGCAAAAAAATCCCAGTAACCAGTCATACAGACCTACCACAGTGACAGAGCTTTCTAGATTGTCATGTGATGACTCAGATAGGAGAAACTGGGCGATTTGGGTACAAAATCAGCTGGTGACCAAATAAACTGAGAGAGAGAGATATGCTCTATGAAATGATCTGTGCACAATGCAAAGGGTCATACTAAGACTGAAAAAAGTCCATAGAGGTGGTTCATATGCTGCGATAGTGTATTACAAGTATCAGACCTCATTTAGACTTAGGAGAACTCTGGTTTTCTATTATTATAATCACGGAGTTGCTGGGGAAACCTCTGTTCACTTTGGAGCTCGCAGTATTCAACTACATATTACTTCTGAAATAAAAATAAATCACTTCCCCTCTAGGTCTTAAGAAATAAAAAGAAGGGAGGAGTGGAACATCAAACATTTCAAAAGATGCATAAGAAAAATCCCTCTATTACTCAGTATACTTTTGTATCTTAGGAAGACCATGCATATCTGAGGCACAGACTTATTCCAGTTAAAAAGTCCACGATGCAGTGTTTGTGCAAAAGGTGTCATGTGACTTTTTGAGCTTTATGTTGTGATGCAGCTGCCTTAAAAATACCTCAGCATTTTAACTGCTGCAGTAAACAGAATGCCTTACTTAAAGCTTATAGAAAGGGCTGTGAGGGGCTTTAAAGCATAGCACAGAAATTGCATGAGCTATTGCAAGTTTTTTTTCTATATTAAGGCTTTTTGCATCCAAGAAGACCCTTTATTGTCTCCCTTCTTAAGACAATTAATCTCTTCCTTTGCAGTGTTCTAATCAGCCTCTCTGAGCTCATTACTGAAAATTTCAAGTCTGATAAAGTTTGTCCTAAAATTCTTGAAGAATTCCCTTTGTAACACCCCAGCAGAACAGACAGTTCTGTTTTGAATAATTTTGAAAAAAATATTAATCTGAAGTTGCATTTGTTAATTACTAACATGAAAGTATGTAGCAACTTAAAAAAAAAAAAAATCATAGACCAGTCTTTTTTTTTTTTTTTTTTTTTTTAATTTAATCAACAGATAATTCTCTAAAGAAGACATTTCAGCCTTGCACTCTGGCAGTGCTATATTCTCAAATAGGAAAAATCTCTTGCTAATACCACCATATTCCATGTGCTAGGTCAGGGCAATGCCTTGTAATAACAAGATAATGGGAGTGTAGTGCGGAGAATTGTGACAGTGGACCTAGGGGAAATAAGTTAGAATGACAAGATAGGCTTTAGATGTATTTACTTATTTATGTACAGTTTTGCCTGTGGGAAAGAGTAAGGTGCTTCTGTCAAAACCAGGGAGGCACAAAAGCTACATTTTCATTATTCTGACTCACTATTTTTCAGAACACACAAACAGTAAATATTACAAGTACAGGAAAAAAAGCAATGTCATGAAAACTGTTTTTGCTACCACAGAAATAAACAGGAAATACACTATTTTTGTAGCTAATATCAAATTTCAAAACTTGGAAATTTTCACAACTTCTATTCCTCGGATGCTCTTCAGATCATCTCTTTCTAAAGTTTTTGTAGTTTTGCATGGTTATTCTTCTCACCCACAGGCTATAATTTTAAATGGGTTTACATAAATATGGAGAACAAGAACCTGTTGTGGTAGGGCTGGATAGGTGAAAATAGGCTTATACATGTACTGGCTTGCCAAGACATGTTTTTTTTCTGTTCTCCCTCCTCTTATTATAGGGAGAATCAACTGCTGGAAAGAGGACAAAGGGTCTGATGCCATCGAGTTTAAGGACTCTGGCTTGCCCAGACTTGTTTACATCTTGTGGTAAACAAGATACCTATGCTTAGCTTGTGCCTGCCTTGTGCAAGGCCTATGTTTTTCCCAAACTTGGGTAAAGCAAGCCTATGGCTTCACCTAATATGGTCAAGCTTGGCTAACTGCCATTCTAGTTGGCTATTCTGTGTCCAAACACCCATTAGTCTTGGATTACACTGGTAAAATGAGATGAGCAGGTAACATGATGTGCTCTGCTGTTATATTCATGCTTGCTTACCTGCTGCTATTGCTCTCTACTTCGGGCAGTGTTCTGCCCTGTTGCATCCTGAACTGCCTGGAAACTGCCTGCTTCAAGTTTACCAGGAACAGCCTCTAAATGCCTCCACATGATCAGCTTAGCCAGTGTGACATCATACTAAGACTGCACATTGCAAAATATCCTGCCTACACCTGCCAAGACGAGGAGCCCTTACTGAACCAGGAGGGGAACATTATAACTGAAGACGAGAAAAAGACTGAAGTCCTGAATGCCTTCTTTGCCACAGTTTTCAACAGTAAGGAGGGAGGAGTTCAGGGCAAGTGGCCTCCTGAACTGGGGGATAGGGTCAGGGAGCGGTGTGTTGCCCTGGAAATTCATGAGGAATTAGTTCAGGACCTGTTGAGCCACCTGTACACGCACAAGTCCATGGGACCAGATGAGATCCATGCTAGGGCACTGAGAGAGCTGGCAGCTGAGCTGGCCAAGCCACTCTCCATCATTTTCCAGCAGTCCTGGATCACCGGAGAGATCCCAGGAGACAGGAAACTGGCCAATGTAATCCCCATCCACAAGAAGGGTCGGATGGAGGAACCTGGGAACTACAGACCCATCAGCCTGACCTCAGTGCCAGGGAAATGGACGGAGCAGGTTATCATGGGGACAATAACTGCACACCTGAGGGATGGCCAAGGGCTCAGGTCCAGTCAACATGGATTTAGGAAGGGCAGATCCTGCCTCTCCAACCTGATCTCCTTCTATGATCAGGTGACCCGCTTGGTGGATGTGGGGAGGCCTGTGGATGTGGTGAATCTGGACTTCAGCAAGGCCTTTGACACTGTCCCCCACAGCAAACTGCTGGCTAAGCTGTCAGCCCATGGCTTGGATGGCAACACTCTGTTCTGGGTTAGAAACTGTCTGGAGGGCCGAGCCCAGAGAGTGGTAGTGAATGGTGCCACATCCAGCTGGCGGCCGGTCACTAGCAGTGTCCCTCAAGGATCAGTGTTGGGCCCCACCCTCTTTAACATTTTCATAGATGATCTGGATGAGGGCATCGAGTCAGCCATCAAGTTTGCAGATGACACTAATCTGGGGGCAGATGTGGCTGGGTTGGAGGGCAGAAGGGCTCTGCAGCGGGACCTTGACCACCTGGACAGATGGGCAGAGTCCAATGGGATGGGGTTCAATAACTCCAAGTGCCAGGTGCTGCACTTTGGCCACAACAACCCCATGCAGAGCTACAGGCTGGGGTTGGAGTGGCTGGAGAGCAGCCAAACAGAAAGGGATCTGGGGGTGCTGATCGATACCCACCTGAACATGAGCCAACAGTGTGCCCAGGTGGCCAAGAGAGCCAGTGCCATCCTGGCCTGCATCAGGAATGGTGTGGTCAGCAGGAGCACGGAGGTCATTCTGCCCCTGTACTCTGCACTGGTTAGACCACACCTTGAGTACTGTGTTCAGTTCTGGGACCCCCAGTTTAGAAGGGACATTGAGATGCTTGCGCATGTCCAGAGAAGGGTGACGAGACTGGTGAGAGGCCCTGAGCACAAGCCCTGTGAGGAGAGGCTGAGGGAGCTGGGATTGTTTAGCCTGGAGAAAAGGAGTCTCAGGGGTGGCCTTATTGCTGTCTACAACTACCTGAAGGGTGGTTGTGGCCAGGGGGAGGTTGCTCTCTTCTCTCAGGTGGCCAGCACCAGAACGAGAGGACACAGTCTCAAGCTATGCCAGGGGAAATTTAGGCTCGAGGTGAGGAGAAAGTTCTTCACAGAGAGAGTCATTGGCTACTGGAATGGGCTGCCCGGGGAGGTGGTGGAGTCGCCGTCCCTGGGGCTGTTCAAGGCAGGATTGGACTTGGCGCTTGGTGCCATGGTCTAGCGTTGAGCTCTGTAGTAAAGGGTTGGACTTGATGATCTATGAGGTCTCTTCCAATCTTGGTGATACTGTGATACTGTGAAGGGAGACATGCAGATCATCCAGAGAAGCCAGGATAAGGCCGGAGACTGTCTGCCTCCTTTCCCTAGCACTCTGTGAAGCCTGGGAAGAATCAAAAGCCTTAGTCACTGACAAGACACTGTGCATATATGTAACCCACTGTGTTTATACAGGCAACCTAATCTAAAGGTGATATGCCATATCAAAGGGTATCCACTCCCAAGAAAGGAGACACACAACCAAAATAATCCACACAAGATACTTTGTCCTCAGCGGGATAATTAATTGCCCTTGATTAAATGGCCTATTGCACAGGGGGTGATATGTCATGGAGGGCCTGTAGGTATGAAAAATAGGCTTATTTGTGTCTTGCCCTGCCTGGACATGTTTTTTCTGCCCAAACCAGAGGTAAACACATTAAGTGGATGAAAGGGGCACAATAGGCCTGGTGCCACAAAGTCTGGCCTGCTCAGGGTCTATGTTGCATAATGTGTTTGTAAATATGTTTGTGTAAGCCCCCACACACCCAGCTCATGCCTGCCTGGTGTAAGGCCCTTGTGATTCACCATATTTGGAAAGTCCAGGCCTGTGGCTTTTGCCTATTATGGTAAGGTTTGCCTGACTGCCAGCCTGATTGGTCATTCTAGTGACCAAGGGGCCATTAATTTCAGCCCACATTCAATAAATGGGTGTACACAGGTAAGCAACTTGCTTGGACTCCCCTGCTCACACTCACTCACATTTAGGCTCATTATTAGACTTAAACTCACCAACACTGCTTATGCCTAAGTGCTTTGCTGTTATTACGGAGACAGAATCTCCTACAGTCTCCCAGGCAGCTGTGCACACTTGAACACCACTGCAGTGAGTTATCAGGACCAGATCCTGTATTGCCTGCCTTTACCTATGGAGCTCAGACTCCCGAGCAGCCATGCACCCTATTGTATGTCCACTGCCATATAGTTATTACAAAGCCATATAGTTATTATGAAGACTTGGACCTAGCTTATCACAAATGGAAACAAGAGGAAAAGCAGTCTAAAATGAGCAAGAGTAGTAAGGCCTTGTGCTTGCCTCAAAAAAGCAGTGAAAATAATAAAATGGATAATAATAGGGCAAAACATAGCTGGCCAAACAATCTGAAAAACAGCCAAGTGTGTTACTTGGAAGCTAGGGCAGTAATCCCACTTTGGGGCCAAGAAGGCAGGTTTTGGACCTGAATGTGATAGCTAGCTCAGAAACTTTCCATTTCTTCAAGCAAGAAGAATGTACTGAAGTTCTTGCCATACCGTGTGAGCAAATTCAACAGTGCACTGAATTGTGTGACTAATGATATCCACTACATCCCCATCTGCCTCTTTACTAAGTTAGATATAATATCTGCAGTGGATAAAATTGCTTTGGTAGATAGATAGATAGACAGACAGACAAACAGACCTTTTTTGATAATTGAATTTTGTGTTTAAGGGGAAAGCTGGTGAGCTCTATATATACTTGTATTTCCCAAGAATTGTGATTCTAGCATTTTGAACTACCTCCTGAGAGATTTTATAGGATCACAGGATGTTAGGGGTTGGAAGGGACCTAAGAAGATCATTGAGTCCAAGTCTCCCTGCCAGAGCAGGACAATACTATCTAACACAGATAACAGAACAACACATCCAGACAGACCTTGAAAGTCTCCAGAGAAGGAGACTCCATGACCTCTCTGCAGGGCCTGCTCCAGTGCTCTGTGGCTCTTACGGTAAAGAAGTTTCTCCCTGTGCTGAGGCGGAACCTCTTTTGATGCAATTTAGACTCGTTGATCCTTGTCCTATCACAGGGAGCAAGTGAGAAGAGCCTGTCCTCCCCTCCTGGTCAGCCTTCAGATGCTTATAAACATTTATCAAATCCTCTCTAAGTCTTCTCTCATCCACACTAAAAAGCTCCAAGTCCTTCAACCTCTCCCCATAAACCATGTCTTCTAGTCCCCTAATCATCCTTGTAGCCCTCCAATGGACCTTCTCCAGCAGATCCCTGTCTCTCTTAAACTGGGGAGTACAAAACTGAGTGCAGTACTCAATAGGAGGTCTCACCAGGGCAGAGTAGAGGGGGAGGAGAACCTCCTTTGATCTGCTGGACACACTCCTCCTAATACACACCAGGATCCCATTGGCCTTCTTGGCCACATGGGCACATTCCTGTGCCATGGTTAACTTGTTATCCACCAGGACTTCCAGGTCCCCCTCCACAGGACTGCTTTCCAGCAGATCACCTCCCAGCCTGTACTAGTGGAGTTTGTTATTAGTCCTCAGATGCAGGACTCTGCACTTGTCCTTGTTGAAGGTCATTTGGTTCCTCTGTGCCCAATTCTCCAGTCTGTCCAGGTCTTGCTGGATGTCCACACAGCCTTCAGCTAGATCAGCCAAGCCTCCCAGCTTGGTGTCATCAGCAAACTTGTTGAACAGACATTCTGTGCCCTCATCAATGTCATTGATGAAGATGTTAAACAGGACTGGCCCCAGCACTGATCCCTGGGGGACACCACTAGTCACAGCTTTCCAGCTGGACCTGGCACCACTGATCACCACCCTCTGAACTCTATCTTGCAACCAATTCCTAACCCACTTCACTGTCTGCTCTTCCATTCCACACTTCCTCAGCTTGCACACTAAAATGTCATGGGAGGTGGTGTCAAAGGCCTTGCTAAGGTCAAGGTGGACTACATCCATCGATTTCCCTGAATCTACCTAGTCGGTAAGAGTATCATAAAATGCTATCAGGTTAGTTAAGCATGACTTTCCCTTGATAAATCCTTGCTGACTACTCTTGATAACCTTCTCGTCCAAGTGCCTTGAGATACCCTCCAACAGGAGCCTTTCCATCATTTTTTCCAGGGATGGAGGTGAGGCTGACTGGTCTATCATTTCCTGGAACCTCTTTTTTTGCCCTTTTTGTTGATTAGAGTGACATTGACTCTCTTCCAGTCCTCAGGTACCTCTCCTGTTTGTCATGATTTGGCAAAGATGATGGAGAGTGGCAGAGTGATAATATCAGCCAGTCCTCTCAACACCCTTGGGTGAATTTCATCAGAGCCCATGGACTTGTCAATGCTTAATTTGTGTAACTGACCTCTAACTCAGTCTGCACTGACCAGTGAGGAGCATTCCTTCCTCCAGGCTTGCTCTCCTTCATCCAGGTTCTGGAGTACATAGAGCAGTTCAGCCTTATGTGTAAAGACTGAAGCAAAGAAGCTATTCAACAAATCTGCCTTCTCTGCATCCTCAGTTATCAAGGCTGCCTCCTCATTCAGTAATGCCCCCACACCTTACTTGTTCTTCCTTTTTCTACTGATGTATTTGAAGAAGACCTTCTTGTTCTGTTTCACTTCTTTTGCCAGCTCAAGTTCCAGAAGGTCTTTAGCCTTCCTTTACTGCCTTCCTACAAGCCCTGACTACTCTTCTACAGTCTTCCCAAGTGATCAACTTCTTCTTCCATGAGTTGTAGTTTTATTTCTTCTCTGAGATTTCTTTCAGGATCTCCTTATTCAACCATGCAGGTCTCCTGGCACATCTACCTGATTGTTTACAAAGTGAAACACACCTAGCTTGGGCTTGGAGGCAGTGGTCTTTAAAAATTAACCAACTTTCTTGGACTCCTTTACCCTCTAGAGCCTTAGCCCAAGGGATTAACATACATAACTTAACATACATTATACTGCAGTAGATGTAAAAGGAAGTATTTTCTGTGTGCAATGAATGCTATATATCCAATATAAGATGCCCAGATAGGAAAGTATTGCATCAGCTAAAGAAAGCAAACTCTGGCTTTATGTATTGCTGTGTGTTACTTTTTTCCCAAGGAGAACAAACCATAAATGAGTTTGTATAGGGTTAACACTCCAGGGGGGGGGCGTAACCCTGAACCTGACCCTAGGGGTCTTGGCCCCTCCCCAGGGGTGGGCCACACTCCAGGTGATGGTTAGCCCACTCCCCCCACTTCCTGTGGTATAAAAGAAAGAGGAGCTTCCTGTCTCTTCCTCTTTTCTCCTTCGCTCCCTCTTGGCACACACACTCATACTGCATACCAGCACACCACGTGGCAGCCACGAGGCAGAGACACCATCACATTGCTCGGGTTGTATCCATCCCTTTTTTGTATTTTGCTGTTTTCCCTTCCTTATCCTTTGTAAACTTCCCTACCTCCAATACCTTTTCCAAGTTATTGATAAACTTTTCCTTTTTTTTACTTCCAAATCGAGTGAGATTGATTTATTGGGGTATGCTCACCCCTCTCTCTCTCTCCCTATCTTTGGGAAAAGGAGGGGGAAGAGGGGAGGGCACTCTATAACTTCTATAAATTGTCATTGGGTCTATTAAATTTATTAGAGTCTCTGGGAACGAGGCAAACGGACAGTCCCTTTTAGCCTGGCTTTTGAGATGCTGGGATGCAGGAGCAGAAACTGTGGACCTAGATCAGAGGGAGGCAAAGCAGCTGGGATCCTTGTCGAGGGATGGGGGTGTAGATAAAGAACTGGGGAGGCTCGATGGTACCCACTCGCTTTGGGCCAGGCTTCTCATCACCGTGAGGTACAGATATCCGACCAAGGATGACATGATTTTCCATCCCCTTAAATGGACAGATATGGAACAGGGTATCTCACACCTGAGGCAAATGGCTGTACAGGAGATAATCTATGGAGACGGCCAGATGCCCTTGGACCCTGATGATGTCCGCATGAAGCCAGCCCTCTTAAAGAAACTGACCCAGTGTGCCCCTTCCACATATGCCCCTACACTGGGAGCACTGCTGCTGGGCAGAGACCCCAACAACCTTCCCACAATCAGAGAGTTTGTGAATGACCTGAGACAGTTTGAAGACAGTTTGTCAAGGAAAACCTTAATTGCCACTGTAGAGACCCTCACCCAAGAAATGAACGAGCTAAAAGCCTCTTTCTCTGAACTGCAGAAGGCAGAGGATGGCTACTCTTCACCTTCAGAATGGGTGCAAGTCTCAGCTGTCAGGAACACACGTCACCGTACTCCTCCTCCTCCCCACAGGGGACCAGCCCAGAGCAGACAGGGTACACACAGGGGTTCACTTTGGAGAACACTATGTGAACACGGGGAAAACATGGACAGATGGCATGGCCAGCCCACCTCAGCTCTATGGGCCAGAGTAAGGGAACTGTAGGGGACAAACACAGGGAATAACTCCTCCAGAAGAGGGGTTGCCCCAGTGTCCCTCAGGCAGCCCTCTCGCCCAAGGGGTGGTGAAGCCAGTAACTCAGGTCCATGTGCCTCATGCGGTCACACTGCTCAGCATTAGAGGTGCCCTGTCTCCAGCCAGGCGGAGGCCAGGGATAACAGAGTATATTGGGATGTGTTTGTGAAATGGCCTGGCACTTCTGAAGCCGAGAAGTACAGAGCGTTGGTAGACACCGGTGCCCAATGCACTCTGATCCCCTCCAGCCACAGGGGGACAGAAACTATTACAATTGCAGGAGTCACAGGGGAGTCTCAGGAGTTGACTGTGCTGCAGGCTGAGATAAGCCTCACCAGGAATGTGTGGGAGAAGCACACCATAGTAACTGGCCCTGATGCACCTTGCATCCTGGGGATCGACTTTCTCCGGGAAGGGTACTTTAAAGATCCCAGGGGGAACAAGTGAGCTTTTGGCATAGCAGCTGTAGAGACTGCAGACAAAGAGCAGCTGTCTATCATGCCTGGCTTGTCAGATGACCCTTCCGTGGTTGGTACCCACAAGGTGGAAGATGTTAAGTTACCTGCTGCTTCTCGTGTAGTTCATCGCAGGCAATACCGCACCAACAGAGACTCCCTGCTACCCATACAGCAGCTGATTCGCTGCCTGGAGCAGCAGCTTGTCATCAGCAAGAGCCATTCACCCTTCAACAGCCTGATATGGCCAGTGCGGAAGGAGAATGGGGTATGGAGACTGACTGTGGACTTCAGAGGCCTGAACGAAGTGACTCCTTCAATCAGCGCAGCCGTGTCTGATATGTTGGAGCTGCAGTATGAACTGGAAATGAAGGAGGCCAAATGGTATGCCACAATCGACATTGCTAATGCTTTCTTCTCCATCCCCATTGCAGAAGAATGTAGGCCACAGTTTGCCTTCACCTGGAGAGGAGTCCAGTACCACTGGAACAGACTGCCTCAAGGGTGGAAGCATAGCCCTACAATCTGCCACAGCATCATCCAGACTGCACTGGAGAAGGGTGGAGCTCCGGAACATCTGCAGTACATCGATGACATCATTGTATGGGGTGAGACAGCAGAGGAGGTCTTCGAGAAGAGTGAGAAGATCGTTAATATCCTGTTGAATGCTGGTTTGCCATTAAGAGAAGCAAAGTGAAAGGGCCTGCCAGAGAGATCCAGTTCCTGGGAGTTCAATGGCAGGATGGCCGACGCCACATCCCTGTGGATGTGGTGAATAAAGTGGCCACTATGGTGGAACCCACTAACCGGAAGGAGACACAATCCTTCCTGGGGTTTGTGGGCTTTTGGAAGATGCACATTCCCGGGTACAGTCAATTTGTGAAACCCCTCTTTGACGTTACAAGACAGAGGAATAACTTTGGGTGGGGACCTGAGCTGCAGGTGGCATTTGACCAGATCAAACGAGAGGTGGTCCATGCCATGGCCTTGGGACCAGTTTGAACCGGCCCAAAGATTAAGAACATTCTCTACACAGCAGCTGGTGAGAATGGTTCTAGCTGGAGCCTATGCCAGAAAGCTCCTGATGAAACAAGAGGCCGCCCACTCGGGTTCTGGAGCAAGGCACACAAAGGCTCAGAGAGCAATTATACCCCCACAGAGATAGAAATCCTAGCTGCCTATGAGGGAGTTAGAGCTTCCTCTGAGGTGACTGGGACAGAGTCACCACTCCTTTTAGCTCCAAGGCTTCCAGTCCTGACTCGGATGTTTAAAGGGAAGGGTTCAACTCCACACCATGCCACAGATGCCACTTGGAGTAAGTGGATGGCTCTGATAACTCAGAGGGCTAGGATGGGGACTCTTGAGCGCCCAGGCATTGTAGAGATCATCACCAACTGGCCAGAGGGCACTGACTTTGGAAAACCAGCAGAAGAGAAGGCAGTGACCCATGCCGAGGAAGCCCCCCCATACAGTGACCTTCCTGAAGAGGAAAAGGCATATGCTCTCTTCACAGATGGATCCTGCCGCCTGGTAGGCAGCAAGCAGAGATGGAAGGCTGCCGTCTGGAACCCCACACGCAGGGTTGCAGAGGCAAGGGACGGAGAAGGTGAATCCAGCCAGTATGCTGAGGTGAAAGCCATCCAGCTGGCCCTGGACATTGCAGAACCTGCATTTGAACCCAAGACAGAGTGGCATCACTGTTGTGGAAGGCCTGTAGGCCTGAAAAGAGGCTTGCTTATGCCTTGCCTGGACATATTTTTCTGCCAGGACCCCTAGTTGTGAACAGGTTGTGTAAGCCCTCCCACACCCAACTAGTGTCTGAGCTGGGCTGGTGTGTCCATGTGATCCCCATATTTGGGAAAGTCCAGGCAAGTAGCTTCTGCCTTTTATGGTAAGGTTTGGCTAACTGCTGACCTGATTGGTCATTCTAGTGGCCAAAGGGACCATTAATCTCGGACCACAGTCAATAAATAGGGGTGCATAGGTAAACAACATGCTCAGCTCAGACCCTCAGGCACAGACCCTGAATATCTCAGCCACTCAGGTGCTCAGAGTCTCAGATCCTCATGCTCTGACTTATCCACAGCTCACTTGCCTGCGTATCTTTCTTGCAGAGCTCATTTAAGCCTGCACGTATGTATATATATGGAGCCTATAATCTCCTAAGTCAGCTGTCCACATCTGCACACCATTGCTATCAGGACCAGATCCTGCATCACCTTTACCTATGGAGTTCAGACTCCCAGCAGCCACACACACTTTGCATGCCCACTGCCTATCATTGCCTGCCGTTGCTGCTGAGATAACCAGGAAGCAGATTCTGAATTGTCTGCACACATGGCCTGAAGCTGTGAAGAACTGTGTCAGAGACAGCACAATATTCTTCTGAAATCCTGCCAGCTGAGAATTCCTGGACACAGCATCCAGAAGAAGCCAGCAGCACCACAGGCAGAGATCACCTCTCTGCCAGAAGAAAAGGTCAGAAAACCTATTTCCCCAGAAGCTGGGAAGATTTATCCTTTCACCTCAAGCCGGGAGGATTCCCACCTCAGAGTCCACAGGCAGAGACCCTGCAGAACTGGACATTAGACATAGGCTGTGACGCAGCCCCAAAGGGTGATTAATGATTTATAAGAGTGGTGAGTAAAAGCTTCAATACCTCTGTAAATATCTGTTGCCTCTGCTGTAGAGCAGAATCAGTTTCAGCCTGCTCTGCTGGGCAAATAGCATATGACCCCAAGTGGCATTAAGCTGTGGGGAAAACTCCTCTCTCTCTGTTTATAGTTTGAATGTTTGCTAGTTAATTAACAAATTCCTGTACATATTTTATCCTAGATTGTTTTCATAACCATGTACCGACCTTTAATATTAATATACAGTGGTTGGGGGTGGCGAGAGTTCAAAATATTGAATTTAATAAATCTGTATTTTTATATAAAATTATATTGCCCCATGTGCTAGTTTGAAGCAAGCTGGAATGTTTTGGTAACAGAACTAGATAACGGGCAGTGAAATGAAAAACAATTGTGTCTACTTCTCTCACAGTTATGCTGAGAACTCTGGGAAGAAGAAAGTCTTATTCTCCATTTTGTCTCTCACTCTTGCTTTTGCCTTAGACCTGGTCACATCTCATTAACCCTGCTCCTACTAACCTTGCTCCCTAACCTCTTGGCTGCACCTCTTTTCTTCCTGAGAACTGGGGTAAGGTTGAGAGGGCCGGGGGGAGGTGTTGGGGTGGTTTGAGAGCCCCTCCTGGGGACCTAGGTTTCTGGGAGGGGAGTTGTGCTTTTGTATTGTTTATCTTTTGTATATTTCTGTATATAATTGTATATAACTGTATATATTGTAAATAGCTGCTTGTAAATTCTGCTAGCTGTAAATAAATTGCTTCATCTATATTCCTAGGGTCCGTCTGAGTTAGCTGGGGCAAATTCAAAAGTGTGGGGGGGCGGGGTAACCCCCAAACCATCACACCCCAATTAATTTCTCCCCTCCACCAAAATAGACGTAGGTATTGTGAACCCCCCATCTGCAACAATCACATATATGACTAACTTAGTATCCACTTTTTTAGGTTAAGAAAAATTTCCTCACTTGGTAATATTTTAATGTTTATTAGTATCCTTTTGAATATGTTACATCTGCCTGTTAATGTTCCAAGAACAAAATAGAGAAAAAAACCTTCCTTTCCTAAAAAAAGACCTACATTTTTACTCTTTAAATTAGAATTTGCTAATATACTTCCTTGACAGTGATTTTTCCTCATGAATCTGTGTTTCTGGCATTAAAGTATAAATAAAAGATAATTTTAAGGATGATGTTCAAGGATTTTTGTTAATTTTCTACAAGTGTGACTATGTTCATGTAATGGTTTACCCACCTGCCTGCTTCTCCAAAACAAAGGCAAGGGGAAAAGTAATGCACAAATCTCAGACTTGAGATAAAGAGATAAGAGTTTAATAAAATATAAGATAACCAAAATGCATAACTACCAAACAATGTAAACAATGTAATCATACTGTGGTGCATTGAAATTACCTCAAAAATAAAATCACAAGACTAGCTCAGAAGTCTTGGAAGCAAAATGAAGCTACATTCAGAAGCAAGCTAAAATCTAGAAGCATAGAATACAATGTATATGTACAGAATATGTATTTACAACTCAAAAATAATGCAAAGACCCCCTTGAATTGTTACCCTACCCCTCTGGACAAGAGAACACTGGAACATCTCTCCCCCCAGAAAGAAATCAGAAAGCCCTGCTACTATCTACTTAGCAATAATAAAAGTCTCAGCCAAGGACAGCAAAGCTGTGCATAAAGACTAGCTAGCAGCCAGAGTGAAAGAGAGAAAAGGAAGGAAGAAGAGTTTGTACAGCAAAATATATACTAAACCAGTAAGTAAGTGGAATGATATAGATTTATCTGTTGTTTTTCTTTTGAAATCAATACCCTATTTTATTGATCTACTACTATTTTTTTCTATTAAACATCTCTGGAATTTTCCTAGTTCTTGTTTATAACTTAAAACCAGGTGAGAGTGTTGGTTTTAAACCACCATACATACAATACATGATTACCTTAGCTTAACCTATTTGCAGAAGAAGCGCAGTGAAATACACGGGGGGGGGGGGGGGGGGGGGGACGGGACGGGGGGGGGACGGGGACGGGTGGACGGGGGGACGGACGGACAACAAAATAAAACAGAAAGCTAAAACCAGCAGCTATCTGACTCTCGTCTCACCTCCATGCCTTCAGAAAAGAGCCGATGCTCAAGATGCCAGAACCCAGAAGCAACTGGAACAGGAAGCCTCTGCTGTTGCAATCTGAACTTCAAGCTCCATAATACCTTACTCCAGGTAATACTTGCACTTTCTGAAGCTGGCATGAATGTGGCATGGTATGAATAACAGCAGCAAGTTCAACTTAATCCATTACATTCTCTACCATCTGCATTATGCCCTGCAGCAATCAACATGAAATAGTAGATTAGCAACAGGAGACACAGTCTCAAGTTGTGTCGGGGGATGTATAGGCTGGATATTGGAGGAAGTTTTTCACAGAGGGAGTGATTTGCCATTGGAATGTGCTGCCAAGAGTGGTGGTGGAGTCACAATCCCTGAAGGTGTTCAAGAAAAGACTGAATGAGGCACTTCATGTCATGGTCTAGTTGATTGGATAGGGCTGGGTGATATGTTGGACTGGACAATCTTGGAAGTCTTTTCCAACCTGGTTGATTCTATGATTCTATGCCAGTCACTGTCTATTCTTAGTCAAGATCACTTTGTAGTACACAGAAAACTACTCACTGAAGATGCCCTGGACCTCTGCATTCCAGTACAGTCTAGATCAGCCCATGACCACTTCAAATGGGGGGGTTGTGTTTCCACCCTGAGGCAGCCAAGTTCAGTAACTCCTTCCACCCCTCGAAGTGAAAGTAAATTGTGGCTTCCATTCTGGTAGAGAGTTCTAATAGAGATCCCTCTGTCACACCCTAAACACAGATGGGTTACACCTCTTCAACCTGCCAAGGTTCTGTACAGTCCAATAAGCCCAGATGATCCTCTCCTCCATCTGTTTGGAGTCAGGCCCCCGCTTATTCTAAATATCATCACCTGCATCTTGTGAAGACACTTTGTAAGTCATTTCAGAAGAATCAGAAGCAGTATCAGCTTGTCTGTTCTTCTTGGGTGATTTTCCACTTGAAATTGAGGCAGCATTCTTTGGGGGAGAGTTCCTCTGTAGTTCAGGTGCTTGTGCAATTAGGACTGAGGTAGATTTTCTATCCCACTTCCTCATGTCCTCACCATGGTCATGTAAGTATAGCCACAGGTTACATTGGGGTGCACACCTCCCAGATTCTCTCCATCAAACAGAGGAGCATCTGTTCCTCATGGCTGAATCACAGTCCTGTATGGTGGAGATATTTTTCCTCACCTCCCTGAGGCCTTTGTTAGTTGCATCTATCGGCCTTGACCATCTTCCAAAGCCCTGCAAGAGCTGAGAGTAAATGGCAAACAACTAACTCTTTCTATTGTTCTCATGATGGTCTCGCTTCATCCTCATTGTTTGCAAAATGAGCTGTTTTCATTGTGTACTTCTTTATCTGTATAGGGGCAACTGATATTGACACATATTGGCTGTCTGATGCTACTGCCATGTCTCTTGGCCTGTTTGTAGACCCAGAGATCTCCTCCTCTTCGTGATGAATGATACTGAAAAGATCTTGATACTGATGGCCCAGTTGACAACACTTTGCAGTGACTTGTATCTCCCAGGAATTTTTAAACTGGCAACACCCTTTTATCAAACATTTTACCAGCTCATCAGTGTTCCAAAGCACTGGAGGTGACTAGCAGGTCAAAGACTGGCCTGGGCTTTCCCACATACCTTGCCACTCATAGTTCTGTAGAGCAGGTCTCCAAACAGCATTCTTGGAAGAAATTTGTCACACTATGACCAAGACCAAGCATATGCTTAAGAGACACAACAACAGAAGCAGTCTAATATTGGTGTCAATAATAATTTAAATCCTCTGAAGATGAATAAATGTTCTCTTCTGTTCCACTCACTAGTTGAGTGAGACTACTGATAAATGGTGATGCAGTATACAAAAAACTGGATTAACCAAACAATTAGTGTAATAATCCTCTTATATCAAATGAAAACAACAAGTAGAAGATACAACATCAAGGCAAACTTAAGCCATTTTGTTAGGGTGAAAAATACATAAAAGAAAGCATGGTTATCAAAGGGTATGCAAAACCAAATAATGCATGAAAAGCTATATGACAGCTTACACATTGTCACCAGAAGAGGTATTTAAGTGAGAAAAGTGAATGTGTTAACATGAAAGGAAACATATACGTTTGCATTTCAGTTTGGCACTCTCCTGCTGAAGTCCAACTGTCTTAATTATGGCAATGGCTTTGTGCCATTTGAATGACCAAAAAAAAAAAAAAAAAAAAAAAAAAGGAGTATAATTGTTTAGCACAAGGGCTAACCTGCCTGCTTCCCCAACACAAAGGTGAGGGGAAAAGTAGCACACAAAACTCAGGGTTAAGATAAAGAGATAAGAGTTTAATATAACATAGGATATCATAATCACAATGCATAATTACCTTAGCTAATAATCTAATTGATCTAATAATACAATACATGATTACCTTAGCTTAGTCTATTTGTTGAAGAACTGCAGTGAAATACACAACAAATAAGACAACATAAAATAGAAAGCCAAAACCAGCAGCTGTCTGACTCCCACACATTTGCCACCATGCCTGCAGAAAAGAACCAATACTCAAGATGTCAGGACCCAGAAGTAGCAAGTGGAACAGGAAACCTCCCACATTGTAGTCTGAACTTCAAGCCCCATAATACTTTGTTCCAGTTAGTGCCAACATTGCATCCCAGAGCAACAATTGTGACACCAATATGGTTAGATAATTGTTCTCCAATAATCTCCTTTATTGCCGTGATACAGCAACCTATATGCCAACTTGGAAGAGGCATGCACAACTAGCTTAGTTAAGATTGGTACATGTGTAAGGTACAAATTGGCTTAAGGCGATGTGTGAGGTACAGATAGGTTAAACTTATATAAACAACTTGTAGGGTCAGCATCCTGCAGCCAGCAGACCCTGCCTCCTGCAGCTGCATATGGGAGGCTGTTGTCACCGTCTTAGTTCCTGCCTCCGGGATGGACTCAAGGACACTTCGCAGCACATGTTGCTCATGGTTATCAATTCATGTCCTCTGTTAGCAAGAAATCCATCCACA
Organism: Pogoniulus pusillus; assembly: GCF_015220805.1. NCBI lineage: Eukaryota > Metazoa > Chordata > Aves > Piciformes > Lybiidae > Pogoniulus > Pogoniulus pusillus. The sequence continues at coordinate 72,950,563 of NC_087309.1, forward strand.
AGTTAGCACTTTCATTTTTTGAAGCTGGCATGACTGCAATATGGTATGAATAAGAGCTGCAGATTCATCTCAGTCCATAACATAATGTCTAAGGTACATACTGTAAGAAACTTGGAAATAAGTTCTAGTCATGAGAATGTTCAGAATGATGTTATAGAAAGGCCATAGGAACAACTGCAAAACATGAGGTATAAATCCCAGATATTTTCTTTATTATAAAATTCTTCTTTTCAGATTCATTTGGTAAAGGTTATTGATGTCAAATCAGAACTGATATATGGAGAGTAAGATAGCATGAGATCATGTCAAATCATTGTAAACAGTTTAAAGGTTACTCATGATCAAAAAAAGAGTGATTTTTTCTGGATTATGTGTGGGGTCTATATTCAGATGCAGACAAATTTTTTGTCAAGTACTAAATTTAAACAAGTGTTTATAATTATCATATTTAAAACAGGAATTAAATATAAAGATCTAATTCCTATTGATTTATGTGTATGTGCATGTATTCTCTTTCATTTGTTTTTATTAATGTCTTTTTTTTTCTGCTTTTCCTTTCATCATGCTATTTTTCACTCTTTTTTCCTTCTCCATCCCATTTCTTGTTTTCCCCCTTTTGGATTTCTTACTTGGGTCTACAATTTTTTCTGTCCCAAGGCTTGTTTGATTCTGTTCATTCCTCTTCATTCTCTCATAAAACTGTATATTCTATCAAGGTTGTATGAGAAATTAATTACCAGTTATGAATTATTACTATTAATGTATGTATGAATATTATTTTTTTATTAATATTAACAACTTGGGAAAAAATCCCTCAGGTTCTTTGGATTTTTAGTCTCCAAGAAGCAATTGCATAGAATTAAATAGTTTAATCAATCAGAACTTGGAAAACAATAATGCGAGAACAGGAAAAATTCTAACTGATGCCTTTGCAGTCTTGGCATTCACTCCAGTGTATACTTATGATGCCCTTTATCCCTGAGTAAATCTCCTGTATGAAAGTGGTTTTCAAACTTATGATGATCCCAGAATAAAATACAAATATTTCAGGCAGAAAAGAGATAGTGCTAAGCCACTAGTGTGAGCTGCCTACACGTGGCTGCCCGTTAAGGAGCTGGAAACAAGGAGATGCTCCGTGCAGACAAAGGAACAGTGCAGAAAGGTTGAATGTAGAAAGTCTGCTGTAGAAAGCCAAATGTAGAAAGATGTGGTTTCCAAATAATCCCCCTTTATATACTTGATTTTTAAATCAAATGGCCAATAGGGACTAACACCATTATTCTGGCCAATGAATCCAAAGCTTCATGCCTCCTTTGACTACACAGGCACATTGAGGGCAGCACAAGACAACTGACACAAGATGCGAAGGCCTCCAGCCCTCAAGACCTTGCTGGGGGAAACCCTTACTGTTTGCTCATCTACTCACTCCTGGACCCCAGCACAATAGAAGGAGGAGAGCCAGTATTAAACCTGCCTGGCAGGATTTATGCCCTACCAGGACAAATGTTCTTGTCATAAATAACAGGCATAAACTGGCGTTCATGCAAGTTAAGGCCTTTAATAGAGTTGCAGGAATCAAGCAATTTACAGGCCTGGGTGTGGGGGAGACTCTGCTCTACCCTAACGCACACCCTTTGCCTTCAGTTTTCTCTTTTTATACCCTATTCTATTACATATTCATTACTAAGTTCTAAGAAAAGATTGGGTTTTCTTTATCAGTTTTTAGAAATATGAGATGTCGCTTCCCCACGTCTCCTTTTATCTGGTGGTCTCTCTGGTAGTCTTTGATGAAGTAAGGGTCTTCTTTTAAGTGTCTTACTCATGAACTTCAAAGTCCTCATTGTTCTTCTGCTTGCTCCTGCAGAAAGGTGGCACCAGGAGGAATGCATTTCCATTCAAATATGCAAAAGACTATCTCTTCCACATGCCTCCCTCCTTCGCCAATCTTATTACTCTTATCTTAAGTCTATTGCATACATTTGCAATGGTGGTGCAAGCAGGAATCCAGTTTTATTCCGTATCCCACTTCCTCCCTGACTGTGACCTCTTGCCACAAATTGATTGGATCAAACATATATTTCTCACAATTGTAACTGTTTGAAGTTATTCTGAAAAAACAGATCATATTCCACTTCAACAGTGATTTAAGTTGTGGATAGTGACATGACAGACCATAACAGGCTTCTTGGAATTATTCCAATTGGGTTTCTCAATATGGCTTCTCTAAACATGCACTTGATGTTCAATAGGCAGAAAACGACCTCAAAGTATTGTCGATTGCAGAATTTTCTAGGTGAAAGAATTTGTGCAATTATGAATCTTTCTTTTGTTAATAAAAGTCATGCAGTCTATCAGTACTACCTCCAGTCTGGTTTAGGAAGGATGCAGTTCCTCTTGTAGGAGAGGTCTGTAAGAAGCCAGCAGAGAGCCAAGGCCTACCTTTCATCAGAAAACCCAGTCAGAAATCCTTTGACCATCCAGTGAATTTTACTTATTTAACCAATGGTCACTTATTTCATCAACATTCCTGACTCATCTTTCAATAGTAAGTTTTCAGTAAGGTTACAGGCGATACCAAATTGGGTGGGAGTGCTGATCCACTTGCAGTTAGTGTGATGGTTTGGGTGTTACCCAAACATGTGCTAGTTTGAAGCTAGCTAGAGTGTTTTGGTGAGAAGAACTACATCACAGGCTGTGAAAGGAAAACAATGGTGATGTCTACTTCCCTCAGAAGTCTTGTCGAGGAGTTTGGGAAGAAGAAATGAAAACTTTAGATAACACTTACCATTTCCTCTCACTCTGTCTTGGGCTGCTGACTGAGCAACATCTTACTCCCTAATCTCACCATCCATTTGGACTAACCCACTTTGCTTCTTAACCTCTTGACTCAACATCTATTCTTCTTTAGGACTGGGGTAAGGTTGAGAGGGGCAGGGGGAAGGTGCAGGGGTGGTTGAGAGCCCCTCCTGGGGACTCAGGTTTCTGGGAGGGGAGTTGTGTCTCTGCATTACCTTTTACCTTGTCTATTTCTGTATGTCATATAACTGTATATACTGTAAATATCTGCTTGTATATTGTGCTAGCTGTGAATAAATAGCTTAATTTATATTTCCAGAGCTGGCTGAGACTAGTCTGGGCTATTTCTAAAGTGTGGGGGAAGGGGAACGCCCAAACCATCACAAAACAAAACAGAAAACTCCTAACATCTTGTGTTATACACTCTGAATTTAAACTCTCTCAGCTAGTTTGATTTCTTTGTGGAATACACTGGATTTCACCATTCTCCTGTATTACCCAGTAGTTGTGAACAGGATCTTCAGCAGACACCACCCCTGGACAGGTTTCCCTTCACCCAAAGGGGAAAATACCCAAATAGTTTTCCCTAAAAGATTCTTTTCACGTACAACAGGAACTTTATCACAGTCTACTGTTTGGACCAAGTCTGACTGTGCAGGTCCTGCTCTGTTTACTGAACCTCTATTATTTACCAACCAGGTTGCTTGTGCTAAATGTTTGTCCCAGTTTTTCAGAGTTCCACCCCCCAGGGCTTTTAGGGTGGTTTTCAGCAAACTGTTGTAGCGCTCAATCTTCCCTGAAGCTGGTGTATAGTAGGGTATGTGGTAGATCCACTCAATACTGTGCTCTTGGGTCGGGTTTTTCACACAATTGTTCTTGAAATGAGTGCCATTGTCTGACTCGATTCTCTCTGGAGTTCTGTGTCTCCACATGATTTGTCTTTCCAAGCCAAGAATGGTGTTACATGTAGAAGAATGTAGAACTGGATGGGTCTACAGCCATCTGCTGCTCGCCTCTACCATCATTAGCACACACTGCTTGCCAGAATGAGATTGAGGTAAAGTCAACCTGCCAGGCTTCTCCATACTTGTACTTTGACCATTACTCACCAAACTATAAGGGCTTGACTCACTTAGCCTGCTTAATAGCAGCACAAATGCCACAGTCATGGATGACTTGGGTGATAGCGTCCATGGCCAAGTCAATTGACCTATTGCATGCCCATCGATATGTTGCATCTCTGCCTTGATATCCAGATGAGTCATGGGCCCACCAATTCACAGTGGGCCAATGATTGTAGAGTCACAGATTGTAGAGACAAGAGTTCACCTCAGTGTTTCCAATCAAGGTCAAGATCAGAGTTCGTACCAACTTGAGAAATTTTAGAAGCTTGGTCTGCCTGCTGGTTGTGTTGGTGTTCCTCAGTAGCTCTACTCTTAGGCTTGTGTGCATTTATGTGCCGCATCTTCAGTGGAATTCTCTACTGATGCTACAATGTCCAACCATAGATGAGCACAGCAAATAGGCTATCCTTTCCTCTGCCAACCATTCTTTTTCCAGTCTTTCAGCCAACCCCATAGGGCATTGGCTACCATCCATGAGCCACTGTAGAGGTAAAAAATGGGCTAATTTTCATGTTCAGCCACATCAAGAGCAAATTGGACAGCTTTTACCTCAGCAAACCGACTGGATTCTCCTTCTCCATCTCTCACTTTGGTAACTCTTATGGTAGGACTCCAGACTGCTGACTTCCATCTTGGCTTGTTCCCAACAAGATGACAGTGTCCTTCTTATTAATAGGAACAGCCATGATGGAGACTTTGTTGATCACATCCTGTGGAATGTGATGGCAACCATCCTGCCACCACACTCCCAGAAACTGAATTTCTCTGGCAGGTCCTTTGACCTTGTCTCTCTTAATGGCAAAACCTGCTTGCAACAGAATGTCAATGATTTTGTTAACTTTCTTGAAGACTTCCTCAGCAGTTTGGCCCCACACAGTGATGTCATTGATGAATCATATATGTACTGGAGCTTTACCTTTCTCCAGTGCATTGTGGATGACTGAGTGACAGATGGTTGAGCTGTGTTTCCACCCCTGAGGCAAACGGTTGACCTGGTACTGGATTCCTCTCCAGGTGAATGCAAACTGAGGCCTGCACTCCTTTGCTATGGGAATAGAGAAGAAAGCATTATCAGTGGTAATGGTAGCATACCATTTGGCCTCCTTCAATTCCAGCTCATACAGGAGTTCCAGCATGTCTGGCACATCTGCGCTCATGGGTGGAGTCACCTCGTTAAGGGCACAAAAATCTTGTCAGGCACCAGTTTTCGTTAGGCTTGTTCACAGGCCAGATCAATTTGTTGAAAGGTGAATGAGCTTTCGTGACGACAGCCTGACTCTCCAGTTGATGAATCAGCCGATGAATGGGCAACAAAGAGTCATGGTTAGTTCTGTACTACCTGTGGTGCATAGTTTGAGTAGTAATTGGCAGCTCCAGATCCTCTCTGTCATGGTGTCCCAGAACTGCAGATTCATCTGAAAGTTCAGGTCTAATGGACAATTTTAATTTACCATCTTCAATCTCTACAGATGCTATTCTGAAAGCCCATTTGTGACCCTTAGGATATTTGAAACAACCTTGTCTCAAAAAGTCTTTTATCTCTCTCACATCTCTGTAGTCATAATTTCTACGGCAGAGACAATGACAGAATGTGACAAGCTGTCCTCTATCTTCCTGAGCTGGTCAGTGACTTCAGCTACTGTGAGACACCTTCCATTATCGCTCCTTTACAGAAACCTGCTAGCCAAGATGATAGCATAGGATGAAGGAGCAAGCTTAACACGCTTCTTCATGAGACCTGTTCCAAGACTGTTGTGGAGGCAGGGAATTAATGTGGCCGAGTCAGGAATCTTTATAAAAATAGAGTTATTTTATTTTCCCAAAAACCCACCCCCAAAACTATATATAGAATTTAATTTAGTTTTAATTACCAGATTCAGTTTCGATTGAGAAGATCTAAAAGGATACCATAGGTAATTGGACTATTTTGGAAGTCAAAAGTTAGAAAAGGCTTGAGCTATTAAAAATTAGCGTTTCCCACTTAATAATAAAGCTGAACCAATTACTCACAAGTGAGCCAGGCTAGTTGGAAGAAGGGCAATCCAGCTGCTTGTCCCCTCGTGTTCTCTTTCAGAGGCCGTGGAAGGGTTGTTAAAGTCTATTGAGCCTGTTTAAAGGGTGCTAATGGTGGGAAGCCATCCTTCAGAGCAGAGCGCCAGGGGCTCCTCCTGCAGAATCTATCCAGGTGGGGGGAGAAGTCTCAGGTGGGCACGAACTCCCAGGTGGGGGTGAATTCTAAGGCAGGAACCCCAAGAGCGGGAAGTCCCCCGTCCCCCCCCAAATATTTATACCCTTCCTAGACAAAGAACAGAGTTACCACTTCCTAGGCATGAAGACCACAGCCAATCCCCATCCCAATTCCAATGCTGGCAGTACACAGGACACCTCTCATGACGGAAGAGCCCCTTGCTCCCCCCCACCTCACGCCTGCAGGGTGGGGGGGGAGACAGGTCTTTTTGTGCCTTTTCCTCTCCTATTCAAACCACAGAGGGAGAGGAATTTAGGGGTATACAAGACTCCAGGACAAAGACGAATACCATCAGTCTCATGTGTGCCATTATCTCCATAGATCACCTCCTTCGCAGCAAACTCCTTCAGAAGCTTAATTCCCTGTGAAATGCTGTTCCATTTCTTGCCTGGCCATGGTGGATCATCTCAGGAAGGATATCTCATAGCCACAGTCAACAGAAGGCATGTCCACAAGCTAACCTTACCAAGAAGACTTGCGAGGTATTTGTCCACTCCACTCTCCTTGATTGCGGGAGAATTCTCCTGCAGCAGGATGAGAGCTAGTAAACATGAGAACTCGTGCTGGGAGATGTCCTTGAGCTGGAAGCTACAATGAGCAACCCACGCACACCTGAAGGGGGCTGAGCATGCCGTCCCCCTGGGGTGAACACAGCTACAGGGGGCTGAGCCTGCCAGCCCCCTGGGGTGGAAACCACAGGTTGTTTAGTACAGAGTAACCTATCTGCACCTTGCATGTTGCTCTGGGCCAATCTGTACAGTCCACTTGTTCCAGCTCCAAACTGATTGTATACACCTCCTCTGAGCACTATATAAGAAGCTTCGCTACCCTAATAAAGTTGTACTGATGCATAGCAAGCTGATGAGTTGATTCATCAGTACCCCGATCTCGCCTCTCACCAGCCTCCTGACTGACACTTAGTGAGTGGCCCTAGGTGCTTGGCAGATTTTTCTCCTACCCGTAGGGCATTGGCAGCAATAGTATGGTATCTCACCAGCCAGTTTCGGATTGGCTCTCCTGATTCCCTTGAGTATTCCTTTCTAACTTCCCTGACCTCTCTGAGGGGATCACTGGAATCCTGGATGTCATCCTTCTCATTTTCCTCTCATTATCCTGGTTGTCCCTGGCCTAAAAACATAACTTTCCTAAGGGAACTCTTAATCTCCTCAGAGCCATCTTCTTTCTTGGTAGCCAATCTCACAAAGCTCTTCTTATCAGAGTACTGAGATCTGAGTATGTTGGCCAAATCATGAAGACTATATATCTCCTCTTCTTCCTCTTGTGAACCAGAGATCTTGTCCTCTCTTTTGAATTACTCCTTGTCAAATATTTTATCTTAGCCTTTGCTTTGTTTGGGCCAAGATAATTTGAGCTGAAATGGACATTGACCACCTGTCTAGAATGTTTGAATTATAGGGGGTTTGGCCTGAGTCTTGTGAGTTTGAATCTGGCTTAGGATTAGGGGTTTCTGCTGCCTGAGGATTTGAGTTAGTTGAAGAAACATCTGGAGTCTGAGCAGCTATCTTCGTTTCTTGTCTTTGTGCCCTGTTATTTTTATTACCCAGGACTTGGACAACTATTTCAGAATCTAGGGGACGAGAGGTAGCAGTGGCCCCTCCTTTCTCTCCCTCTGAGCTAGGACTGTTTAGACTCTCGTTATATTTAGTCTGGGACATGGTCTGATCTTTTTACTTCTTGAAGGCACCACAGTCTAATTTCTCTTGCATAATGGCAAAATTAATATGAAAATCAAAATTACAAGACCTAAGATCACACATGACAGAAATGCCACAATCTCACGTGAATAAAATTCAGAGCAAGGGTTAGGTAACTGGGTCTCAGAAAAAATTACTCTCATTAAAGCTGTGGATAAAACAGTAATGTTTCCTGTATTGTTACTGGTAAAAGACCCTGTAATATTAAATCTAGCATATCCAAGGATATAGTCCCCAAAATTAAAAAAAAAAAAATATGTAATCTTTGATTTAATCTTCAAAATTAGATTAAACAAGAGGTCACCAATTTGGACTTTAATCTAATTATAGACAAAAACCAGAAAATAGGCCACACAATAGCCCCCACTAAGTATAATAGCTTCATTAGGTTAATTCTGATTCTTGGAGTTAATTAACAATCACTCAAAATTACCTTGCCCCATGTTAGGCACCAAAATAAAAGGATGTGGTAGTTTGGGTGTTACCCGCGCCCCTCCCGCCAAGCTTTGGAAATCACCAAGACTAGATTCAGCCAGCTCTGGAAATAGAATGAAGATAATATTTACAGTTTAGCACAATATACAAGCAGATATTTACAGTATATACAGCTATATTCATAAATATACAAGGTAAAAGGTAATACAGAAACACAGCATTCCTTCCAGAAACCTGAGTCCCCAGGAAGGGCTCCTAACTGCCCTTTCACCTTCTCCCAACCTTCTACCTTACCCAAGACATTGCTTTGTGCCCAAGGAAGAATAGAGGGTCAGCCAGGGGGGTTAGGAAGCAGGTGGATTAATCAGAGAGACGAAATGTGAGGTTATATATATGCAGCCCAGAGCTTGGACAGAGAGCAACTCTCTATCTGTGTTTGGATTCTTGCTCCTATACCTCTCAGCAAGCCCATGAGTGAGATAGACATCACCATTGTTTCCCTTTCACAGTCTGTAATCTAGTTCTTCTCACCAAAACATTCTAGCTAGCTTCAAACCAGCACAAGGTAGAAGGACTCTGCAGGGATCTCTTGACAGGCCAGATTAAGATAATTTGTATGAGGTGTAACAAGGATAGGTGCTGGATCCTGCACTTTGGTCACAACAACTCCAGGCAATGTTACAGGCTTGGAGAAAAGCAGATGGAAAACTGTCCATCAGAAAAGCACCTGGAGGGCCAGTTGATAGCCAGCTGAACATGAGACAGCAGTGTGTTCAGTTGGCCAAGAAGGACATTTGCACCTGGTTTAAATCCAGAATAATGTGTCCAGCTGGAGTAGGGAAGCGATCTTGCTTCGGTACTCTGTGAGGCTGTACCTCAAGTACTGTGTTTAATTTTGGGCCCTTAAATATAAGAAGGACACTGAGGTGACCAGGCATGTCCAGAGAAGGACAATGAAATCGGTGAAGGGTCTAGAACAAAGGTGTTGTAAGAAGCTGCTGACAGAACTGGGATTCATAGACCAGAGAAAAGGAAGATGAGGGGAGACTACATTGCTCCCTAAAATTACCTTACCACCTTGTGCTAGTTTGAAGCAAGCTAGAATGTTTTGGTAAAAGAACTAGATAACAGGCAGTGAAATGAAAACAATTGATGTCAACTTCTCTCACAGTCATGCTGAGAACTCTGGGAAGAGGAAGAAAACATTCTCCATTTTGTTTTTTTTCTTCTGCCTTTGCCTTCAGACCTGGTCACATCTCATTAACCTTGCTCCTACTAACCTTGCTCCCTAACCTCTTGGCTGCACCTCTCTTCTTCCTGAGAACTGGGGTAAGGTTGAGAGAGCCGGGGGAGGTGTTGGGGTGGTTTGAGAGCCCCTCCTGGGGACTCAGATTTCTGGGAGGGGAGTTGTGCTTTTGTATTGTTTATCACAGTATCAGTATCACAGTATCACCAAGGTTGGAAGAGACCTCACAGATCATCAAGTCCAACCCTTTACCACAGTGCCCAAGGCTAGACCATGGCACCAAGTGCCACATCCAACCTTGCCTTGAACTGCCCCAGGGACGACGACTCCACCACCTCCCCAGACAGCCCATTCCAGTGCCCAATGACTCTCTCAGTGAAGAACTTTCTCCTCACCTCGAGCCGAAATTTCCCCTGGCGCAGCCTGAGGCTGTGTCCTCTTGTTCTGGAGCTGGCCACCTGAGAGAAGAGAGCAACCTCCTCCTGGCCACAACCACCCTTCAGGTAGTTGTAGACAGCAATAAGGTCACCCCTGAGCCTCCTCTTCTCCAGGCTAAACAACCCCAGCTCCCTAAGCCTCTCCTCGTAGGGCTTGTGCTCAAGGCCTCTCACCAGCCTCGTCGCCCTTCTCTGGACACGCTCAAGCATTTCGATGTCCCTCCTAAACTGGGGGGCCCAGAACTGAACGCAGTACTCGAGGTGTGGTCTGACCAGTGCAGAGTACAGGGGCAGAATGACCTCCCTGCTCCTGCTGACCACACCATTCCTGATGCAGGCCAGGATGCCACTGGCCCTCTTGGCCACCTGGGCACACTGCTGGCTCATGTTCAGGCGGGTATCAATCAGTACCCCCAGATCCCTCTCTGTCTGGCTGCTCTCCAGCCACTCCGACCCCAGCCTGTATCTCTGCATGGGGTTGTTGTGGCCAAAGTGCAGCACCCTGCACTTTGAGCTATTGAACCCCATCCCATTGGCCTCTGCCCATCTGTCCAGGCGGTCAAGGTCCCGCTGCAGAGCCCTTCTGCCCTCCAGCTCAGTCACTTCTGCCCCCAGCTTAGTGTCATCTGCAAACTTGCTGATGACTGACTCGATGCCCTCATCCAGATCATCTATGAAGATGTTAAAGAGGATGGGGCCCAGCACTGATCCCTGAGGGACACCACTAGTGACTGGCCGCCAGCTGGATGTGGCACCATTCACCACCACTCTCTGGGTCCGGCCCTCCAGCCAGTTCCTAACCCAGCACAGAGTGTTACCATCCAAGCCGCGGGCTGACAGCTTAGCCAGCAGTTTGCTGTGGGGGACAGTGTCAAAGGCCTTGCTGAAGTCCAGATAGACTACATCCACAGGCCTCCCCACATCCACCAAGCGGGTCACCTGATCATAGAAGGAGATCAGGTTAGAAAGGCAGGATCTGCATATAACTGTATATATTGTAAATAGCTGATTGTAAATTCTGCTAGCTGTAAATAAATTGCTTCATCTATATTCCCAGGGTCTGTCTGAGTTAGCTGGGGCAAATACAAAGTGTGGGGAGGGCGGGTAAGAGCCCAAACCATCACATTTTTAATTGGCGCCCAACGTGGGGCTAGAGATATTTGAGTGATTGGAAATTAGCTCTGGGAATTAAGATGAAGCTAATCAAGCAGCTATTGTACTTGGTGGGGATTATTTTGTGTCCTGTTTTCTGGTTTTTTGTGTACAATTGGATCAAAGATCAAATTGGTTATTTCTTGCTTCATGTAGTTTTTAAGAAGGCTAAAGCTAAGCTTTCAAACATGATCTGGAGCTGGGGTGATTTGATTCTTGGTTATACTGGTTTTAGTGTCACTGAGAATGTTACTAGTGATATTACAAGATTTTTTGTCAATAATGTTACAATCAATCGAGAGTCTGCCTTATCTACTGCTCTCATGAGGGTCATCCAGCCCCAAACTGAAATGCCAAATCCCTGCAAGGATTTCTACTCAAAACAGAGCATGGCAGGGTTGCTGGGCATTATACTGGCTCTTGTAGTTTTAAATTTCATATTAATTTTTGTATTATTGGTGAAAATTCAAAACCAGCTTCTGTAAGAGCTAGGGAAAATTCTGTCTCAAAACCAAATTCAGTAACAGTTTCTCAGCAATCTGCTTCCCCCTTGCCAGCCTCTGCCCCTCCTTCTCCAAGTGCTGGGAACACGGCCAGTGTTCCCGCCACTAACATAAACAATGATAAGGATAACAAAAACAATCCACAGAGTTTGGCAGGCGTCTCAGGAGTACCGGCAGGTACCCAAGGTCAGAGTGTTTCTAATAACAACAATAATCCACAGAATGTTCCTAGCAACAATCATAACACGTCAGGGTTGGCAGGCATCCCAGGAGGACAGGCAAATAATCCCACTAATGCTGGTAACGCTAGCCCAGTCAGTCCAAATCCTAATGACACCAGCTCAGCCAATTCGAACCCCCAGCCAGCAGACTAGAACCAAAATCCTCCTGTTAAAAGCAAGGCAGATCTGAACTCACAAGCTCCAAGTCAGACCTCCAATAATTCAAACCCTCCAGGTCAGACCCCTAATGATTCAAATCCTCCAAGTCAGACCCCTAATGATACAAATCCTCCAGCAAACACATCCAAGTCTGTTGCTGCTCAGGCCTTTCTGGCACCTGCTAAGGCAAAAGCTAAGACAAAGAGTGGTTCGCAGGAGGATGTAAGAGAGGGGACCTCTAGTGATCAGCAAGGAGAAGAGGAGGAGGAGATAGTTAGTCTGTGAGACCTTGTAGATGTGCTGAGACAACAATACTCAAGTGAGGTTAGCTGCCAAGAGAGAGGATGGTTCCTATGAGTTTAGGAATGCTATGAGGAAGATTGTGTTAGGCCAGGCACCACCAGATCAACAGGAGGAAGAGGAGGAAGATGACATCCAGGACTCCAAGGATCCACTCAGAGAGGTCAGGGAAGTTAGGAAGGAATACTCAAGGGAATCAGGTGAGCCAATCTTAAGCTGGCTAGTGAGATGCCGTGGCATTGATGCTAATGCCCTGCAGGTAGGAGACAAGTCTGCAAGCAGCTGGGACCACTCACTAAGGAGAGTGGAGTGGACAAACACCTAGCAAGTCCTCTTGGTAGGGTTAGCTTGTCTTGTGGACACGCCTTCTGTTGGCTGTGGCTATGAGATATCCTTCCCAAGATGATTTGCCATGGGCTGCCAGGAAGTGGAACAGCATTGAGCAGGGAATTAAGCTTCTGAAGGAGTTTGCTGTGAAGGAAGTGCTTTATGGAGATCATGGCACACATGAGCCTGATAATATTCCTTTGGGAACAGGTCTCATGAAGAAGCTTATTAAGCTTCTTGTCTCAAGTAAGTAATGATAAGATGAGAGAACACAGCCTCAAGTTACGCCTTGGGAGGCCTAAATTGGATATTAAGAAAAAAAAAATCTTTACTGAAAGAGTGGTGAGGCATTAGAATAGGCTGCCCAGCGAGGTGATGAAGTCACTCTGGAAGTGTTCAGAACACATGTAGACAAGATACTTTGGAAGATGATTTAGTGGCCATGGTAGTGTTAGGTTGACAGTTAGACTTGATCTTAAAGGCCTTTTCCTAACTCAAATTTCTATGATAAAAGGTAAACTCAAAAAGAGACAATCTCTTTATCTTGCAACTCCGGTGGAATTCTTTCCCTCCATGCAATTTCTTCAGGGTGCTGCATAAATTATATTATATGTTTAGTTAACTAAAAACTTTTATTATTCAAACATCACTATATCACTTTTCATCCTTCCATATTGTGAAAAAGGCAGGTAAATAAGTAAAATATGTATACCAAAAAGGTCTCACATCAATGGAGTAGTACTTACGTAAACAAATGCAAGACCAAATACAAAACAAAACTGAAATTGCATCCTATTTTGAGAAAGAAAAACTTGGAGATTATGATACTTCAAAGCTGTTGACAGGGAATGTTAAGATATTTGGACACTGTGCAAATCAAAATACTTTTTAAAAGAAGAAGCACATTAGAACATATGGCCAGATAGTCTAGGGGATCACCAGAGTGATCTTCAGTAAGAAGAATTAGAATCTGCCTTTACAAAATGTTTTGAAATATTAAGACGTCACCACCCATTCTTTTGATGAATGCTATGAAATACAATATTTAGGACTGTTTAATCTTCTTTAACACTATCTCACTATTGTAATACTATTACAATAATAAATTCCAATTTAAGTAAATATTTAAATCATTGCTAAGTCAAACAGCTGTCTGAGTCAAAGAATAAAAGAATATGTCTCTCTTTCTAGATTATCTCTTCATTTTCCATGCAGAAATATGGTAACAAAAACAGACAAGTTATTTTGGACTAAAGGTTTGGAAAATATGAATACCCAAAATCTATTTTCCTTATTGTATCCAGTCAACTCCACCAGGGCTTACTTTGCAGTTCCTATCAGACTTACAGAGGATAATAATGACATTTTGTACTGTATGTATTTAAATAAATGAAGTCAGTGTTTGATAAGGTAATCTAATTTTAAACTAAAAGCAAAAGTGATATTTCAATAGAATTTTTTTTTGTACATCAGAAATATTAATTCTTCAGTGATAATTCTGCATATGCTAGTTTGAAGCTAGCTAGAATGTTTTGGTGTGAAGAATTAGATTGCAGTCTGTGAAAAGAAAGCAATGGTGATGTCTACTTCACTCACAGGCTTTCTGAGATGTATAAGAACAAGAACAAAAACACAGATAAGGCAGTCGCTGTCTGGGCTTTGGGCTGATCTTCTCTCTCTCTCTAACCTAACCTGCCATCTGTGTGACTAACCCATCTGCTTCCTAATTCCTCCACCTGACCCTCAAAACTAGCTTAAACATAAGGCAAGACCTTGGGTAAGGTTGAGGGGTGAGAGGAAGGTGGTAGTCATGTTGATACCTCTGGTCACCCTTGTGCTAGAAATGTTTGTTTTTTGGTTTTGTTTTTTTTTTTTTTTTTTTTCCTTTAATAGGAGAGTTATTATCAAGGAGGTAAAAACTGTCATACAAATGATTGAAATCAGCAAGCTAATAAGTCATGAACTGACAGATTTTATGTTCATTGTCTGCTACTGAGAAATTTGTAAACAAAAAAGACCTTTTTAATTATCTAATCTATCACCCTGCTAATGTTTACTCCTATTTTTCCACTCTTTTGAGAAGTTTGAGATAATTCACATGAATTGCAGTCATGGTGAAATCATATGGCTAAAACTCTCGCAGTCTTCTATTACATAATAAATTACTTAACATTATCTTCATAGAATCATAGAAGGCAGTGAATTGGAAAGAATATCTGAAGATCATCTAGTCCAGCTCATCTGCAATAAACAGGGACATTCCCAACTAAATCAGGTCACTCACAGCATCATCAATCCTGATCTTGAATGTCTCCAGGAATGGGGCCTCCCTGGGCAACCTGTTCCTGTGTTCCTGTTCCTGTGTTTCATCACCCTCATTGTAAAGAACTTCTTCCTAATGTCCTTTTCTACTTTAAAGCCGTTGTCCTTTGTCCTAGTGCTACATACTTTTTTAAACAGTCTTTACCCAGCTTGTCTGTAGACCAGCTTCAGATACTGGAAGGCTGCTATAAGGTTTTTCCCAGAGTCTTCTCTTCTCCAAGCTGAACAACTCCAACTCTCTTAACCTGTTATGTTAAGAGAGGTGCTCCAGCCCTCTCAGAACCTTTTCACTTGTAATACTATCCTTTGCTATTCTAACATATTTCTTTAGGATGCTGGATTATACAGTTCATGAAAAATTCAAGCTCATATCAAGGAAAGTATTTTTGAGTGTTTCTATAAATATATGTGTTTATGAAAGGCAGATCATACTTGATGAACGTGACCTCCTTCTATGACAAAGTGACCTTCTTAGTGGATGAGGGAAAAGCTTTGGCTATTGTTTACCTCAAACTGATTAAAGCCTTCAATGGTATTCCCCACAGCATCATCTTTGGCAAACTGGCTGTCCGTGGTCTGGACAAGCACACTCTTTGCTGGGTCAAAAAGTGACACAATGACCAGACCCAAAGAGTGATGGTGACTGGAGTTAAATTCAATTGTCTGCAAGTCACAAGTAGTGTTCCCTAAAACTGGTTTTGGGGCCAGTCCTATTTAACATCTTTATTGATACTACACTTGATCTTAGCCAAAAGGCCGAGAAGTGCATTTTGGCTGCCGAGCCGAGAGAGTGAAAAGCTCCGCGGGGGTTGCTGCCGGGTTCGGTTTTGCTGCTCCGTTCTGCTGCTCTCCGTGGTTCTGAGACACGGTAAGGTAAGCAGAGGGGACGGCTGGGCTGTGGTCTCGCGATACAGCGTGAGACTGTGACGGGGCTGGTGACGTCAGCCGCGGGAGATTTAAAATCCCGCCGCGTGCCGCGCCGGCCGCCATTTTGGCTGCCGAGCCGAGAGAGTGAAAAGCCAGCCTAGCTGCGGCTGGGGGATTTTTTTTTTTTTTTTTTTTTTTTTCTTTCCCTCTTTCTGACTGTCAGTATCTCTGTGCACTATGCCTGTCACTCGTGCTACAAAGGGCAGGAGGAGCGTGTGCACACAGACTGATGTGACCTGGGAAAGCACAGGAGTCCAGGCCACTGGATGCAGGGAGTGCTACAGCCTCTCGCTTGCTGCTGAAGGGGAGGGGGAGAACAACTGCACCAGGTGTGAGCAGGTGAACTTCCTTCTCACCTTGGTGGCGGAATTGAAAGATGAAGTGGCCGAGCTGAAGGACGAAGTGTCCAGGCTCAGGTCAATAAGGGAGAATGAAAGGGAGCTGGATCTGTGGGTGCAGGCTCTGCAGATCCCCCCTGCTAAGGAATCTGCCCCTGGAAACAGTGAGGGATGGGTGCAGATCCCTGTCAGGGGTAGTAAGGGAAATCATCCCCGGCCCTCTCCTTCTCCTCCTCTGCCCTTGCGCAACAAGTATGAGGCGCTGCATGCAGAGGGTACAGAGGGTGAGAGCAATGAGGATCACCCCACTGAGACATTGCCTAGGGTAGAGCAGTCACCACCAACTGTGGTAACTAGCTCCACAAAAAACAAGAAAAAGAGAAGAGTTGTAGTTGTCGGGGACTCCATCTTGAGGGGGACAGAGGGACCCATTTGTCGTCCCGACCCGTCTCACAGGGAGGTCTGCTCCCTTCCTGGTGCCCGGGTTAGGGACATCACCAGGAGACTCCCAAACCTAATCCAGCCCTCTGATTATTACCCCTTGTTGGTAATACAGGCTGGCAGCGACGAAATGGAAAAGAAGGGGACCAGGGCAATTAAAAAGGAATTTAAAGCCCTGGGGAAATTGATAGATGGGGCGGGAGCGCAGGTGGTGTTCTGCTCAGTTCCCTCTGTGGCAAGGGAGTTCACAGAGAGGAATAGCAGAACCTACGATATCAACAAATGGCTGAAGGGATGGTGCGAGCGGCGGCGTTTTGGGTTTTTTGACCATGGGGGAACTTTTACTGCGCCGGACCTGCTGGCTTGTGATGGGGTGCAGTTATCTAGGAAGGGCAGGAGAGTCCTGGCACTGGAGTTGGCAGGGCTCATTAGGCGGGCTTTAAACTAGGTCTGAAGGGGGTGGGTGAGGAAATTACTCTCTCTGAGAAGGAGAGAGATGGAAGGAAACTAAGGACAATTGAATCGAGAGCTCAGCTGAAGTGTATCTACACCAATGCACGCAGCTTGGGTAACAAACAGGAGGAACTGGAAGTCCTGGTCCACCAGGGGGACTACGATGTAGTTGCCATTTCAGAAACTTGGTGGGACGACAGACAGGACTGGGCTGTTATACTGGAGGGATATAACCTTTTCAGGAGAGATAGGCAAGGGAGAAGAGGAGGAGGGGTGGCCCTGTATATTAGAGAGTCACTCCATGCCATTGAGCTAGAAGTGAGGGATGAAGGGGTAGAGACCCTGTGGATTAAAATCAGAGGCAGGACTAATAAATCTGACATCCTGGTTGGAGTCTGTTACAGACCACCCAACCAGGATGAGGGAACAGATGAGATATTTTACAAACAGTTGGAGGCTGTCTCAAGATCTTCAGATCTTGTCCTTGTGGGTGACTTTAACCTGCCAGATATCTGCTGGGAACTTAATTCGGCAGAGAGGAGGCAGTCCAGGAGATTTCTGGAGTGCATGGAGGACAGCTTCATGACCCAACTGTTAAACGAGCCTACCAGGGGTCAAGCTCAGCTTGACCTGCTGCTCTCCAACAGAGAAGGGCTGGTAGGAGATGTGATAGTGGGAGGCTGCCTGGGGTGTAGCGACCACGAGTTAGTGGAGTTTTCAATATACAGGGAGGTAGGGAGGCACTTCAACAAAACCTACACCTTGGACTTTAGGAGGGCAAACTTCAATTTGCTCAAGGAACTTATTTCCAATGTCCCCTGGGCAGCAGTTCTTGAGAACAAAGGGGTCCAGGATGGTTGGACTTACTTTAAACAGGAGCTCTTGAAGGCACAGGAACTGGCAGTTCCCACGTGCCGAAAGATGAGCCGCAGGGGGAGGCGACCAGCCTGGATGAGCAAAGAGCTCCTGAAGGAAGTGGGGGAAAAAAAGAGGGTGTATCGCCTCTGGAAGGAGGGGAAGGCTTCTCCTGATGTGTTTAAGGAGGTAGCCAGACTATGTAGGAGAAAAATTAGAGAGGCTAAGGCTCAGCTAGAACTTAGGCTGGCCACTTCCGTGAAAGTTAACAAAAAACACTTTTATAAATTTATCAACGCTAAAAGGAAGGGCAAGAAGAGCCTCCACTCCTTACTGGACCGGGAGGGGAACACTATAACTGATGATGAAGCAAAGGCAGAGGTCCTGAATGCCTTCTTCGCCTCAGTTTTCAACAGTAAGGAGAGAGGAGGAGGAGGCAAATGGCCTCTTAAACTGGGGGATGGGGTCGGGGAGCAGTGTGTTCCCCTGGAAATTCATGAGGAATTAGTTCAGGACCTGCTGAGCCACCTGGACACCCACAAGTCCATGGGACCAGATGGGATCCATCCCAGGGTGCTGAGAGAGCTGGCAGCTGAGCTGGCCAAGCCACTCTCCATCATTTTCCAGCAGTCCTGGCTCACCGGAGAGGTCCCAGGAGACTGGAAAATGGCCAACGTGGTCCCCATCCACAAAAAGGGTCGGATGGAGGAACCTGGGAACTACAGACCCGTCAGCCTGACCTCAGTGCCAGGGAAACTGATGGAGCAGGTTCTCTTGGGGCCAATAACTGCGCACCTGAGGGATGGCAAGGATCTCAGGTCCAGCCAGCATGGGTTTAGGAAGGGCAGATCCTGCCTTTCTAACCTGATCTCCTTCTATGATCAGGTGACCTGCTTGGTGGATGTGGGGAGGCCTGTGGATGTGGTCTATCTGGACTTCAGCAAGGCCTTTGACACTGTCCCCCACAGCAGACTGCTGGCTAAGCTGTCAGCCCGCGGCTTGGATGGTAACACTCTGTGCTGGGTTAGGAACTGGCTGGAGGGCCGGACCCAGAGAGTGGTGGTGAATGGTGCCACATCCAGCTGGCGGCCAGTCACTAGTGGTGTCCCTCAGGGATCAGTGCTGGGCCCCATCCTCTTTAACATCTTCATAGATGATCTGGATGAGGGCATCGAGTCAGTCATCAGCAAGTTTGCAGATGACACTAAGCTGGGGGCAGATGTGACTGAGCTGGAGGGCAGAAGGGCTCTGCAGCGGGACCTTGACCGCCTGTACAGATGGGCAGAGTCCAATGGGATGGCATTCAATAGCTCAAAGTGCAGGGTGCTGCACTTTGGCCACAACAACCCCATGCAGAGATACAGGCTGGGGTCGGAGTGGCTGGAGAGCAGCCAGACAGAGAGGGATCTGGGGGTACTGATTGATACCCGCCTGAACATGAGCCAGCAGTGTGCCCAGGTGGCCAAGAGAGCCAGTGGCATCCTGGCCTGCATCAGGAGTGGTGTGGTCAGCAGGAGCAGGGAGGTCATTCTGCCCCTGTACTCTGCACTGGTCAGACCACACCTCGAGTACTGCGTTCAGTTCTGGGCCCCCCAGTTTAGGAAAGACATTGAGATGCTTGAGCGTGTCCAGAGAAGGGCGACGAGGCTGGTGAGAGGCCTCGAGCACAAGCCCTACGAGGAGAGGCTTAGGGAGCTGGGGTTGTTTAGCCTGGAGAAGAGGAGGCTCAGGGGAGACCTTATTGCTGTCTACAACTACCTGAAGGGTGGTTGTGGCCAGGAGGAGGTTGCTCTCTTCTCTCAGGTGGCCAGCTCCAGAACAAGAGGACACAGCCTCAGGCTGCGCCAGGGGAAATTTCGGCTCGAGGTGAGGAGAAAGTTCTTCACTGAGAGAGTCATTGGGCACTGGAATGGGCTGTCTGGGGAGGTGGTGGAGTCGTCGTCCCTGGGGCAGTTCAAGGCAAGGTTGGATGTGGCACTTGGTGCCATGGTCTAGCCTTGGGCACTGTGGTAAAGGGTTGGACTTGATGATCTGTGAGGTCTCTTCCAACCTTGGTGATACTGTGATACTGTGATACTGTGATCTTTATTGATGACCTCAATGAAGTGATTGAGTACACCTTCAGTAAGCTTGCAGATGACATCAGGTGGGGCAGGCATCTAGATCTGCTGGAGGGTAGAAAGGCTCTAAAGAGCAATCCAGACAGGCTTCCTCAGTGGGCTGAGGCCAACTGTACGACATTCAGTAAGGTCAAGTGCCAAGTTATGCACTTGACACAAAAAAAACCAAAAAAACAAAAATGCAACTCTACAGCCTTGGGTAACAGTATCTTGAAAGTTGTTTGACATTAGAGTAACACAGAGGTTTTGGTTGCCAGCTGGCTGAATATAAGCCAGTAGTGTGCTCAGAGAGCCAAGAAGGCCAGGAGCATTCTGGACTATATCAGAAATAGTGTGGAGATCAGGACCAGGGAAGGGATCATAGTCCTGTATTTGCCACTGTTGAGGGCACATTTTGATTACTGTGTTCAGTGTTTGGTCTCTCACTACTAAAATATTTTGTTGCTGGAGTGTGTACAGAAAAGGGTAATGAAGTTGTTAATTGGCCTTAAACACAAATCCCATGAGGAGATGGGGCCCTTCAGCCTGGAGAAGGGAAAATTGAGGGGAGACCTCATCACTCACTACAACTACCTGAAAGAGGTTGTAGAAATCATAGAATCATTAAGGTTGGAAGTCTTATCAGACCTAGCCAGCACAGATTTAGGAGGATCAGGTCATGGAATCATAGAATTATAGAATGGTTTAGGTTGGAGGGGACCTCAAAGATCATCCTGTTCCAACCCCTCACACAAAAGGAGAAACAAAAAGGAGAAATAGCCTGCATGACTTTTTATTCTGAATGCACATTTTAATGGCCTTGACTTCACAGTGCGGTCAATTCCCTTACAATTTTGAGCAATGTTGTCAAGGAATTATCACGTATTTTTAGAAGTACAAAGCTGAACTATGTGATGAACAGAACTCTTGTCAGCAGCATATTAGTTATTTGCTTGTTTTTGAATAGCCCTTGAGATTTCTGTTTAGAATTGAGGTTTGGTTTTTTTTTTTTTTTTTTTCTGGCAACTTCTAGTATCATCCTTTTCTCTGCTATGCTGAGCTTACAGGAGAGCTTTCAAATCTCAGGAAGCTATTCTGCAGTTGCTCTGTAGTATTGAAAGACACCTGCAGAGAGTGGCAGTACTCATGCAAAAATGCTCTGTGTTGGTTGGATGGTTGCTGCCAACAGCATCACAAAAGTATGATTTGTAACACAGAACTTAGAGTTATTACTTACAGCTTCATTGCAATCATTAGCATACTCTGCAAGAGTAGTTTTTTCTCGGCTATAGACTTTATGAAAAAAAAAAACAAAAACCTAGAATGAGTGAAAAAATACCAACAAAGACTTAGAAATCAATTGACTTTATCTTAAAGCTAGAATGAGAGCTGACCTTACAGATTTACTGTGAAAATTGCATGAAATGTGTGTCTGAGTATTTATGTTCAGTTCCACCACAAATTTCAGCAATTCTGCTTAGCTAACACGATTCTGGCAGCAGTGTGTTTACTGGCTTAGGTACACAAACTTACTTTGGTAATTAAACCTCATGTTTTTAAACCAGATCTGAAATGTGAGGACACTTGTAAAAAATAAAAAAAATAAAAAATAAAAAAAAAAAAAAAAGTTTTATGAAGGTTTTTTAAACCAGTGAAAGGAAAGGAAGCAAATATACCACTCAAATTTTGTCCAAAAAGCTTTGTATTTTTTTTAGGAGGGGAGCTCAAAGATCATCCAGTTCCAAGCCCCTACCATAGGCAGGAACATCTCCCATTAGAAACGGGTTGCTCCAAACCTCATCCAATCTGGCCTTGAACACCTCCAGGGAGTGAGCATCCACAGCCTCCCTGGGCAACCTGTTCAGCTGTCTCACCACCCTCACTGGAAATAACCTTTTCCTAATATCTAGTTTGAATCTCCCCTCTTCCAGTTTAAAACCATTACTCCTCATCCAAGACCTTGTAAGCAGTCACTCCTCAGCCTTCCTGTAGGTCCTCTTCAGATACAGGAAGGCCACTATAAGGTCTCCTTAAAGCCTTCTCTTCTCCAGACTGAAGAGCCCCAACTCCTGTAGCCTGTCCTCATAGCAGAGGTGCTCCAGCCCTCTGATCATCTTTGCGGCCCTCCTCTGGACTCGCTCCAACAGTCCAATTTCCTTCTTATGTTGAGGGCTCCAGAACTTTACGCAGCACTCCAGGTGGGGTCTGATGAGAGCAAAGGGGGAGAATCCCCTCCCTTGCCCTGCTGGCCATGCTTTTATTGATGCAGCCCAGGACGTGGTTGGCTATCTGGGCTGCACACTGCTGGCTCATGTTGAACTTTTCTTCAACCCAGACCCCCAGGTCCTTTTCCTGAGGGCTGCTCTCCAGCCACTCTGCATCCAGCCTGTATTCATGCTTGTGATTGTGCCGACCCTGGTGCAGGACCCCACACTTGGCCTTGTTGAATTTCATAAGGTTGGCCTGAGCCCACCTCCCACCTCTCCAACCTGTCCAGGTCCCTCTAGACGGCACCCCTGTAGCAAGTTGACTGTGTCACTGTCACACAGCTTGGTGACATCTGCAAACTTGCTGAGGGTGCACTGGATTCTTCTGTCCATGTCACTGACAAGGAAGTTAAACAGCACTGGTCCCAGCACTGACGCCTGAGGGACGGCGCTTGTCACTGGTCTCCAGGTGCACATTGTGCCATTGATCACCACTCTCTGCGTGCAGCCACCCAGGCAATTCCTTATCCAGCGAGTGTTCCACCCATCAAGTCCATGTTTTTCCAGTTTGGAGACCGGGATGTCATGTGGGACAGAGTTAAATACCTTCCTCAGGTCCAGGTAGATTGTGTGACTTTGAGGCTAATTGGAATATTTTAATGAGAAAAGAAATTAGATTATAGGCTGTGAAAAGAAAACAAAGTGTCCTGGAGTCCTGTACCCCTAAATTCCTCTCCTGCCTGGACTTCGGGGGGGAAGGGGAAAAGCCGCCTGGTTTCCCCCCCCCCTCGCCTGCCCTGCAGCCGTGAAGGGGGCGGGGACTGCCCCGTGAGTTCCCACGTTGGAGCCAGGCTGGGATTGGCCGTGCGCTTTCGCGCCTAAGGTGTGGTAACTCTGCCCTTTGTCTAGCGAAGGGTATAAATATTGGGGGTCTTCCCGCCTTTGGGGTTCCCGCTTTGGATTTTGCGTGTGTCTGGATGTATGTCTCTGCCTGAGTTCGCCCACTCCCCTGTGCCTGGACTGCAGAGAGACCAAGGATTTGCTTTACTGTTAGGCACACACCTTTGTCTGCCTAACGACCCTTAACGACCCTTAACGACTTCTGCAGCCGCTGGAGAAGGAAGACAGACCGCACGAGCCAGCCTGAGTGAGTTATTTGGCTTAGCTTAATTTAGTAAGAAACCGCTATTAATTAATAGCTGAGTCCTTTTCCAAAAACTGACTTCCAAATATATATAGTCAGATTATTAATGGTATCCTTGTAGAATTCTCATGCAACTTAACCTGTTTATCAAACGAAATTAATCTTTGTATATATAGTTGTGGGGGCGGGGTTTTGTAAAAATAAAAAATATCTATTTTTGATAAATTTTCGACACAGCCACGAATTAATCCTGCTCTCCGCAACATTATGGCACAGTGTATGCTGGGTAGTTCAATCATAGAATTTCTACAAGAAAAGGGATGCCTAATCACAGGTCTTGATTTAATTTGGGCTCAGAAAAATTGTAAAAATCTGGAGAAAATCCTGGAGAAATTAGCTGAGTGCTCAGACCCTGTGATTACAGAGTCTCCAATGGAGCATTTCTCTGTTGTTCTGGGGTCAGTCGTGACCCAGACTCTGGCCGAATTTGAAAATTATGAAAAAAGAATTCAGGCCTTGGAAAACGACTTATTAGCAGAAAAAGCTAAGAGCCAAAGTATCTGGGAAAGCATGCTGGCACAGACAAAGAGCCTGACCGCGGCACTGACTGCCCAGATGAAAGAAAGGCTTGTAACGCCTGCAGACACTACCTCTTCGGTCTCCGTGTCTGAATTTGAATGGAGTGATTCACGGGAATCGGGGAGAAAGGCAGAGAATGCCCCGAGGGGCTCTTCGGGGGAGAGGAGTTCCCCGAAACCAGGCACAAAAGACTTTGCCAGAGACTCAGAGAATTCCTCTGCACATGCCTCTGTGCAGCAGAAAGCCTCAGAGCCACGCAGAAAGCCCAGGTCCCGACCGGACTTCCCCGTAGCTAGCGGAGAAGAGAGCTCCGGTGAGGAGGGCGCCATGGTGCAGAAGCACGTGCTGCCGGTAATAAGGACTGAGTCCGTGAAGGGCAGAAAAGGCGGTGCAGGGACCTCCGTGATCAAAAAGCAGTTCACAGACGCACAGCTCAGTGACTTACAAGTCAAATATGCGAGAGAACCTGGGGACTCAGTCGCTGACTATGTGTATCGAGTGTCCCGAGCCGGCGGGGACCGGGTCCTTCTAGACTTGCAGGAAGCTGCTGCAGACTGGGGGGACGATGTGTTCCTGACACGTGAACCCGAGGGGACACACAGCCTCACCGCCCGGATAGCTTACTGGGCAAGCAGTGTCTGCCCAGCCTACCGGGGGGAGCCGACGGAACTAAGAGTCACCAGCTCCTCTGAGCTCATCACTGCTCTCTGCAGACTTGCCTGTGTCCAGGCTATCTATGATAAGGGACATTATGATTGCCCATTTTATGCCCCTGTGGACCCGGAGAGACTGCACCCTATTATGAAGGGTTTGCCAGCAACTCTGCAAATCCAAGTAATGAGGAATGTTGAGAAAATTCAACGTGTGATTGCAAAAAATGCAGAGGATGATGCTAAAGAGCACGTAATGACTTGGGCTGAACTGTTAACCGACTTGAATGCCCACGGGCTGCAGTTTGGGTTTGCGTCTCCTGAAGGAAAAGGGGCTGGGGAGAGACAGTCTCGTGCTTCTCCCCCAGAAAATCCCAGGACTCTGTGCAGGCAGGTCCGGCCAGTGCAGGACTGCCCCCCCAGGGGGACGGGTCTTGCAGGCTTCTCCCCGAGGGGAAGGGGCAGAGACCAACAGAGTGACTGGAGACCCAGAGAAAAGAACAGTTGGTATAGACAAGCCCTGACTTTAGGGGTACCAAAAACTGTTTTAAGGCAGCTGGCAGACTGGCAGCTGAAGGATCTAGTGCGGTGCCTTCAGAAATCGGCTGCAAAATCCAGAGGCAGCCGTGAGAAGCCCAGGGCCAGCGGCAGCGGCACGCCCAGCGGTGACTCCCAGAGCGGCTCGCCCAGAAGCGGCAGCCCCCCCGCTGGGAACTGCAGCTCGTCCCCAGACAGAAAGGTTAACCCTTTCTCGTCTCCCACACGGGAGGCAAAACACTGAATTAGTGTAATAGTGTCTCAGCAGCTTTTAATGGTCAGCAGTCACGGGGAGAGCTACAGAAGCCCCCAGAATAAAGACCTGCTGCCTAGGTGAGCCACGTGGTCACTGACCACCTGCCCCAGTACAAAAGGCCACCGGATCACTGCATGGTGGATCGTCCCAAATTATTAATTGTCAAGCCTGGCCTTTATAGGCCGAGGCAGGTTTTGTCTCCTTACAGGTTAAGGTCGAGGCAGAGGACCAGTTCCTGACCACCTGACCAGCACCTGGGAAAGGGAGAGCCAGCTACACGAGAGATGGAGTCATATCACCGGGGTGGCCAGTGAATGATGGCATCCGGACCCACGGACTGTGACCTCCAGCCATGGACTCAGAGCATCTAAGGCTCTGCCATGAACTTGGTTGCTCTACCAGGAACAGAGCAATCTTCGAATTGACTGTGTAGCTTTATTAATACTGTTTGGGCTATTGTTAAGCCTTGTGAAGTATTGTTAAATATTGTTGGGGCGATTCATGTGTTACCTATTGTTAATGTTGGAAAAGGCTAAGCCATATATTTGTATTAATAGGTTCCTGAATTGAAGGGGGATCACCTATCACTCAAGTTCTAGACAAAGATGCTCATTACCACCGGGGTGGGATGTCCTGGAGTCCTGTACCCCTAAATTCCTCTCCTGCCCGGACTTCGGGGAGGAAGGGGAAAAGCCGCCTGGTTTCCCCCCCCCATCGCCTGCCCTGCAGCCATGAAGGGGAGAAGGACCCTGGCACATAAGCTGGCTGGGCTTGTTGAGAGGGCTTTAAACTAGAATGGAAGGGGGAGGGGGTTAAACATGACAGCACCAGAGATAAATCAAAGGGAATTGAGGATGGTAGGCTAGAGCTAGGAGTAAAAGCAGCAGCCCAGCTGAAGTGCATGTACACTAATGCACGCAGTATGGGTAACAAACAAGAGGAGCTGGAAGCTCTGGTGCTGGAGGGAAATTATGATATTGTCGCCATCACTGAAACGTGGTGGGATAGCTCACATGATTGGTGTGCTGTAATCAATGGCTACAGACTCTTCAGGAGAGACAGGCAAGGGAGAAAGGGTGGGGGAGTGGCTCTGTATATTAGGGATGCTCTGGATGTCGTGGAGGTAGAAATCAAAGATGATCAAGTTGAGTCATTATGGGTGAGACTTAAGGCAAAGGCCAACAAGGCTGATATCCTGGTTGGAGTCTGTTACAGACCACCCAACCAGGAAGAAGAGGTTGATTTATTACTCTTTAAGCAACTGGAGGCTGCCTCAAGATCACCTGCCCTGGTTCTGGTGAGCGACTTTAACCTACCAGACATCTGCTGGGACTTAAACACTGCAGAGAAGAAGCAGTCTAGAAGGTTTCTGCAATGTGTGGAAGACAACTTCCTATCCCAACTGTTACGTGAGCCTACCAGGGGGGCAGCCCTGCTTGACCTGCTGCTCACAAATAGAGAGGGGCTGGTAGGGGATGTGGTGGTTGGAGGCTGCCTGGGGTCCAGTGACCATGAAATTATAGTTTTCAATACGTGGAGAAACCAGGAGGGGCATCAACAGAACCTCCACACTGGACTTCCGAAAGGCAGACTTCAGCCTATTTAAGGAACTAATTCAGAAAGTTCCTTGGGAAATAGCCCTTAGAAACAAAGGGGTCCAGGAAGGTTGGACCTACTTCAAGAAAGAACTCCTGCAGGCACAGGAGCAGGCAGTGCCACTGAGCCGGAAGATGAGCCGACGAGGGAGGCAGCCAGGCTGGATGGGCAGGGAGCTGCTGAAGGAATTAAAGATTAAAAAGAGAGTGTATCACCTTTGGAGAGGAGGGGAGGTGTCCCAGGAGAAGTTCAAGGAGGTTGCTAGGTCTTGTAGAGGAAAAATTAGAGAGGCAAAAGCCCACTTGGAGCTCAGGCTGGCCACGGCTGCCAAGGAAAATAAAAAGTGTTTCTTTAAATATATGAATGGCAAGAGAAGGGCCAAGGACAACCTCCAGTCCTTGTTAGATAGAGAGGGGAATAGAGTGACAAAGGATGAGGAAAAGGCAGAGGTGCTTAACACCTTCTTTGCCTCAATCTTCACTAGTGGGACAGGTTGTCTCCAGGACAGCTGGACTCCTGAAGCGGTGGATGGAGTCAGGGACCAGTACAGTCCCCCTCTAATCCATGAGGAAGCAGTAAGTGATCTGCTAAGTCACTTGGATCCTCACAAGTCCATGGGACCAGATGGGATCCACCCTAGGGTGCTGAGAGAGCTGGCAGATGAGCTGGCCAAGCCACTCTCCATCATTTATCAGCAGTCCTGGCTCACTGGAGAGGTCCCTGAAGACTGGAAGCTGGCCAGTGTGATACCCATTCACAAGAAGGGTCGTAAGGAGGAGCCAGAAAACTACAGACCTGTGAGCCTGACCTCAGTACCAGGCAAGGTCATGGAACAGGTCATCTTGGGTGCCATCACACTGCACCTACAGGATAGCCAAGGGATCAGGCCCAGCCAGCATGGGTTTAGGAAGGGCAGGTCCTGCCTCACCAACCTGATCTCCTTTTATGATCAGGTTACCCGCCTGGTGAATGTGGGGAAGGCTGTGGATGTAGTCGACTTGGACTTCAGCAAAGCCTTTGACACAGTCTGCCACAAGAAGCTCCTAGCCAAGCTGGCAGCTCATGGTTTGGACAGATTCACTCTGTGCTGGATCAAGAACTGGCTGGATGGCAGAACTCAGAGAGTGGTGGTGAATGGTGCCACATCCAGTTGGCAGCCAGTCACAAGTGGTGTTCCCCAAGGATCAGTGCTGGGCCCAGTCCTGTTCAATATCTTTATTGATGATCTGGACGAGGACATTGAGTCCAGCATCAGTAAGTTTGCAGATGACACCAAGCTAGGAGCAGGTGTTGATCTGTTGGAAGGTAGGAGAGCCCTGCAGAGGGACCTGGACAGGCTGGATGGGTGGGCAGAGGCCAATGGGATGAGATTTAACAAGGCCAAGTGCAGGGTTCTGCACTTCGGCCACAATAACCCCAAGCAGCGCTATAGGCTGGGGACTGAGTGGCTGGAGAGCAGCCAGGAGGAAAGGGACCTGGGGGTACTGATAGATAGTAAGCTGAAGATGAGCCAGCAGTGTGCCCAGGTGGTCAAGAGAGCCAATGGCATCCTGGCCTGCATCAGGAACAGTGTGGCCAGAAGGACAAGGGAGATTATTCTTCCCCTGTACTCAGCACTGGTCAGGCCACACCTTGAGTACTGTGTCCAGTTCTGGGCCCCTCAATTCAAGAAAGATGTTGAGCTGCTGGAACATGCCCAGAGAAGGGCAACGAAGCTGGTGAGGGGCCTAGAACACAAATTCTATGAGGAGAGGTTGAGGGAGCTGGGCCTGTTTAGCCTGGAGAAGAGGAGGTTCAGGGGTGATCTTATTACTGTCTACAACTACCTGAAGGGACATTGTAGCCAGGTGGGGGTTGGCCTCTTCTCCCAGGTAACCAGCAATAGAACAAGGGGGCACAGTCTCAAGTTGTGCCAGGGTAGGTATAGGCTGGATGTTAGGAAGAAGTTTTTCACAGAGAGAGTGATTTCCCATTGGAATGGGCTGCCCAGGGAGGTGGTGGAGGCACCGTCCCTGGGGGTCTTCAAGAAAAGACTGGATGAGGCACTCAGTGCCATGGTCTAGTTGACTGGCTAGGGCTGGGTGATAGGTTGGACTGGATGATCTTGGAGGTCTCTTCCAACCTGGTTGATTCTATGATTCTATGAATTAAAGGGGGCGGGGACTGCCCCGTGAGTTCCCGCGCTGGAGCCAGGCTGGGATTGGCCGTGCGCTTTCGCGCCTAAGGTGTGGTAATTCTGCCCTTTGTCTAGCGAAGGGTATAAATATTGGGGGTCTTCCCACCTTTGGGGTTCCCGCTTTGGATTTTGCGTGTGTCTGGATGTATGTCTCTGCCTGAGTTTGCCCATTCCCCTGTGCCTGGACTGCAGAGAGACCAAGGATTTGCTTTACTGTTAGGCACACACCTTTGTCTGCCTAACGACCCTTAACGACTTCTGCAGCCGCTGGAGAAGGAAGACAGACCGCACGAGCCAGCCTGAGTGAGTTATTTGGCTTAGCTTAATTTAGTAAGAAACCACTATTAATTAATAGCTGAGTCCTTTTCCAAAAACTGACTTCCAAATATATATAGTCAGATTATTAATGGTATCCTTGTAGAATTCTCATGCAACTTAACCTGTTTATCAAACGAAATTAATCTTTGTATATATAGTTGTGGGGGCGGGTTTTTGTAAAAATAAAAAATATCTATTTTTGATAAATTTTCGACTCGGCCACGAATTAATCCTGCCCTCTGCAACACAAAGGTGATGTCTACTTCACTCATAGGTTTGCTGAGATATTTAAAACAAGGATAGAAACATAGATATGACAGTGAGAATCTCTGTCTGTCAGAGTTGTGTTTTCTTCAAGGGCTTTTGCTGTTTAACCCAACTAATCATCTGCTTCTAGCTCTTCTTGCCGATCCTTCAAAATCACCTTGCACGTAAGACGGATACGGGGATAAGAGTGGGGGGTGGAAAGAAGGTGGAAGGGTGGTTGGGAGGCCCTCCTGGGGACTGTGATTTCTGGGAGGGGTGTTGTGTTTGTCTATTTTGTTTAACTTGTATATTTCTGTATATAGCTGTACACATTGGTAATATATTGTGAATATCTGCTTGTATATTGTGCTGAGCTGTGAATATGAGGCTTAATTCCTTAACTTTCATCTGTTTGAGTCTGGTCTGGGTGATTTCATTGGGGGGGTGGAGAATAAATTCCCTAACCATCACATAGATGATGTCAGTTGCCCTTCCCTTGTCCACTGCTGTTGTGATCTCATTATAAAAAGGCACTAAATTTGTCAGGTATGATTTGCCTTTGGTGAAGGCGTACTGGTTACCACCAATCACCTCTGCTTTGTTTTCCATTTGTCTTAGCAGAGCCTTCAGGAGGATCTGCTCCATGATCTTGCCAGGCACTGACAGTAACACAGCAGCTACACAAGACACTTGTGAGCTTGTTTTTATGTGTTTCACTCTACAGCTTTAAGTGGTAAGTAACTGAATTTTCAGTATAATGTTCTAGACAATAATGTCACAGCAATTCTTGTCCGGCTATGGAAAATTCCTGAATAAAAGTGCATTCATAGGATTCAGAAAGAAGCTTGAGATTATGTTGTTGTGTTGGGTTTGTGCGGCAGGAGAGCTGTAGTGGTGTCACCACAATGATATCCCAAGCCAGCCCTGGGCAGTGGGGGATGTCATGCTAAGATTGAAAGATTTCCTTGGAGTAAATAAAAGCAAGCTTGTACCAAACAGCTGATCAGTTTGGCTTATTGGAGTCAATGAAAACTCTTGGTAGTGGACTGCAGTAGAGGGAAAATGGGAAGAAAAAGGACAGTTAAAAGTAGAGAGAGAGGGAAAAAAAAAAAAAAAAGAGAGAGATAATTAAGAAGTCAGAGATAAGAAAGAAAGACCACCACTCCTTGTATCCGGTGACATTTTCACAGGCTTACTCCAAGTCCTTCAGTGGTGGGTGCACATCCCGGCAAAGCCTTCTGTGATAAATGCAACACTTGGACTCTGAAAGCTGCAGTCTTTTTATGCCCTTTCAAGGTGAGGGGAGAGATGATGTGTCCCAATCACAAACAGTAGTGTGCAGAGTGAGATGTGGAGAGAGAGGTGATCTCTCCAGTGCAACATCTGCCACTGGCCTTTCTGTGGCACTGTTGCAGTGGTTATAAAATAGGAAAAGAGGGAATTACCACCATTCCCACTTCTTCAGAAGTTATCTCTTTTCATTGTTAACTGCCATTCTGCCAAGCTAACAGCTCTCTTTTGAGAGCTATTGCCCTCTCTATTCAGATCAGGTATGTCACATTGTGTGACATTCAGATCAGGGATGTCACACACCGTTTTCAGACACTAGAGTCATTTGGCTCTCACAAGTATTGGCTTCTGTGAGAAAATGTCAGAAGCTCCCTTCATGTTGGATGGAGACAACTTCACCCAGTTCCAAGATGGACCCACTGTTGGTCAAATGTGAGTAAAACTGTGGTGTTGGTAGCACTTCTGTGACAAAATGGTTAAGAAAAGTAGAAACTACTGTTCAGTAGGAGCTGGAAAAAAAGAAGTGAGAATAAGAGAAATAGGTTTTCAAAAAACAAGGCCAATGACTTCCTCACCTGTATCAGGAATAGTGTGGCCAGCAGGACGAGGAAAGTTATTCTGCCCCTGTACTCAGCACTGGTTAAGTGAATTGACATTTTGAGGCAAGATTTTTTTCAAAGATCATAAGGGTCACAAATGGGCTTCTGGAATATCATCTGTAGAAATTGAGGATGATAAACTGAAATTGTCCATTAGATATGAACTTTCAGAAGAATCTGCAGTTGTGGGACATCATGACATAGAGGATCGGGAATTAGCATTTGCTACTCAAACTGTGCACCACAGGCAGTACAGCACTAACCATGACTCTTTGTTGCCCATTCATCAATTGACTTGTCAACTGGAGAGTCAGTCTGTCTTACCTTTACTGATGATCTGGATGAGGGGATTGAGTTCATCATCAGTAAGTTTGCAGATGACACCAAGCTAGGAGCAGGTGTTGATCTGTTGGAAGGTAGGAGAGCCTGAAGAGTGACCTAGAAAGGCTGAATGGGTGGGCAGAGGCCAATGGGATGAGATTTCACAAGTCCAAGTGCAGGGTTCTGCACTTCGGCCACAACAACCCCAAGTAGGGCTACAGGCTGGGGATAGAGTGGCTGGAGAGCAGACAGGCAGAAAGGTACCTGAGGGTAGGTTGAAGATGAGGCAGCAGTGTGCCCAGGTGGCCAAGAGAGCCAATGGCATCCTGGCCTGTATCAGGAATTGTGTGACCAGAAGGACAAGGGAGGTTATTTTGCTCCTGTACTCAACACTGGTCAGGCCACACCTTGAGTACTGTGTCCAGTTCTGGGCTCCTCAATTCAAGAGAGATGTTGAGCTGCTGGAACATGTCCAGAGAAGGGCAACGAAGCTGGTGAATGGCCTAGAACACAAAGCCTATGAGGAGAGGCTGAGGGAGTTGGGGTTATTTAGCCTGGAGAAGAGGAGGCTCAGGGGTGACCTCATTGCTGTCTACAACTACCTGAAGGGAGGTTGTAGGCAGGTGGGGTTGCTCTCTTCTCCCAGGCAACCAGCAACAGGACAAGGGGACAAAGTCTGAAGTTGTGCTGGGGGAAGCATAGACTGGATGTTAGGAGGAAGTTCTTCACAGAGAGAGTGATTTGCATTGGAATGGGCTGCCCAGGGAGGTGCTAGATTCACCATCCCTGGAGGTGTTCAAGAAAAGACTGAATTAGGCATTTAGTGCCATGGTCTAGTTGACTGTGATGGTTTGGGTGTTACTCACCCACCCACACTTTAGAAATCACCAAGACTAGACTCAGCTGACTCTGGAAATATGAATCAAGCTTATATTTACAGCTAGCACAATATACAAGCAGATATTTACAGTATATAAATTTATATACAGAAATATACAAGGTAAAAAGGTAATACACAAACACAACTCCCCTCCCAGAAACCTGAGTCCCCAGAAGGGGCTCTCTACTGCCTTTTCACCTTACCCCTAGCCCTCTCAACCTTAACCCAGTCCCAAGGAAGAATAACGGTTCGGCCAGAGAGTTTAGGAAGCAAAGTGGATTAGTCCAAAATTGAGGTTGAGGTTTGAGAGTAAGATTCAGCTCAGCCAGCAGCCCGAGAGTGGTTACCTATGTTTTTATTTCTTATTCCAATACATCTCAGCAGGCCTAAGAGGGAAGTAAACATCACCATTGTTTTCCTTTCACAGCCTCCAATCTAGTTCTTCTCACCAAAACATTCTAGCTTGCTTCAAACTAGCACAATGACTGGGTAGGTCTGGCTGATAGGTTGAACTGGATGATCTTGGAGGTCACTTCCAACCTGGTTATTCTCTGATTCTATGAATCTGCAGTTGTGGGACATCATGACAGAGAGGATCTGGAAGTGCCAATTGCTACTCAAACTGTGCACCACAGGCAGTACAGAACTAACCGTGACTCTTTGTTGCCCATTCATCAGCTGATTCGTCAACTGGAGAGTCAGGCTGTCATCGAGAAAGCTCATTCACCTTTCAACAGTCCCATCTGGACTGTGCACAAGCCTAATGGAGACTGGAGGCTGACAGTTCATTTTTGTGCCCTCAGTGAGGTGACTCCACCCATGAGCACAGCTGCGCCAGACATGCTGGAACTCCACTACAAGCTGGAATCAAAGGAGGCTAAATGGTATGCTACCATAGACATTGCTAATGCTTTCTTCTCTATTCCCATAGCAAAGGAGTGCAGGCCTCATTTTGCATTCACCTGGAGAGGAATCCAGTACCAGTTCAACCGTTTGCCTCAGGGGTGGAAACACAGGTCCAATGATCTGTCACTCAGTCATCCACAATACATTAGAGAAAGGTAAAGCTCCAGAGCACATACAATTCACTGACGACATCATTGTGTAGGGCCAAACTGCTGAGGCAATCTTCAAGAAAGGTAACAAAATCCTTGACATTCTGCTGCAAGCAGGCGTTGCCATTAAGAGAGACAAGGTCAAAGGACCTGCCAGAGAAATTCAGTTTCTGGGAGTGCGGTGGCAGGATGGTCGCTGTCACTTTCCACAGGATGTGATGAAAAAAGTCTCCACCATGGCAGTTCCCACCAATAAAAAGGACACATTTTCTTTCTTAGGTGTGGTGGGATTTTGGAGAGTACACATTCCTGGTTTCAGTCAAATTGTCAAACCTCTGTACGATGTGACTCGTAAGAGAAACAATTTTGAGTGGGGACCTGAACAACAAGCAGCCTTTGATCAGATCAAACGAGAAGTAGTCCATGCAGTGGGCTTGGGACCTGTTCGATCTGGTCCAGCCTTAAAAATCATTCTGTACACGGCTGCCAGTGACAATGGTCCAACTTGGAGTCTGTGGTGAATAGTCCCAAAGGACATAAAATGGGTTTAAGCATGTCCTATCTTATTTACCTGCCTATCTGCATTGCAGCCAGAGGCAGGAAAACAGGACAAAGAAACACAGGCAACCTAGTCTGGTTTAGTCTGGTTGCCTGAGAGTGGTTTCATGGGGACCACGCTCCTGTCTCGTGCAAGGCATATGCGCCCCCCATTTTTGGAAGAAAACAGCTTGTGGGTTCTTCCATTTTTGGGTCTACTTGGGTGATTGCCAGAGGTGATTGGGTGATTGTGTGGCCAATGAGACCATTAGCCTTGGCCATTACCCTATAAAAGGGGGTGAACAGGTGAATAAGGTGCTTGTGTGCTTGTTCATTCCTCACTCACTTGCCCACCTGTCGCCTCAGCCACCTCAGCTGCCTCAAGCCACCTTATTCACCAGTTCACCCCCATTTATAGGGTAATGGCTGAGGCTAATGGTCTCATTGGCCACACAATCACCAGCTGATTCCACTTTGCAGCCCACATGGAATTTGCCTATGTTTTTCCTGCCTATGTTTTGAGCCATGGACATTAGGACTAATGAGTATTCTTAACTCTTTGTTCAAGTTGCTAAAGGATTTTAATCAACCTCACAAGTGGCAAATTAAGCTGCCAGACTCTCTATTAAAGACATTTTCTGAAACATTTTAAAAATTCCATTGTATATAGACATTCTGTAAAATAGTTCTGCTAACCACATCAAAGAACTTGTGTGGATAGTTGTAAATAAGTTTGGGGGAATTATTTTGTGTATATTAATAAATTATTTAATAACTTTTAAATTGGCCTCATTGCATTTTACCCCAAACTCAGATTTCAACTAGTCCTCATTATAACAGAGTCTTTGGCAGGGAGCTCCAAATGAGACACACGGTCATCCACTTGCTTTCTGGGGTCGTAGCTACAGAGGTTCAGAGGCAAATTACACCCCAATAGAGTGAGAGATACTAGCAGTCTATGACAGAGTAAAAGCATCTTCTGAAGTGATTGGAACTGAGTCACAATTGCTTTTAGCTCCTAGATCACCAGTTCTAAACTGGATGTTCAAGGGCAAAGGTTCATCACTGCATCATGCCACAGATGCAACCTGATCTAAGTGGATGGCTTTGATAACCCAATGAGAAGGAATAGATAATCTTGATCAACCTGATCTAGTGGAGGTGATCACCAACTGGACAGAGGGCACAGTTGTTGCAGAGGGGGTTTCTCAGAACCTACGCCAATTTGGTGGAGGACAGAAATTAATTGCGGTGATATAAATTTTATATAAAAATACATATTTTTTAAATTCAATATTCTGAACTCTTGCCACCCCCAAAAACTGTATATTAATATTAAGTTCAGTGCACGGTTATGAAAAGAATTTAGGACAAAATATGTACAGAGAATTTGTTATTTAACTAGCAAACATTCAAAATATAAACAGAGAGAGGAGTTTCCCTGTGGCTTGATGCCGCTTGGGATCTTTATGCTATTTGCCCAGCAGGGTGGGCTGAAACTCTTTCTGCTCTATGGCAGAGATAACTTATATTACAGAGGTATTAAAGCTTTTACTCACAAGTGTTATCAGCTATTAATCACAGACGGTGCCCAGTGTCCAGACTTCAGGAGATCTCTGCCCGTGGACTTGGAGGCTGGAATCTTCCCAGCTTGAGGGGAGAGGATAAATCTTCCCAGATTGTGGGGAAATAGGTTTTCCTCTAACCTTTTCTCTTGGCAAGGGGTGATCTCTGCCTTGGTGCTGCTGTCTTCTTCTGGATGCTGTGTCCAGGAATATCAGCTTGGCAGGATTTCAGGAGCAGGAGAAGAATATCCGTGCTCTCTCTGTCATGGTTCTTCATGGCTTCAGGCCTTGTGTGTGTGCAGACAATTCAGAGTCTGCGTCCTGGTTATCTCAGTGGTAGTGGCCTTTACCAGGCAATGATAAGCAGCGAGCATGCAATGTGTACATGGCTGCTGGGAGTCTGAGCGCCGTAGGTAAAGCAATGCGACTTTAACCTGCCAGATATCTGCTGGCACTTGTGCTCCTGATCCCTTAACCTGTCATCCCCGGGCTCTGAGGCCTCTCTTCACTGTCTTTGGATGTTTTATTTTTACTTTATCACTGCTTAATGAAAGATCAACAGTAGATTGTAGTAGTCTGGGGGCTATACTAGGGAAGGAAGTTTTTTTTCCTTATATCATTAACCCAGATCCTAGAGAGGTAGCAGACTTCCTGAAGACATAGGTGTGGTCTGCATATTGAGAATTTCACCCCTTCCAGAAGTAAGTCACCTATGACAATGACCTATCTTTTATTCTTTACTGAAGAAGTTTTGATGCAGGGTATAAACTGACTAAGCCTTGACAGCTCCTCAAATCTGGATGATCTGTTATCCTTATTGTTGTTTGCTCCCCATTTCAGAGCTTTGTATCTTGTGTTTTGCAAGGGCATATGGGAGGTGGGTTTGTTACTGGGGAGATGTACCTATGATACCTGTTGCATCAGGCAGGAGCTTGCTACTATTGCCCACAATCTTCTGAGTCACCACATTGAGTCAGGTAATGAGAAGACAGGGAGCTCTTCATGAGGTGATCTCTCTCCTCCTGCATTTATCTCGCAGGTAGTAGGTGCGACTCCAAGAGTCTATCTTTCTGACACATTCTCTGATCATTCCCAACCTCATCACTAAACAGAGGAGGTCATCTACATAAGCACACCTTCAACAAGCATTCTTATAGCTCCCAGTTGATGTTGGCATAAGAGTGAGGCACACCCTGAAGCCTGATACCTGTGTGGCAGCATGTTTCCACCAAAGATTCACCTAAGATGCAGCATCAGACCTGATGGGTGAAGAGCTCAAAGATGCCATGTCTTTCCACTGGCTGGATATTATGACTTCCTCATAATAGAGAAGTCAGGTGTCAATGGAGAAGTCAGTCACTGAAATGAGCTGTCCAGGGAGGTAGTTGAGTCAATAGCCTTGGATGTGTTTAAGGGTTGTTCGGATGTGGTGCCTGGGGATTTGGTTTAAGATGAATCTTATAAAGTAGAGTTATAGGTTTCATTTCATGATCCTGAGGTTCTTTTCCTACCTGAGTATTTCTGTGATTCTGTGATTTCATGAAATTGAACCAAGGAAGACAAGCAAGCTGGAGGTAAAGTGTTTTTGAGATTTGTCCTAGTATTATTTAATTTGCAATACATTGATTTAACTTATCTGAGTCAAGTCATTAACCTGAACTTTTGCAAAGCATCCCACATGACATCCTTGTCTCTTAATACGAGAGATACTGTTCTGGCTAACACAGTCTACTCCCTCTCTCCCCTCCCATCCCAAACAGGAGGGAAAGTCATATATAAAAACTCTGCGATGAGATCAAGAGTTTAATGAGATGATACTCTGTAGAATTACCTTAGCAAAAGCAGAAACATCAGCAACACAGTACACAGAAGTGAGTACAGTGGAAAAGACCAACACTTCAAACCCAAAAACTAGGATCAGCAACCAGAACAGGAAGTCCTTGATATTGTGATCCAAACTACAAGGCCCATGATACTTTGCTCCTGACAGTACTTTCATTTTGAAGCTGGCATGATGTCAGCATGGTATTAAATGCACACCAGCAGATTCAAATCAGCCTACGACAGAAACAGATTTGATGAACGGAGCCTTTGACAGAGAAGGAGTTGGCAGCATGGTCACACTCAGAATTGCAGTTACTGAGATCAGTGCTGTTAAACAACTTTGTTGACAAATTTATAGTGGGGATTGAGTGCACCCTCAGCAAGTTTTCTGAAAATATCAAGCTGGAGAGAAGGCGTGCTGTCCAGAGGGACCTTGATGGGCTTGAGAGGTGCGTCTATCAAAGTTCATTAAGTTCAACAAGACCAAGTGCAAGTTCTTGAAAATGAGCCAGGACAATCCCAAGCATGAATACAGAGTAGGCAGAGAATCATTTGAGAGAAGTGCTGAGGAAGAGAGTTGTGAAGTGCTGGTTGATGAGAAGCACAGTACAACCTCATAATATGCATTTTCAGCCCTGAAAGCCATTCATATCTTGGGCTACACCGAAAGAGGCATAGCCAGCAGGTCAAAGGAGGTGATTTTCCCCCTACTCTGCTCTTATAAGACCCCATTTGGATTACTGAGGCCCCCAGTGTATGAAGAACAAAAATCTGTTGCAGTGAGTCTAGACGGGGGCCATTAAGATGGACAGAGGACTGGAGTACCACTCTCTTTGTAGACAGACTGAGTTCAGGCTCTTCAGCCTGGGGAAGAGAATGGTCCTGGGATGTCCTATAGCAGTCCTCCTGTACCTAAAAGAAACCTACAAGAAAGCTGGGAGAGTCTTTTTAGATGAGCCTGTAGTGATGGAACAAGAGGTAACAGATTTAGATGAGATATAAGAAAGTAGTTCTTTAATATGAAGCTAGTGAAGCACCAGAACATGTTGCTCAGAGGGTTGTGGATGCCCTGTCCTTAGAAGTCCTTGAGGTCAGGTTGTATGGGGTTTTGAGCAACCTGTTTTGCTGGAATATGTTCCTGCCCATGGCAGAAAGGTTGATATAAAACAATCTTTAAAGGTCCTCCTGACTCAAATCATTCCATGAAAAAAAATATCTCCACTGAAGGAGTGAGAGGGCATTGGAATAGGTTGCCCAGGCATGTGATGCAGTCACTGTCCTTGAGATGTTCAAAAAATATCTGGACATGGCACTTCAGAACATGATTTAATAGCTGTGGTGGTCTTATGTAGGAATGTAATGTGAGAAAAATAGTAACAATTGAGTGTTGGCCTTGATTCCTACAACTGCTGGACACCTTATCTGAAGGAAGGATAGATAAGTGGACATCTCGTTAATGAGAAAAATAAGGAGTGGTTATGTAGAGGACTGGGTTGTCCTTGCCTAATTATGCTAATGTGTAGGCGTGTGCTCTACACTCAAGACTATAGAATGACAGCCAAAACAGTCAATAAAGAGTCTCTGGTGTAATTCAGACTGAATGGCCTGGAGTCCATCTGGCATTGCTTTTGATCACACTGATCTGTACGAGCTTTGATCACATTCCCGCTGTTGCAACCAGTGTAGCTGCAACAGTCTTAGAGTGATGTTTTGGCTTGATGATGTTAGATATCTTTTGCAAATGAAACAATTCTATGATGCTATGATTCTATGATTTCATGACGTCTGTTTTGCCTGTGACAGTAATTTCTGAGTGATATCCCTGTCCCTATATTGACCTGTCCAGTTGAGGAGAGAGTAATAGAGCAGCTTGGTAGGCACCTGACAGCCAGCCAGGATGTACTCATGTCAGCTGTATTTGAAAATTGCTGCCAACTCTAACCACCTCCACATTTATTCACTTGAAGGTACACTGATTTGTTATTATAACAACATGAATATCTTTAACATGTATATAAAGTGATCTACATGAAAATAATGAATTACATAATATGTTGGATACCATACATGTAATCTAAAAATAAAGTGCTGACTGTAACAAATTTAACAAGTAAGCATATCTTACCATTGCACAACTGTGGTACATTCATAATTTATGTAGAAGAGAAAATAAAATCCAGCTCTTCACATACAGACTCTGGACCACACAAGGTAAAATGAGTCTCATTTTTATCATTACACTAGGATTGCATTAGGATTATTTTTTCATTTTTGGAAGTATGTTCTTATTACATGCATTTTTTAAAAAAAGACTAAAACTGGATTTTAATCCAGGTGCTAAAAATTAATAGAATGGCTTAAAGTGGGAGAGCAGGGAAAGGCTCAGTTGCACATTGGTTGACTTATCTCTGATTGCAAAAAAACCACAAGCAGTTCTAGTATCATCAACTGATATTTCAGTAGCTCATAAGATCACCTATGATGAAGTTTCCCAAGTTCCTTATGTGCTTAATATTGGAAATCAATGGACAAAAGGTGAACTATTGATTTGAATTCAAAGCTTTAACTAATGACTTCGTTTAGTACATGCAAATTTTGCTACTTGAGATCTAGACTCACTACAATGCATTAGTAATATAGAAGACATTTATCTCCTGATCCTGAAAATACTAATTTCATACAGACAACATATATTCAAAGATTTAATTTCAGTGTTGTGGATTGATCATACGTTTGGAAGAACCTTTGTAATTCTGACATCTCTGGATCAGATGTGTCCTATAGATCTGAGCAAAGCTTTTAATCATGTAGAATGGGGCTACTCTCTTTCAAACTGCTTGGGGTTAGTTTGACAATAGATTTTCTCCCATAGCACTGCTCATTATCTGTAGTCAAAGCCAATGGTTTGATTTTGCCCTTCCTTTCAATTAGGCTTCTGCAGCCATGAGTTCCAAGCAAGTTGCTGTATTAATGTATATTAACTCTCTAGTCAGTTTTGCAGGATGACTTGATCAGTGGAGCCTCATTCTAAGGCAGCTTCAGATTCATACAATCACTGAGAAAGTTAAAGACAATCACAAGATAACCCTATGGTTAAAACTTAAAACCAGGTGATAATGTTTGAAGATTGATCCTCAAAGAAGCACAACTATCTTGTATTAATATAAAAACCTAATGAAAGTGCAATGAAAAACCATTGTGCTGAGATTGTTTTGACCCCTGATATGAAAGTAATGTTGAATTATTGATCCCCCCGCTAACATATATCATGAAGTCTCTTTTCCTGTTACACCTTATGTAAAAAAGTATGTAGTTTTTCCTTATAACCTCATGTTTATAAGCTTATTTAAATAAAGATGAGAACAAACATCTTCAAGCTTTACACTCACATGCAGTCTCATTTTTTAAAGTATTACTTACCATTATCATATGAATAAACTGAAACATTTCACAGTGTCAGAGAGAAGGAATTATTAAATTAATCTAAGAATTGACTAAAATGGAGTGAAAAAAAGAGAGAGAGAGAGAAAAAAAAGTGTTTTAAATCCATGACTTAATCCAGAAGCAAATGTGAGATTTATTGTATAGAAAAGGTACAAAATCAGGGTATTTTCTAACCCAACTATTGTCAGAATTCTGGTGAAATACTGAAACAAATTAAACCATTTTTTCTCTAACTATTTAAAGAGTGTGTTCAGGTTGCAAAAAGAATTCTAAGGAAAAAAGAATCTTAATTGCTAATATTAAGTCTGAAAAAATACATTATCTGAAAAAAAAAGACCCATATTGTGCATGTAAGTAAACATAAAAAGAAAGTTTGTAGAAATGCAGAAAAAAAAGGAATTTGTGGATGGAGAGGTGAGAAACACTGTTTCTTGATAGAAGAAATCAAGGATTTTGACAGCCTGTGTAAAAGAATGTAAAGACTCATCAGGGGGTAAGGTTATAAGAGATGGTTTTGTGCAAGGTGACAAGTTTGCTTGTGGCTAGTGTCTGGCAATTCTTTTCTCATGGAGGAGAAAAGTCTGAAAGAGGTTATAATACTAAATGAATGTTGAACGTAGGGGCAAGTGAGCTGATATGGTGATGCTTTTGGATGAACAAAATAGCTTAACAACAATATCCACTTCAATAAGACAGAATAATAAGAATGTAGGTAATGCTTCTTTAGATGCTGGGCATCCCATGCTCCTTCAGCATCAGGCAGAGCCTCAGTGGATTTTCCCATGGCAAGCAGAGCAGATCAAATCATGTCTATGATGAGAAACTGTATCTTTTGTTCATTTGAGGTCATATATAATAAAAAACAAACAAACAAAAGCAATAACAAAAAAACTCAAACAAAACAAAACAAAACAAATAAGACCAACCCACAAACACCACCTCCCCACCCCACCCCCAAAAAAAAACAAACAAACAACCCAACAACAAAACAAAAAATCCCAAAACTTTGTAAGGAAGGGGGCCCAGGATAGCTGGTCAGTGTTCATGTATCACCTCCTCCAGGCCCAGGAGCAATGCATCCCAAAATAGAGGAAGGCAGGTAAGAATGCCAGAAGGCCTGTATAGATGAATCGAGAGCTTCTGGATGCATTTAGATGCAAGAAGATAGCCTAAAGAGAGACAATTGTGGGGCCATATGTCAGCTCCACTGACAAGTCCACTGGTGTCTTGGGGGTGGTAGGTAACAATAAGTTGTGTGCTGGAGAAGAGGCAAGATATGGCATATCAGGGAGGGTGGCTAACAGGAGTCTTCAGCCTCTTACCATGCAACACACTGGGGATACACAAGAACTCTTTAAATCTTGCTGAGAGGGACCACGGAGATCAAGCAATGAGAAATCAGCACATGCAGAGCTTACTGCTAGGTTGGGGGCCATGGAAGGGACTGGGAATGGTGAGACAGCAAGAGTGGAATCTAATGGACTAACTGCCTCCCTGAAATGCTTGTGCACCAATGCACAGAGCATGGGGAATAAGCAAGAGAAGCTGCAGATCTGTGTTAGGCTGATTGACAATGATATAGTTGCCATCACTGAAACATGGTGTGACAGCTCCCATGACTGGAATGTTGCCATGGATGGCTGTGTACTGTTCAGGAAGGATAGGCCAGCAAGACAAGGTGGGGGAATTGCCCTCTACATGTGAGAGCAACTGAAACGTGCTGAGTTCTGTCCAAGACAGGGGGCAGTACAGGTTGAAAACTGTGGGTAAGAATTAGGGGATGTGGAAAAGGAGATGAAATTGTTGTAGGGTTCTACTATAGACCACTAGACCAAGAGGAAGATGTTAATGAGGCCTTCTACAGACTTGGACAAGAAGAAGGTTATCAAGAGTAGCCAGCATGGATTTATCAAGGGAAAGTCGTGCTTAACTAACCTGATAGCATTTTATGATACTCTTACTGACTAGGTAGATTCAGGGAAATCAATAGATGTAGTTTACTTTGACCTTAGCAAGGCCTTTGACACCACCTCCCATGACATTTTAGTGTGCAAGCTGAGGAAGTGTGGAATGGAAGAGCAGACAGTGAAGTGGGTTAGGAACTGGTTGCAAGATAGAGTTCAGAGGGTGGTGATCAGTGGTGCCAGGTCCAGCTGGAAAGCTGTGACTAGTGGTGTCCCCCAGGGATCAGTGCTGGGGCCAGTCCTGTTTAACATCTTCATCAAGGACATTGATGAGGGCACAGAGTGTCTGCTCAACAAGTTTGCTAACAACACCAAGTTGAGAGGCTTGGCTGATCCAACTAAGGTTGTGCAGCCATCCAGAGAGACCTGGACAGACTGAAGAGCTGGGCACAGAGGAACCAGATGAGGTACAACAAGGACAAGTGCAGAGTCCTGCATCTGGGGAGGAATAACAAACTCCACCAGTACAGGCTGGGAGGTGATCTGCTGGAAAGCAGTCCTGTGGAGGGGGACCTGGAAGTCCTGGTGGATAACAAGTTAACCATGGCACAGGAATGTGCCCTTGTGGCCAAGAAGGCCAATGGGATCCTGGTGTGTATTAGGAGGAGTGTGTCCAGCAGATCAAAGGAGGTTCCCTCCCTTTAAGAGGGACAAGGATCCACTGGAGAAGGTCCAACAGAGCACTACAAGGATAATTAGGGGACTGGAGTGGGACCTGGGGCTTTTTAGTCTGGAGAAAAGAATACTTAGAGGGGATTTGATAAATGTTTGTAAGTATATGAAGGCTGGCCAGGAGGGAGGGGACAGGCTCTTCTCACTTGCTCCTTGTAATAGGACAAGGATCAATGGGTGTAAGTTGCGGCAAAAGAGGTTCTGCCTCAACACAAGGAGGAACTTCTTTACTGTAAGGGTCACAGAGCACTGGGATAGGCTTCCCAGAGAGGTCGTGGAGTCTCCTTCTCTGGAGCCTTTCAAGGCCTGTCTGGATGTGTTGCTGTGTGACCTGTGTTAGATAGTATTGTCCTGCTCTGGCAGGGGTGTTGGACTCGATGATCTCCTTGGGCCCTTTCCAACCCCTAACATCCTGAGATCCTGTAAAGAGAGTGAAAGAAAGAACAGGTAAAGCTAAAGGACAGCTGGAGCTGAATCTGGCTAGGGACATTAAGGGGAGCAAGAAGACCTTTTTCAGGTATATGAGTGAGCAAAGGAAGACTAGGGTGTTG
Source organism: Pogoniulus pusillus (assembly GCF_015220805.1). Classification (NCBI taxonomy): domain Eukaryota; kingdom Metazoa; phylum Chordata; class Aves; order Piciformes; family Lybiidae; genus Pogoniulus; species Pogoniulus pusillus. Next base: position 72,995,072 of record NC_087309.1, read on the forward strand.
TGGAGGGCCTGTAGGCCTGAATGCAGGCTTATTTATGCCTGCTCTGACTGGACATGTCTCTCTGCCTGCACCAGGGGTAAACGAGCACAAAGGGGCACAACAGACCAGGGCCATAAAGTCAGTTGTGCAGGACGCTTGATTGTGTAAGTCCCCACACGCCCAGCTCGTGCCTGCCTGGTGCTGGGCCCACGTGATTCTCATATTTGGAGTCCAGGTTTGTGGGTTTTACCTAGTATGGTAAGGTTTGGCTGACTGCCAACCTGATTGGTCATTCGAGTGGCCAATGAGACCATTAACTCTCAGCCCATATTTAATAAATAGGGGTGCACAGGCTCACGTGAAGTCTTCCCCACGTTACTTGAGGCTCCGCCACATTGCTTGCTTGCCTGCCTGCCTGCGTACTTCCTTGCAACTTTATGCCTGCCTTTAGTCAGCATTAGACCCATGCTTAGACTGCATAGAATCCTGCCTCTGCACCTGGAGAGGCTGCCTGAGTACCCCTGGAGAGAGCAGCAAGCAGGATCCAGCAGCATAAGGTCAGACTACCATTTCCCCTGAAACCGGAGGATTCCAGCCTCAAAGACCACAGGCAGAGATCCTGAAGAATTGGACACTTGCAATAGGCTGTGAAATAGGCCCTGGAGGGTGATTTCTTATTAATCTGAATTGTGAGTAAATACTTGAAATGCCTCTGTAATTTCTAATACCTCTGCCATAGAGCAGAGAGCAGCTTTCAGCACAGCTTTGCTGGGCAAATAGTATAAGACCCCAGGCAGCGTTAAGCCATGGGGAAAACTCTCTCTCTGTATATAGTTTGAATGTTTGCTAGTTATTGATAAGTTTCTGTAGATATATATATTCCCATAATATCTTCATAACCATGTAAAGAATCCTTTTAATATTAAAGTTCAGCGGTTGAGGGTGGTGAGAGTTGAAAATATTGGAAGTTAATAAATATATATATTTTTATAAATGTCCTCTCGCATTAATTAATTTCTCCCCTCCACTTAATCGGTATAGGTCGCAGAATACCCCATCTACGACATAAGGAGAATATGGGACCATTCCAGATGGGAAATGACAAAGGATATGGATAACGCCAGAGTGCTCAATGACTTCTTTGCCTCAGTCTTCAATGGCAAGTACTCCAACCACAATGTCCAAGTCCTAGATGGCAAAAGTAAGGAGTAGGAGAAGGAGGATCTGCTAGCTATAATTGGAAATCATGCTTGTGAGCACCTAAGGAATCTGAACTTACACAGGACAATGGGGCCTGACGAGATCGACTCATGGGTCCTCAGGGAACTGGCAGATGAAGTTGCTAAACCACTGTCCATCATATCTGAAAGGTCATAGCAGACTGGTGAAGTTCCTGCTCACTGGAAATCATAGAATCATAGAATCATAGAATCAACCAGGTTGGAAGAGACCTCCAAGATCATCCAGTCCAACCTATCACCCAGCCATAACCAATCAACTAGAAATGGGCAAACATAATCCCCATCTTCAAGAAGGGAAAAAGGATGACCCTGGGAACTAGAGACCAGTCAGTCTCACCTCTGTGCCTGGCAAGATCATGGAGCAGATCCTCCTTAAGGCTCTGCTAAGGCAAATGGATAAACAAAGCAGAGGTGATTGGTGGTAACCAACATGACTTCACCAAGGGCAAATCATGCCTAATAAATTTCATGGCTTTTTATGCTGAAGTCACAGCAACAGTGGACAAATGAAGGGCAACTGATGTCACCTACCTGGACCTAAGGCATTTGACTCTGTCCCACATGACATCCTGGTCACTAAACTGGAAAAACACAGATTTGATGGGTGGACCACCCACTGGATAAAGAATTGGTTGGATGATCACATGCAGAGAGTGGTGATCAATGGCACAATGTGTACCTGGAGACCAGTGACAAGTGCCATCCCTCAGATGTCAGTGCTGTTTAACATCTTTGTCAGTGATATGGACAGAAGAATTGAGTGCACCCTCAGCAAGTTTTAGATGATACCAAGCTGTGTGGCACAGTCAATTTGCTAGAGGGCAAGGATGCCATCTAGAGGGACCTGGACAGGCTGGAAAGGTGGGCCCAGGCCAACCTCATGACATTCAACAAGGCCAAGAGTGAGGTTCTGCACCTGGGTTGGCACATTCCCAAGCACAAATACAGGGTGGATGGAGAATGGCTGGAGAGCAGCCCTGAGGAAAAAGACCTGGGGTTCTAGATTGATGAAAGGCTCAACATGAGCCAGCAGTGTGCACATGCAGCCCAGACAGCCACCCATGTCCTGTGCTGCATCAAGAAAAGCATGCCCAGCAGGGTAAGGACTGAGTGATAAGTTGGACTGGATGATCTTGGAGGTCTCTTTCAACCTGTTTGATTTTATGATTCTATGTTTCTCCCCTTTACTCTGATCTCATCAGACTCCACCTGGACTACTGTGTACAGTTCTGGAGCCCCCAACACAAGAAGGACATCAAACTGTTGGAGTGAGTCCAGAGGAGGACCACAAGCATGATCAGAGGGCTGAAGAACCTCTGGTACGAGGACAGGCTACAGGAGTTGGGGCTCTTCAGCCTGGAGAAGAGAAAGCTTCGAGAAGACCTTATAGTGGCCTTCCAGTATTTGAAGGGGGCCTACAGAAAGGAGGGTGAGTCACTATTTACAAGGTTTTGTAATGACAGGATGAGAGTAATGGGTTTAAACTGAAAGAGGGGAGATTCAAATTAGATATTAGGAAAGAGTTCTTCCCAATGAGGGTGGTGAGAACAGGTTGGATCACAGGAACACGTTGCCCAAGAGAGTTTTAGACACTCTCTCCCTGGAGGTATTCAAGGCCAGGTTGGATGACATCTTGAACAACCTGTTCTAGTGGGAGGTGTCCCTGCCTATGTCGGGTGGTTGGAACAGGATGACTTTTGAGGTCACTTCCAACCTAAACCATTTTATGATTCTATGATTCTTACAACTCTGTTTCTACAAGTTGCTGTGAGAACTCCTTACCTTACTGATAAACAATGAGAAAATCACACAGGATTTGTCACCATCATGGTGAACAGGAGCCGCCTCCAGGCTCCTCTAGCATCATGTGTGGTCTGGGTCTGTCCAGTAACCAAGAGAGGCATGAAGGATACTGTGGCATGATATGGTACTGTCTGAAGGCCATGCTGGGCATGTGGTGCCTGCTGACGTCAGCTGTGCTGTAAGTCACTGGCTCTTGAATGTGCAATGGACTCCTGGTCAAGATCAGCAGAATGCACTAATGTCCTATGCCTTCTTTTAATACATATGTGATGATATGGGACTGAAAGCTTTTCAAGTTTTATGAGCCTTTTTTTCTTCTTCCAGTTTGTGTACACTAACCTCAGAAACATCACTCCAGTTTTTGAGTCAAGCGACTTTATTCATATCTTTCCTATATCTTTGCCAGGTCATTCAGATGACCTTGAAAGAGGATCAAGTACTCTCCTTACTTTCCATATTTGCTAAGGGTTTGTTAACAGATGACAGAAATATGGAAACACAAGGTGGTACAAATGATAACTAAGGAAAACATATGAGAGTGTATACCACATCTTGTTGTGGAAGGGAAAGTGGATGAAGATAGTGTCGTGAAGGGGTTTTGTCTGTGTTTGGGGTAAGATAAGAGGCCAAATTTAAAAGGGTTTTAAATAATTTAATATTTCCCTCCCAAACTTATATACAATTAACCTACAGAAGTTCTTTGTATGCGGTTGTAGAATTATTTTACAGAATGTCTATTTACAGCAGGAAATCAGGAATTTAGTAGAGGTTTGGAAAGATTTTGGATAGAGAGTCTTGTGGCATAAAACTGCCACGGGTAAAGTCACTGAAATTTCTTAGCTGTTCAAATCGAGATTGCTCAGTTACTCACTAGTTGGAGTCACAGTCTCTGTGGTCCCAAATATGTGTAGCGAAAGCCACGCTGTTGATCCTTGTGGACCTGAATAGTTCAGTTCAGATATTGGGGCATGCTGTCTGAGAAGACTCCACGGGCACGATCGGGCTGAGAACGGCGAGCTGAAGTGGTGGCGGGCCGGGAGCGCCTTGATCGATCATTCCTCTGGATCGGTGCAAAGTACTGTGGGCTGGAACCATACAGCGGTAGTGGCCCCAGGTGATGGAGAGTCTAGTAGAAGTGGGTGGAGGAGGGTGGCAGGAACACTGAATTGTCCTATTTATGAGATTTGGGCCGAGATTGATGGTCCTTTGGCCACAATACTGTCCAATAAGTGTCTGGCAGCAGGCCAAAACATGCCAAATGAGGTAGAGTCCACAGGTCTGCTACCCCCAAATATGGAGAGAGTATAGGTGGGCCCACATGCTAAGCACTTGAGCTTATGCAACCCGTTTACATCAACCTTACAAGCAGGGCAAGCCAGACTTGAAGGCGCCGGGCTTGTCATGCCCCTTTGTCTGTTTAATTTGTTTTCCCCTCGTTTGGACAGAAGAACACCTTTCGGAGGGAAAATATATCTAGGCAAGCATAGGCCCTCTATCACAGAAGGTTAGTTAGGTAGGAATAAAATTAGAAATGTGAAAGCTTTTTTTTTTTTTTTTTTTTTTTTAATGTGAACATCAGCCTAAGCAGTTACAAATACAATAACAGAATTCAACTACTCTGTATTTACACTGAAGCATGATAGTGTCATTTTGACAAAGTATATTTCAATTTGACATCATTTGAAGATTTCTCCTTCTAAGGATGGATGAAGAAAACCCAGGAAATGGTTTCAAAATACAGAGGAAATATATATTCATAATTAATAACACTTGTGAACAGTTGGTTTACTGCTAAGGAAAAAAAAAAAATCAAGACAGTTCACTTCATATGTGAATAATAATGTGGCTTGTGCCATTCTTTTCCATTCTTTTCTAGGAATAGTAAATGAAGATTTGCATCCTGGGTCAAGCTTTCTCTTGGGGAAGCACCAGCATCCTAGACTGACAATCCCTAGGCCCCATACCTTGTTAAATGCTATGCAGTTTCAGTTCTCGAGACCAAATGCACTGATTGCTTCCCAAGAAGGAGTTTCATTGCTCGGTGCATTCCGTTCCAATATTAAAGGCCTAATTACGCTTATTATACTGTTCTGTCTCAGAAACAGTTATTGAGGGGAGGAGGGGTGCTGAAGCAAGGGAGAGTGGGAGGAGAAAAAGAAACCAAGGCTCACAGGCCTCAACTGTTGAGAAATGAACAGAAGACTACACTGAATACTATGTGAGATTATATCTAAACCATGAAGCATGTGCTGTAACAAGACAAAATGGAGATGGTTCCAATTTTGTATTATTGCCCAGAGCAGTTACTGTCAGAATCTTAGGTAGTGGGTTTTAAAAGCTACACAAGGCCATAGTTCAACCAAATAAATCTTACTGTGAAAAAGTTTTTTCAAAAAAATTGTGGGGAAATAAAACATGTTTTAGCAATGTTTTAGTTTCATTTGCATTCCAGGCTGCCAAAAAACCTTCCCAGACCTCGTTATCTCAGCAGAATGCTAACATCATATGCCACATTATGCTGTTGTGTAGCCTAGATTAAGACTGCTATCATGGCCTAATAGAGCTCAAAATGAGAGGAGAAAAGGGAGGAGGAAGTAGTCTCATTATTTTTAGATGGTTCTTACTTTCCCCATAGGATTCTCATTGATCCTACTTAGCAGCAACTCATTCCAGCACCGATTAATAGGAAAATACATAAACTCTCAAAAGGTCAAACCTATAATCAGCTACCCTGAGGGGTTGACATGAAAAACTTCTTAATCCAAGTTGAGTTTATTGCTATTTTATGACAATATGCAGCCAATTACACACATTGAAGGAAAGACGGGTTACTTCTAACAGACCGTCTTAGGATTCCTTAGCACTACAGTATTTTGTGTTGCCTGTTTTTTTAATCAGAATTCCCATTGTTTTCTCTCTTCATGTTGATAATTCTTTTCCTGTGGCTGAGGGGTGTGTTTAGAATCACAGAATCATAGTATCAACCAGGTTGCAAGAGATCTCCAAGATCATCCAGTCCAACCTAGCACCCAGCCCTGTCCAGTCAACTAGACCATGGCTCTTAAGTGCCTCATCCAGTCTTTTCTTGAACACCTCCAGGGACAGTGACTCCATCACCACCCTGGGCAGCTCATTCCAAAGGCAAATCACTCTCTCTGACAAGAACTTCCTCCTAATATCAAGTACATACCTCTCTTGGCACAACTTGAGACTCTGTCTCCTTGTTCTGTTGCTGGTCACCTGGGAGGAGATCAACCTCCACCTGGATACAGCCTCCCTTCAGGTAGTTGTAGACAGCAATGAGATCATCCTTGAGCCTCCTCTTCTCCAGGCTAATCAACCCAGCTTCTTCAGCCTCTCCTCATAGGGTTTGTGTTTCAGACCTCTCACCAGCTTCATTGCCCTTCTCTGGACACATTCTAGTATCTCAATATCTGTCTTGAATTGAAGAGCCCAGAACTGGACACAGTACTTGAGGTGTGGCCTGACCAGTGCTGAATACAGGGGAAGAATAACCTCCCTTATCCTACTGGCCACACTATTCCTGATACAAGCCACCTGGGCACAGTTCTGGCTCATCTTCAGCCTACTATTTACCAGTATCCCCAGGTCCCTCTCTTCCTGACTGCTCTCCAACCACTCTGTCCCCAGCCTGTAGTTCTGCACAAGGTTATTGTGGCCAAAGTATAGAACCTTAAACTTGGCCTTGTTAAATTTCATCCCGTTGGCCTTTGCCAACTCATCCAGCCTGTCAAGGTCTCCTACCCTCCAACAGATCAATACCTGCTCCTAGCTTGGTGTCATCTGCAAACTTACTGATGCTGGACTCAATCCCCTCATCCAGGTCATCAGTAAAGATATTGAACAGGACTGGGCCCACCATTGATCCTTGGGGAACACTGCTAGTGACTGTCTGCTAACTGGATGTGTCACCATTCACCGCCACTCTCTGGGCTTTGCCTTCCAGCCAGTTCTTGACCCATATCAGAGCGAATCTGTCCAAGCCATGAGCTGCCAGCTTTGCCAAAAGCTTGTTGTGGCAGATGCTGTTGAAGGCTTTGCTGAAGTAGAGGTAGACTACATTCACAGCCTTCTCCACATTCACCAGGCAGATAAACTGATCATTAAAGGAAATTAAGTTGTTGAGACAGAACCTGCCCTTCCTAAACCTGTGCTGGCTGGGCCTGATCCCTTGGCCATCCTGCAGGTGCTTTGTGATGACTCAAGACAACTTGTTCCATGACCTTGTCTGGCACTGAGGTCAGGATGACAGGTCTGTAATTTTCCTGTTCCTCTTTTTGGCCCTTCTTGTGGATGGGCATCACATTTGCCATATTCCAGTCTTTGGGGATCCTTTCAGTGAGGAGATACTGGTCCCTGACTCCATTTGCCAGCTCAGAAGGCCAGTTGTCCTGGAGACAACCTGTATCATTATTGAAGACTGAGGCAAAGAATGTGTTAAGCACTGTCGGGGAATGGAGGCTGGAGTGATGAGAGATCGGGGCACTGAGAGTTGACTCTGTAGCTGCTGTGCAACAGTGCATTTTATTATGGCGATGCAGCGATTTTTATAGCCCCAAAAAGGGGTGTGCACAACTAACTTAGTTTGAGATTGGTACAAGTGGAAGGTACAGATTGGCTCCAAGTTAAGTGTGAGGCAGAGATAGGTTACCTTGTGATAAACAACCTGTGGTTCCCACCCCAGGGGGCTGGCCAGGGTCAGCCCCCTGGAGCTGTGTCTGCCCCAGGGGCCGGCAGATTCCACCCTCTAGCAGGTGTGCGTGGGTTGCTCACAGTCCACAGCCTAGCCTCCTGGGAGCCTGCAAGACTCCAAGGACATTTCCCATAACAAGGCCTGATGTTTACATTCCATACCTCGTTGCAGGAGAAATTCTCCCACAAAGCACCTCTGCCTTTTCCTCATCCTTTGTTACTATACATTCCTCTGTATCTAATAAGGAGTGGAGGTTGTTCTTGGTGCTTCTTTTGACATTAATATACTTCAAGAAACTTTTTTTATTCTCCTTAACAGCAGTGGCCAATGTAAGTTCTAAATGGGCTTTTGCCTCTCTATTTTTTTTTTTTTCCTACAAGATCTAGCAACATATTTGAATTCTTCCTGGGATGCCTCCCCTCTTTTTTCCAAAGGTGATACACCCTCTTTTTTTTTTTTTACTTTAATTCCTTTAGAAGCTCCTTGCCCATCCAATATGGCTTTCTCCCTCATCAGCTCATCTTCCAGCACATTGGGACAGCCTGCTCACACCTTCAGGAGATCTTTCTTGAAGTAGGTCCAACCTTCCTGGACCCTTTTGTTTCTGAGGGCTATTTCCCAAGGAACTTTCCAAGTTAATTCCTTAAGCCGAAGTCTGCCCTTTGACTTATTTTACAGAGTTTGCAGAGTTTTACAGAGTTTACAGACTACTTAACTCTGAGAAAGTAATTCTCAAGTTTATCTTGGAAAATAAAGCTCTCTCAGAGACAGAAAGGAAGAAAAGAGAAGGAAAAATAGGAAAAATTAAACCCCACTATCATTATTCAGGTAAAAATTAATTATTGAATAAGTATTATTTCCATGTGTATTCAAACACACCTATTGTTATTTCTGTATGGACTCTGAGAAGAAGAGCCAAATCCAGCTACTCTGGAAGCAAAGGAAACACCCCTTGATTTCAACAGCACTTGAAAACCCCAGATGAATGCAAAACTCAAACCATAGCAAATCTGGCAGCAGACTTGCAATGTACAGACTACTTTCCTAGCTCTAGGTACAAACTGTAAGTGCAAGATAAGCAGGCAGTGACATGTCTGCAAAATTCGTGTTCCAGAAAGTAAGCATGACCCCATGACTTACACTTGTTATGCTGAGGCTGTGGAAAACTGAACTACTTGTAAAGGTTTTGAGAATGGTGCATGCCTGCTGAAGGTGCCATCTACTTTCTATGTTAGAAGCAGCCAAGTCTCTGCTCCCTCTCTCTGGAGTAACAGAGGTAGTTTCCCTTTTATTATAAAGCTACCTTGTACTAGCCATGCTTCACTTGATTAACTAGGTGCAAAGTCAGGCTGAATTGTACATTTTCAATCACTTTCCATCACAAGCCCTAGAACTGTGGCACAACAGCATTTTTATTGTTGTGAGTTCCCGATGTTTCCACATCCAGCTCCTTGGATTTTAAGAACAATTTCAAAGCAGGTCTTTATCAAACTGGGTTACTTTTGTCAGATGAACTTGTACAGGACTAGAGTTTTCACAAGTGATAACCCTGAAGTGTTTTCATATTTGTTGCATAAAAAAACATGTGGCCAGTGTATTTTACTGCATAATGGAACTGTAAAAGTGATTTGCCTGTTAAATGGTGTTCACATCAGAGAGAGCTATACAGATAAAACCAAGTGCAAAGTCACAGAAACACATAGTCAAACACATCAAGATAGAGGGGACTTTTAGCATGAATACTTTCTCTCTCAAAATGAATAATCCATATTGAGGTCCAAGAGCAGAATTTAAAAACTCGCATTTGGCAAACATAAATGCTGCCAAATGAAACCCCCTAACAACAAACAAACAAACAAACAAAATCAACCAAACAAACAAACAAGTCCAAACCAAACAAAAAACCCAAATCCAGCTGCAATACTTTGAAGCTTGAAGCTAGCTAGAATGTTTTGTTGAGAAGAATTAGATTATAGGCTGAGAAAAGGAAAGAATGGTGATTTCTACTTCACTCATAGGCTTGGTGAGATGTATAAGAACAAGAACACAAACGCAGATAACAGTATTGCTCTTTGTCTCTCTGGACTTTTGGGATGAACTTCTCTCTCTAATCTAACCTGTCATCTGTGTGACTAATTATCTGCTTCCTAACTCTTCTGGCCAACCCTGGGCCAAAGAGCATGGTATTGAGTGGATCTACCACATACCCTACTATGCACCAGCTTCAGGGAAGATTGAGCTCTACAACAGTTTGCTTAAAACCACCCCAAAAGCCCTGCGGGATGGAACTCTGAAAAACTGACACAAACATTTAGCACAAGCAACTAGTTTGGTAAATACTAGAGGTTCAGTAAACAGGGCAGGACTTGCACAATCAGATTTGGTTCAAACAGTAGAAAGTTCCAGTTGTATGTGAAAATAATCTGTTTGGGAAAACTGTTTGGGTATTCTCTCCTTCAGGCGAAGGGAAACCTGTCTGAGGGGTGGTGTCTGATGAAAGTCCTGGTCACACATGTAGGAGAATGGTGAAATCCAGTGTATTCCACAGAGAAATCTAACCTTAGCTGAGAGTTTAAATTCAGCATGTGCAATACAAGCTGTTAAGAGTTTTCTGTTCTATTGGCGTCCAATAAGACATAATCTATGAGAGAACATACAGTAGGTAAGCATGAACCCAGTGTCACCTGGGAGTCCCTGATTTTGTCTCATCTGTGAGGACACGAACTGTTTGCTATTTTCTGAGCTTTTGAATCACCTACACCTGAGATAGCCAGAACGAAGTGTGAGCTGAACTTGTGATATTCATTAGTGTAAATATGGGTTTTAAATTAGACAGATAGTTCTCAGCAATACTCTGAGTGAAAGAGACAGGGGTGGATTGTGCTAATTTGAGCCTAGCTAGAATGTTTTGGTGAGAAGAACTTGTTTATAGGATGAGAAAATGAAAGAATGGTTATTTCTACTTCACTCATAGGCTTGCTGAGATGTATAAGAACAAGAAGACAAAAACAGATAACAGAGTTACTCTTTGTCTTTCAGGACTTTTGGGATGAACTTCTCTCTCTAACCTAACCTGCTGTCTGTGTGACTAAACCATCTTCTTCCTAACTCCTCTGGCCAACCCTGCAAAGTACCTTGAGCATAAGGCAAAGTCTTGGGTAAAGTAGACAGGGTGAGAGGAAGGTGGAAGGGTGGTTGAAAGCCCCTCCTGGGGACTCTGTTTTCTGGCAGGAATGTTGTGTTTCTGTATTACCTTTCTAACTTGTATATTTCTGTATATATTGTAAATATCTGCTTGTATATTGTGCTAAGCTGTAAATATAAAGCTTCATTCAATTTTCAGAGTCACTGAATCTAGTCTGGGTGATTTGCCAAAGTGTGGGGTGGTGGGTTAACAGCCAAAGCATCACACCAAACAAACCAAAAAGCCCCACCAAAATAATAACAAATAAAATCCCCAAACCCTAAAGTTTTTGAATGTCCTGTCCTCTGAAAGAAATTTGGTTTTATGGATAGATCTTGGGAGGTTTTGACATTGAGATCCATGTGAAAGTAAATCTATTTCCAATTGAGGAATAGGATTTGGAAATTGTAAATAAATGCAAATAGACGCACATAAGAAGTTCAGGATGCACTTATACAGGTTAGCGTATTTATGCATGAAAATAGATTATTTAGGTTTTTTATTCCAAACAGAGTGAAATGATGGGTTTTCTTTTTCTCACAGTAACATTCATATCCCTATCTTTGCTGTGGGAGAGGAGGAAGACAGTTTTGCAGTCATAAAGTGTCATAATCTGTAGTTAGCATTTTAGGTAAACACATGCCATGACCGATTTTGTACTGCAGTAACATTAGGAATGGTCCAAAATTCTACAGCACCACATACTGTACAAAGGTAGATTAAACCTATTGCTCTTTCTGTAATGAAAATCAAGTTATGTTTGACTATGACCAGAAATCCCCCTTCATATACCACTGTAAAAACATTGATTGTCACACCATGTATTTTAATTTTACATTTTTGACTTGCATTACATTATCATTGTGCATTTATTTCACATGTCCATTTAAGTGATGTTACAGTTCTAACATTCTAATTAACCAACACTTCATACTCATATTACGTAGGCCTAAATAGAATAATAATCTCATTATCATTTCAACTTGCATATGGCTGCCTTCTATAATTCCAGCAAGGTCAAGGAATCTAGGACTTTAGGACTGTAAAGTTCTCTTTCAGTGTCATTCAGAGAATCAAAGTCAAGGAACACTTAGAAGGTATGGCCATTGAATGTCTGGTAGTCATGCAGCTGATTTTTTTGAGTCAATTTCTTCCTTCCTGCTATAATGTGCAAGCATTGTGTGAGATCTAATCTGTAACATTTCCTTCTTTAAACCCTACTTATATCACTTTCAATACATATCCTTGAAGTTACTTTTCTAATTCAGGCTCAGCCTTTGCATTTTTTAAAAGCATCTTAATGAACATAGAACATACTTCTTTTTTCTTACTTATTTGAATTCTACTTCATTAATGAAATCCTGATTTATGGCTTTATTCAGAGACATTTGCAGAGAAAAAGTGCTGTCACTGTGTGCTGCACAAAAGGTAGAATTGTAACTTTTTGTGGATATTAGTTTCTGATACACAAAATATCTTGGTCATTACCACTTTTTTGATGTATTTGTCAAAATGTAGATATTTCGTCAAGTCACAAATGTCTGGCAACCTAATATCTCCAATGTAAACAATTTTCATAGCTTTCGCATTAGTAAAGAAACTGAAAATAGAAGAATGGAGGACCACAGAAAAGCATCAGACTTTGGGACACTCTGTTCATATTGATCAGACATCCTGTAACTTGGGAAAGTGACACAATTTAATTCAGCAAAACAAAGATCTAGTTTTATTGTGGATCAATGCTCTGAAATAGTGTACCTGAGAACTAGAGCAGCATTTGTACACATACAGATGAAGGAGGGGCATGATGACAAGAGTAGGCAATCATTGACAGGGAAAAGGAAAATCTGTTTCTTTGTCAGCAATATAGGCTTAAAACAAAAAATGAAAATAGAAGGCAATAGTGTTTAAAAGAAAACAAATCCTGGTCAAATACTTTTCCTGAATTTTAAATTTAAACTCAGACTCACTGTTCAGCTTTGAAGGAACCCTGAACTTTCAGGCCTCAGATGATGGGGAACAAATCCTTCTCACAAATGAATCATTTGCTTATTAGATAAAATGAACAAAGTCTAATTTACTTCCATCACCAGGAATTAACTGTGTGCTGTTAAGTGGGTTGGTGTTAAGGTCAGCTATCTGCAACCAAATATGAATTGCTGGCTACTCTGGGACCTGGAATAGACCTGAGTCAACACAGAATAACAGAATATCACAGAATATAGCTGATTGGAAGAGACCTCGAAGGTCATCTAGTCCAATCTTTGACCCAGCACTGACAGATTAACACTAAACTGTATCCCTTGAACACCATCAGACATGATGACTCCAACACTGCCCTGGGCAGGTCACTCCAATGTTTGATAATGCTTTCAGTGAAGAAATATTTCACATAGCCCAAATCTCCTCTGGCACAGCTTGTAAACCCTTCCTCTAGTCATAGAATCAGAATCAGAGAATCAGAATCAGAGAATATCACAGAATATATATGATTGGAAGATATTTGCTTGCCTTCATCAAGCAAGATCTGCCTTTCATAAACCCATGCAGACTGGGCCTGATTACCTGGTTGTCTTGTACATGCAACATGATAGCACTTGGGATGATCTACTCCATAACCTTTTCTGGCACTGAGATCAAACTGACACACCTGTAGTTACCTGGATCATACTTTAGACCCTTCTTGTAAATGGACAACACATTTGCTAGTCTCTCATCATCTGGGACCTTCCCAGTCAGCCAGCACTACTGACAAATAATGATGAATGGCTTGATGAGCACTTAAAGAATAAAGGGAAAGACCAACAAGGCTAATATCCTGGGAGGAGTCTGCTACAGACCACCTGTATTAGAAATTAACTATGGATTAATTATTATTATTATTATTAATTTCTGTATTGATATTGCTTTTAATTATTAATATTCAGCATTTGGGAAAATTCACTGAGATTCTTTGAAAGGAAGGAATTTGCAGGAAGCAGTTGCACAGAATTAAACAATATAAACAATCAGAACTTGGAAAATAGGTATGCAAAACCAGGAAAAATTCTAGCTGTATTTTCGGAGTCTTGGCATTCTCTCTAGCATGTGTACTCACAGTGCTCTTTGTCCCTGAACAAGTCTCCTGTACGCTTTCAAACTCATGATAATGACCCTGGGGTAAAATACAAAGTATTCCAGGCTGAGGGAAGAGATGCTGCTGAGCTGCTAGTGCTAGCTTCATCCATGTAGCTGCCTTGATTCCTGGTTAACAAGCTGCAAATGAGAAGCATCAGAGAGGCTCAGTGTAGAAAGACTCAATGCAGAAAGGCACTGTTTCTAACTCAACCCTCTTTAAATACTTCATTTTGAAACTCGAGCTGGCCAGTAAGTGCTAGCATCAATGTTCTGGCCAGTGAATTCAAAGCTTTTCGTCTTATTTGACTATGGAGGCATGTTGAAAGGGCAGCACAAGACACCTGACATGTGGTGCTAAGCCCCTATCCCTCCAGGCTTTGTTCATCTGACTCAGCTTCCTGGATCTGCAACAGAAGGAAGAAAGCTAGGGCTAAACTGGCCTGACAGGATTTATACTCTACCAGGACACCACCCAATCAGGATAAAGACACTGATGAGACATTCTTTCCACAACTTGGAGATGTCTCGCATTCTCTAGACCTTGTTCTCATGGGGACTTACCAGATGTCTGCTGGAAGTACAACACAGTAGAAACGGGACAGTCCAGGATGTTTCCTGAATGTGTGGATGACAACTTTCTGTTGCAGCTGGTAAGTGTGCTAGTTTGAAGCTACCTAGGTTGTTTTGGTGAGAAGAACTTGTTGTGGAGGGGTATTCTGCTACCTACGTCAATTGTGGCAGAGGCGAGAAATTAATTGGTGCAAGATGATATTCTATAAAAATACATAATTTATTAACTTCAATATTCTGAACTCTTGCCACCCCCAATCACTGAATTTTAATATTATTTAGGATCATACATGGTTACGAAAGACATTCTAGGAATAATATCAAACAGTAACTTGTTAATAACTAGCAAACATTCAAACTATAAACAGAGAGAGATCTCCCTGCTGCAAATACCACTTGGGGTCAATATGCTGTTTGCCCAATAGATGGACTCAAGCTCTTTCTGCTCTATGGCAGAGGCAACAGAGAATTACAGAGGCATTAAAGTATTTAGTCACAAATTCTGATTAATTATCAACCACTCTCCGGGGCTATGTCACAGCCTATTACATGTGTCCAATCTTCAGGGGACTCTGCCCGTGGACTTTGAGGCTGGAATTCTCCTGGCTTCAGGGGAAAGGAGAATCTTCCCAGCTTCTGGGGAAAGAACAGTCTCTGACCTTGCTCTTCTGGCTTCTTCTGGATGCTCTGTGTGTATGTCCAGGGATTCTTAGGTAGGATCTCAGGTAAAGAGGCAGGATGTCGTGCAGTCTCAGCAAGGTATCACACTGACCACACAAGCTGATTGCATGCAGACAAATGGAGTCTGCTCCTGGTAAATTGGTGGCAGTGGAGCTTACCAGGCAGTCATAAGGCATCTGGCATGCAATAGTGTGCACAGATGCACAGGAGACTGAGCTCTGTAGAAAATAGCAGGTAATACAGGTTCTAGTCCTGTTAACTCACTGCAGTGGCATGCAAGTGTGCACAGCTGGCTGGGAGCCCATGGGAGACTCTGTCTCCATAGAGAAAAGTAGATGCACTGCGGGTGAGCACTGTGGGTGAGGCTTCAGGCAGGCAGGCAAGCAGGCAAGCATCAGCAAAAGGCAGTGCACGTGAGTCTAAGCACAATAATGAGAGCGAGCAAGCACTTTGTTTACCTGTGTACCTCTATTTATTAAATGTGGGACAAGATTAATGGCCCTTTGGCCACCAGAATGACCAATCAGCTTGGCAGTTAGCCAAAAGCATACTATAATAGGTGAGAGTCACAGGCCTGGACCTTCCAAACATAGAGATAGCATGGGCCTAGCACTCAGTGGGCTGTAAGCTAGGCATATGGGCTTGCACAACCAGGGCAGGCCAGACTTTATGGCACCAGGTTTGTTATGCCCCTTTGTGTTCATTTATGTTTTTAGCTCTGATGTGGGCAGAAAAACATGTCCAGGCAACAAAAGAAATGAATAAGCCTATTTTTGGGACTAAGAGCCCTCCATAAAAGAACTAGATTGCAGGCTGTGAAAGGGAAACAAAGGTGATGTCTACTTCACTCATGGGCTTGCTGGGATGTGTAAGAACAAGAATGTAAGTATAGATAAGACATTCGGTCACTGCTTGGGCTGTGGCCTGCAATTTCTCTCTCTAACTTTAACCTGCTGTCCCTCTGATTAATCCACTTGCTTCCTAACTCCCCTGGCTGACCATCCTTTCTTCCATGGGCACCAGGCAAAGTCTGGGGTAAGGTAGAGAGGAGTGGGAGAAGATAGAAGGGTGGTTAGGAGCCCCTCCTGGGGACACAGGTTTCCGGGAGGGGTGTTGTGTTTCGGTATTACCTTGTATATTTCTATATATAAATGTATATATTGTAAATACCTGTGTGTATATTGTGCTAAGCTGTAAATATAAAGGTTCATTCAATTTCCAGAGCTGGCTGAGTCTAGTCTGGGTGATTTTCAAAGTTCGGGGGGGGGGGGGGGGTGGGGGGTGGGTGAGTAACACCTAAACCATCACATCTTTTATTTTTGGCACTCCAATGTGGGTCAAAATTAAATTTGATTGTTAATTAATTCTGGGAATCAGAATGAAGTTAATTAAGCTATTTTACTTAGTGGGGGCTGTTGTGTGGCCAATTTTATGTTTTTTTCATCTACAGTTGGGTGAAAGTTAAAATTGGTTACCTTTTGTTTAATCTAATTTGGAGAAAAATTAAGGCAATGTCTTTGATTATGGAGATTGCATTCTTGGATATGTTGGATTTAACATTACAGGGCTTTTTACCAGCAACAATTCAGGAAATGGTACGTCTACTGCTTTATCAACAGCTTAAATGAGAGTAATTTTGCCTATGACCCAATTACCTAATCCTTGCTCTGAATTTTATTCACTTGAGACTATAGCATTTCTGTTGTGTATTGTCTTAGGTCTTGTAATTTAGATTTTCATATTAATTTTGGCATTATGGAAGAGAAATTCAGGTGTGATGCCTTTAAGGATCCAGAAAAGAAAATGGGCATCCTTGAGAGAGAGATGAGCAATCCTAGTCTAAACAATCCTAGTTTGGAGAGGGAGCAAGGGGTGCCACCACTGCACCTCCTCCCATAGATTCTGGGCATACTGCCAAAGCCCTGGGTAATAACAATAACATGCACATAGCAAAGGAACAGAGATAACTGCTCAGGCCAAGGATGTTCCTTCAGATAATTTGATTCCTCAGGCAGCAGAAACCCCTAACCCTAAGACAGATTCGAACTCACAGGCCTCAGCCCAGATCCCAAATAATTCAAACACGCTAGAGGGATTGTCAAAGTCCATTTCAGCTCACATTATTTTACACTCAGATGAAGCCTGGGAAAAGATAGAACATTTGACAGGGAGTGATTCAAAAGAGGACTTAGGGGAGAGGACCTCTGGTGCACAAAAGGAGGAAGAGGACAAGTATAATCTTCAAGATTTGTCCAACATACTTACATCTCAGTACTCTGATGAGAAGAGCTTTGTGAGATTGGCTGCCAAGAAAGCGGATGGTTCCAAGGACTTTAAGAGAGCTCTTAAGAAAGTTCTGTTTCTAGGCCAGGGACAACCAGGACAATGAGAGGAAAAGGAGAAGGATGACATCCAGGATTCCAATGATCCCCTCAGAGAGGTCAGGGAAGTCAGGAAGGAATATTCAAGGGAATTAGGAAAGCCAATCCTAAACTGGCTGGTGAGATGCTGTACTATTGCCGCCAATGCCTTGCAGGTAGGAGACAAGTCTGCCAAGCAGCTAGGGCCACTCACCAAGGAGAGTGGAGTGGACAAATATCTAGCAAGTCCTCTTGGCAAAGTTAACTTGTGGACACGCCTTCTTTTGGCTGTGGCTATGAGATATCCTTCCCTAAATGATCTAGCATGGGCAGACAAGAAGCGGAACAGCATTGAGCAGGGAATTAAGCTTCTGAAGGAGTTTGCTGTGAAGGAAGTGCTCTATGGAGATCATGGCACACATAAGCCTGATGACATTCCTCTTGGAACAGGTCTCACGAAGAAGCTTGTTAAGCTTGCTCCTTCATCCTATGCTAACATCTTGGCCAGCAAGTTTCTATCAAGAAGTGATAATGGAAGGTCTCTCACTGTTGGTAAATTCACCGACCAGCTCAGGCAGATAGAGGACAGCTTGTCACATTCTGCCATACTCTCTGCCATAAAAACTATGACTACAGAGATAAAGAGGATGAAAGAAGGCATTGAAAATGGCAATAAGAATAGCACAAAAGAACTGAAGAAGGGTCTTACAAACATTTCCAACCTGGTAAGAGATACCGTCCCTGCATCATCCGAATGGATGCTTATTTGTGCCATCAGGAACAGACATCCACCTCCTGCAAGGCAATTCCAGCCTAGGAGGAGACAAATTCCACCTAGACATCAGCAATCACTTGTGTCACTGTGGATATTTCTGCGTGACCAGTATGGTGAGAACACGAGCAAGTGGGATGGTCAACCTCCTTCAGCTCTTTCAAAGAGAGTCAGGGAACTGCAGAGTGGCAGAAACAGAGGCAGCAATGTCAGAAAAGTAGCTGTCACTTCTTCAGCTTCTGAGAGCAACTGCAATTATTCCAACAATTGCAATTTCTCTCACAACAACACCAATCATTGCGTACACCCCACATGCCATGTTCAGCATTAGGGGTGCTCTGCCTCCAGCCAGGAGGAGTGTATAGGGTTAACACTCCAGGGGGGGCGTAACCCTGAACCTGACCCTAGGGGTCTTGGCCCCTCCCCAGGGGTGGGCCACACTCCAGGTGATGGTTAGCCCACTTCCCCCACTTCCTGTGGTATAAAAGAAAGAGGAGCTTCCTGCTCCTCTTCCTCTTTTTTTCCTTCGCTCCCTCTCGACACACACACTCACACTGCATACCAGCACACCACGTGGCAGCCACAAGGCAGAGACACCATCACATTGCTTGGGTTGTATCCATCCCTTTTTGTATTTTGCTGTTTTCCCTTCCTTATCCTTTGTAAACTCCCCTACCTCCAATACCTTTTCTAAGTTATTGTTAAACTTTTCCTTTTAACTTCAAAAAAAAACCCCACTTCCTGTCCTATAAAACAGAGGGGCTGCCTGCTTCTGGGTCTTTTTACTCTCTCTCTCACTTCGCTCCCCTTCTTAGGCGCATTGGCCGGGAATCGAACCTGGGTCTCCTCCATGGCAGACGAGAATTCTACCACTGAGGCAAAGGAAGCTCCTCTGTTTTATAGGACAAGAAGTGGGGGGAGTGGGCTAACCATCACCTGGAGTGTGGCCCACCCCTGGGGAGGGGCCCAGACCTCTAGGGTCAGGTTCAGGGTTATGCCCCCCCTGGAGCGTTAACCCCATACAAGGAGGAAAGGGATAGTGGAGAAAAGCTAATCTATTGGAATGTATTCATTAGTTGGCCTGGCAGTTCAAAAGTTCAGAAATAAAGGGCTGTAGTTGACACAGGTGCTCAGCACACTTTATTGCCATCCAATTGCAAAGGGACAGAGTCTACCACTATTTATGGAATCACTGGTGGATATCAAGGGTTAAATTGCAGGCTGAGATAAGTTTAATTGGTAAGGAGTGCAAGAAACATACTATTGTAACTGGTCCTGATACGCCTTGCATTCTGGGAATTGACTTTTTGAGACAAGGTTGTTTCAAAGATCCTAAGGGTCACACATGGGCTTTTGGCATAGCATCTGTAGAGATTGAGGATGGTAAATTGAAATTGTCCTTTAGACCTGAACTTTCTGATGAATCTGCAGTTGTGGGACATCATGACATAGAGGATCTGGATCTGACAATTGCTCCTCAAAGTGTGCATCACAGGTGGTTCAGAACTAACCATGACTCTTTTTTTGCCCATTCATCAGCTGATTCATCAACTGGAGAGTAAGGCTGTCATTGAGAAAATTTATTGACCTTTAAACAATCCAATCTGGCCTGTGTGCAAGCCTAACAGAGAATGGTGACTGACAGAAGATTTTTGTGCCCTCAACGAGGTGACTCCACCCATGAGCGCAGCTGTGCCAGACATGCTGGAACTCCAGTATGAGCTGGAATCGAAGGACGCTAAATGGTATGCTACCATAGACATTGCTAAAGCTTTCTTCTCTATTCCCATAGCAAAGGAGTGCAGGCCTCAGTTTGCATTCACCTGGAGAGGAATCCAGTACCAGGTCAACCGTTTGCCTCAGGGGTGGAAGCACAGCTCAACCATCTGTCACTCAGTCATCCACAATGCACTGGAGAAAGGTAAAGCTCCAGAGCACATCCAGTACATCAATGACATCACTGTGTGGGGCCAAACTGCTGAGGAAGTCTTCGAGAAAGGTAACAAAATCATTGACATTCTGCTGCAAGCAGGTTTTGCCATTAAGAGAGACAAGGTCAAAGGACCTGCCAAAGAAATTCAGTTTCTGGGAGTGTGGTGGCAAGATGGTCGCCGTTACATTCCTCAGGATGTGACCAGCAAAGTCTCTACCATGGCAGTTCCCACCAGTAAGGAAGAAACACTTACTTGTCTTGGTGTGGTGGGATTTTGGAGAGTACACATTCCTGGATTCAGTCAAATTGTCAAACCTCTGCATGATGTGACTCATAAGAGAAACAATTTTGAGTGGGGACTTGAACAACAAGCAGCCTTTGATCAGATCAAACGAGAAATAATCCATGCAGAGGGCTTGGGACCTGTGCGATCTGGTCCGGACATTAAAAACATTCTGTACACGGCTGCCAGTGACAATGGTCCAACTTGGAGCCTTTGGCAGAGAGCTCCAAATGAGATATGGCGTCGTCCACTTGGTTTCTGGGGACGTTGTTACAGAGGTTCAGAGACAAATCACACTGCAACAAAGAGATTCTAGCAGCCTATGAAGGAGTGAAAGCAGCTTCTGAAGTGATTGGAAATGAGTCACAATTGCTTTTAGCTCCTAGACTGCCAGTTCTAAACTGGATGTTCAAAGGCAAAGGTTCAGCACCACATCATGCCACAGATGCAACCTGGTCTAAATGGATGGCTTTGATAACCCAAGGAGCACAAATGGGTAATCTTGATCGACCTGGTCTGGTGGAGGTGATCACCAACTGGCCGGAAGGCACAGACTGTACCAAACCTCCCAGAGGAGAAAATAACTCATTCTGAGGAAGCTCCTCCCTATGGTGATCTCTCTGACCAGGAAAAGAACTATTCTTTGTTCACGGATGGTTCCTGTCGTCTTGTTGGGAACAAGCAAATGTGGAAGTCAGCAGTTTGGAGTCCAACCAGGAGAGTTACCGAAACAAAAGATGGAGAAGGAGAATCCGGTCAGTTTGCTGAGGTCAAAGGTGTCCAGCTTGCTGTTGATGTGGCTGAATGTGAGAATTGGCCTATCCTTTACCTCTACACCGACTCGTGGATGGTAGCCAATGCTCTATGGGGTTGGCTAAAGGACTGGAAGAATGGTTGTCAGAGGAAAAGAAAGCCTACTTGGTGTGCTGATCTATGGCAGGACATTAATGCATGACTGGAGAAAATTCCAGTGAAGGTACGGCACATAGATGCACACATGCCTAAGAGCAGAGCTACTGAGGAACATCAACACAACCAGAAGGCAGATCAAGCCGCTTATATTTCTGAAGTTCATACCAACTCTGATCTTGTCATTGTCCCTGATTGGAAACACCGAGGTGAACTGTTTTTAGCTCGGTGGGCCCATGACTCATCTGGACATCAAGGCAGAGATGGAACATACCGATGGGCTCGTGATAGGTCAATTGACTTGTCCATGGATGCTATCACCCAAGTCATCCATGACTGTGATTTTTGTGCTGCTATTAGCAGGCTAAGCAAATCAAGCCCTTATGGTGTGGTGAGAGATGGTCAAAGCACAAGTATGGTGAAGCCTGGCAGATTGACTACATCACTTTACCTCTATTTCGTTCTGGCAAGCAGTATGTGCTGACAATGGTGGAGGCCAGTACTGGATGGTTGGAAACCTATCCAGTTCCACATGCTACTGCACGTAACACCATTGTTGGTTTGGAGACAGAAATCATGTGGAGACATGGAACTCCAGAGAGAATCGAGTCAGACAATGGCACTCATTTCAAGAACAATCTTGTGAAAAATTGGGCTAAAGAGCACGGAACTGAGTGGATCTATCACATACCCTACTATGCACCAGCTTCAGGGAAGATTGAATGCTACAATGGTTTGCTGAAAACCACCTTCAAGGCCATGGGGGGTGGAACTCTGAAAAACTGGGACAAACATTTAGCAGAAGCAATCTGGTTGGGAAATAGTAGAGGTTCAGTAAACAGAGCAGGACCTGCACAACCAGATTTAGTCCAAACAGTAGACGGTGATAAAGTTCCTGTTGTTCGTGAAAAGAATCTGTTAGGGAAAACTCTTTGGGTATTTTCTCCTTCGGGCGAAGGGGAACCTGTCCAAGGGGTGGTTTCTGCTGAAGGTCCTGGTCATACCTACTGGGTAATGCAGGAGAATGGTGAAATCCAGTGTATTCCACAGAGAAATCTAACCTTAGCTGAGAGAGTTTGAATTTAGAGTGTATAAAGCTGTTAGGAGTTTTCTGTTCTAGGTACCATCGGCGCCCAACACTGAGACAAATCTACAGTACGTGAGCACGAACCCAACATCACCTGGGAGTCCCTGTTCTGAGCTTTTGAATCACCTACGTCTGATTGAAGTGTGAACTGAACTTGCATATATTGTTTTAGTGTAAATATTGATTTAGATTAGATTGGATAATTCTCAGTGATACTCTGAGCGAAGTAGACAAGCGGTGGATTGTGCTAGTTTGAAGCAAGCTAGAATGTTTTGGTAAAAGAACTAGATAAAGGGCAGTGAAATGAAAAACAATTGTGTCTCTTCACTCACAGTCATGCTGAGAACTCTGGGAAGAAGAAGTAAAACATTCTCCATTTTGTCTTTCACTTCTGCCTTTGCCTTCAGACCTAGTCACATCTCATTAACCTTGCTCCCACTAACCTTGCTCCCTAACCTCTTGGCTGCACCTCTCTTCTTTCTGAGAACTGGGGTAAGGTTGAGAGGGCAAGGGGAGGTGTTGGGGTGGTTTGAGAGCCCCTCCTGGGGACTCAGGTTTCTGGGAGGGGAGTTGTGCTTCTGTATTGTTTCTCCTTTGTATATTTCTGTATATAACTGTATATATTGTAAATAGCTGCCTGTATATTTGCTGCTTGTAAATAAATAGCTTCATTTATATTCCCAGAGGCTGTCTGAGTTAGCTGGGGCAATTCCAAAAGTGTGTGTGGGGGGGCGGGTAAGAGCCCGAACCATCACAAAGACACAGACTTTTAGTTTCAGCCAGTAAGAGATGCTACTGAAGGTACAGAGGAACAGACGGTAAAGAGAGAATGGACTGATGGCAGACATGACCGCACCAGATGGCTCGGGACCCTCCCTTTCCCACGGCTCAGCGGAACAGTCTTCAGATCCGCTGTCCTTCACCGCCACACACCTGCCTGCCCCATCTCCAACGAAGCGCATCCCAAAGCCGAGGGGTTTCCCGCGAGCCTTCAGTGGCTGGGGGACTGAGGGAGATGCTGACGGGATCAGTAGGGTGGGAAGAATTTGTGGGTTTCCTTGAGTCATTTCAGAGTAGTCAATTTGCGTTTGTATAGTGTCGTGGAACGCATACTGCTACAGGGGGATTAGCAATTCAATAGCTCACAGCTTAGCATCTGCTTTTTTTCTCTCTCTGTCTTGAAGAGTCTGAGAGGGAAGATGGCAGTTTGGAAGTTTTCAGAGTAGATTTAATGTTGTGTACTAAGGATTGATAGTGGGATGGGAGAAGGACGAAAACAGCAAGTGGTGGCTGACCTGAAACAGCTGGGGATTGGGCAAGATGGAGGGCTAAAGACAAAAGCAGCTCTGTGGCTGCTGGCCTCCTCCCCCTCCTCCTCCTCCCTCCCTCTCTTGCCACCTGTGGAGAGCCCGTGGAGCCCCCCCCCCCCCCCCCCCCCCCCCCCGTTTGCTTTTTCTTGAAGTTCCTATAGGTGATAGATTTTTAGAGTAAGATAAGTTAAGACTAAGGGTTTGTAGTTTTGGGAACTTAGGACATAAGGATGTTATGGGATGTTTTTCTTGGGTACATTTAGGCATTATTGAAAAGGGGAATATGGGTTAGATGACAGTAGGATAACAGAAGAAATCTTTTCTTTTCTCGAGATTTTTCTAATCACAGCATACAGACCAGGCCAGTGGATTTGCTAGCCTAGGCAATGGATATGTCTGCATTTGTTCTTGTATCTGCTTGTGTTTGACCATTTATCTTCACAGGCCTTGACGAAGACCAACCTAATTATGACCAACCTGTTTTTTCCTAAAGTGAGCAGAAGTCTTGCTCAGATGGCAGAACTGTGAAAGAACTTGGAAGAAGCACTGACATGATGATTGTATTTGTATGGATCTTTAAGGTTTGGACCATGGATAACGAATTTGGGTATTTTTATGAGTTTTCAGTGATTGTGGTTTAACGGAATAGGTTCAGTTTAACAGCTTTGTAAAGGCCAAGGCCCACTCAAATTGGCATAAGATGGCAATGTGACCTTTTTCTCTCTTGTAAGGGCCCTGCAAGAGATAAAAAACACTGTCCTAAATTCTAAAAGCAGATGAAGAACTGTGGGAAAAGGCCTAAGTAGAATAGACTGATAGTAACGTCCAGGGCATATCTTTGTATTGTATTTAGAGGTTAATAGTTCTTAAGCACAATAGTCAGACACAGCTCATAGCTAAGGAGTGTAATGAGAACATCGAGTGAATCCAGAACTATGGGAGTCTGAGGAGAAATACTTGACAGCTGATTGACCTACAAATCTGCAATGTCGACTGCCACACAGAGCCAGTGAAGACGTGGCACACCTGCACTCTCCTGTGACTGTGGTGTTCGTCTGGACTTTTGGGTTTTTGAACAAATGACTTACTGTCGCTTGCAGAAATAGCTTTTTGGATTGTTAGCTAAGCTTGGGTTGTTAGCTTGCCAGACTAATGCTACTGATGAAAGCTCTAACAGGTTTATTCCTTTTGATTTTAGCACTATTGATTTGTAGCTGCACCATTCACCCCTGTGTTAAACAGCCTGTGTAAGTTGAAAGACCAGCCCAGGTTGCTCAAAAAGAAAAAGAGGGAATTGTTGGAGAAATTCTTGTTAGCAGAGCACACAAGAATTGATAAACAATGAGCAACCCATGCTGGGAATGTCCTTGAATCCATCCTGGGAGTTTAGATATCAAGCACAGGGTAGCTTCCCCCACATGCAGCTGCAGGGGGTGGAGTGCAGCTGCAGGTGGGCAGAGTTTAGCCAGCTCCAGAGGCTGACCCTTAGATTGTTATGGTATGCTGACCTATTGATGCCTTACAAGTAACTCTGGACCCTCTGACTGTAACCAATCTCGGTGGAGCACACCTCTTGCTAGAATGCATTTCAGTCACTGTATCACGGAAATAAAGTGGATTTGACCATCTAACCATATTGGTGAACAAAGAGTCATCTTCCCATAGCGCTCCACCAAACGTGTTCTCCAACACTAAACCACCACATCTTTTATTTGGCTTCTGCAATGTGGGGCTAATTCATTTTAGTGACTGTTAATTAACTGTGGGAATCAAAATGAAGCTAGTAAAGCAGCTATTGTATTTGGTTGGAGCGTTACTCTGGTCTGGATTTGGGTTTTTTTGGCATTTAATTGGCTAAAAGCCCAAATTGTTGCTTATTTTCTTGATTTAGCTTATAAGAAGGCTAAAGCTAAAGTTTCAGATATTTTTTGATCCTGGGGTGATTTTATTCTTGAGTATGCTGCTTTTAATGTCACTGAAAATCTTACCAGTAACATTACAGAGGCACTTGTCAATAATATTACAGGCAATCGAAACACTGCTTTAGCTACAGCCCTGATGAAGGTAATACAACCCAGATGTGGGATTCCAGACATTTGTCTAGGTGGTTGCTCATGTAAAACTGTGTTGCTTCTCTCAATTTTTAATCTATGTCTTATGGGTTTAATTTTCATATTAATTTTTGCACTATGTGTGAAAAATTCAAATGAAGCGCCAAAATTAAGAACTAAAAAGGTTTCTGTTTTAAAAGCAAAAAATTCAGTGTCTCAAATATCTTCCTCCCAGCAAGTCTCTGCACCCTCCTCTTTAGATTCTGGGAATGCTGCCAATGTTCCTGGCGGGAATAATAACAATAACAATGCGCAAGGTTTGGCAGGCATCCGAGGAATAAAGGCTCAAAATCAAATGTTACTGATAACACCAGCTCAGCCAGTTCAAATCCCCAGCCAGCAGACCAGAACCCTGTTAGATTGAAGGCAGACCTGAACTCACAGACTCCAAGTCAGACCCCCAATGATTCAAACCCTCCAGCAGACATGTCAATGTCTGTTGCTGTGTAGGTGTTTTTGGCACCTGCTAAGGCAAAAGCCAAGACACAGTTTTTGACAAAGTGTGGTTCACAGGAGGATGTAAGAGAGGGGACCTCTGGTGATCAGTAGAGGAGGAAGAGAAAGCATGTAGTCCGTGAGACCTCGCAAACATGCTGAGATCCCAACACTCAATTGAGAAGAATGCTGTGAGGTTGGCTGCCAAGAAAGAGGATGGTTCCAATGAGTTTAAGAGTGCTACGAGGAAGGTTCTGTTTCTAGGCCAGGGACAACCAGATCAACAAGTGGAAGAGGAGGACGATGACAACCAGGACTCCAATGACCCCCACAGAGAGAACAGGGAAGGTATAAAGGAATACTCAAGGGAATCAGGTGAACCAATCCTAAGCTGGCTAGTGAGATGTCATAGCATTGGAGCTAATGCCCTGCAGGTAGGAGACAAGTCTGCCAAGCAGCTGGAACCACTCACCAAGGAGAGTGGAGTGGACAAACACCTAGCAAGCCCTCTTGGTATGGCTAGTTTGTGGACACGCCTTCTGTTGGCTGTGGCTATGAGATATCCCTCCCAAGATGATTTGCCATGGGCTGCCAAGAAGTGGAACACCATTGAGCAGAGACTTAAGCTTCTGAAGGAGTTTGCTGTGAAGGAAGTGCTTTATGGAGATCATGGCACACATGAGCCTGATGACATTCCTCTTGGAACAGGTCTCACAAAGAAGCTTGTTAAGCTTCATCCTATGCTAACATCTTGGCCAGTAGGTTTCTATCAAGGAGTGATAATGGAAGGTCTTTCACTGTTGGTGAATTCACTGACCAGCTCAGGCAGACAGAGGACAGCTTGTCACATTCTGGTCTAGTCTCTGCCATAAAAACACTGGGTACAGAGCTTAAAGAAGGTATTAAGGATGGCATCGAAGACAGCATGAAAGAACTGAAGGAGGATCTCAGAAACATTACCAATTTGGTAAAGGATACCATTCCTTCATCATCTCAATGGGAGCATGTTTCTGCAATCAGGAACAGACACCCATCTCCTGCAAGGCAATTCCAGCCCAGCAGGACACAAATTCCACCTAGACATCAGCAATCACATGCGTCACTGTGGATAATTCTTTGTGACACTTATGGTGAGAACAGGAACAAGTGGGACGGTCAACGTACTTCAGCACTTTCAAAGAGAGTCAGGGTTCTGCAGAGTGGCAGAAAGAGAGGCATTGTTGCCAATGCCAGAAAGGTAGCTGTCACTTCTTCAACTCCTGAGAGCAACTGCAATTGCAGTCACAACAACACTAATCATTGTGTACACCCTACATGCCATGTTCAGCATTAGGGGTGCCCTGCCTCCAGCCAGCAGGAGGAAAGGGATAGTGGAGAAAAGCGAATCTATTGGAATGTATTCATTAGTTGGCCTGGCAGTTCAAATGTTCAGAAATACAGGTCTTTAGCTGACACAGGTGCTCAGTGTACTTTGATGCCATCCAATTGCAAAGGGACAGAGTCCATATCTATTTTTGGAATCACTGGTGGATCTCAAGAGTTAATTATGATACAGGCTGAGGTCAGTTCAACTGGTAAGGAGTGCAAGAAACATACTATTGTAACTGGTCCTGATGTGCTTTGCATTCTGGGAATTGACTTTTTGAGACAAGGTTGTTTCAAAGATCCTAAGGGTCACAAATGGGCTTTTGGAATAGCACCTGTAGAGATTGAGGATGGTAAATTGCAATTGTCCATTAGACCTGAACTTTCTGATGAATCTGCAGTTGTGGGACATCATGACATAGAGGATCTGGAAATGCCAATTACTACTCAAACTGTTCACCACAGGCAGTACAGAACTAACCGTGACTCTTTGTTGCCCATTCATCAGCTGATTCATCAACTGGAGAGTCAGGCTGTCATTGAGAAAGCTCATTCACCTTTCAGCAGTCCCATCTGGCCTATGCGTAAACCTACGGGCAACTGGTGACTGACATTTGACTTTCGTGCCCTCAACGAGGTGACGCCACCCATGAGTGCATCTGTGCCGGACATGCTGGAACTCCAGTATGAGCTGGAATCACAGGAGGGTAAATGGTATGCAACCATAGACATTGCTAATGCTTTCTTCTCTATTCCCATAGCAAAGGAGTGCAGGCCTCAGTTTGCATTCACCTGGAGAGGAATCCAGTACCAGGTCAACCGTTTGCCTCAGGGGTGGAAGCACAGCTCAACCATCTGTCACTCAGTCATCCACAATGCACTGGAGAAAGGTAAAGCTCCAGAGCACATCCAGTACATCGACGACATCATTGTGTGGGGCCAAACTGCTGAGGAAGTCTCCGAGAAAGATAACAAAATCATTGACATTCTGCTGCAAGCAGGTTTTGCCATTGAGACAAGGTCAAAGGACCTGCCAAAGAAATTCAGTTTCTGGGAGTGCGGTGGCAGGATGGTCGCCGTCACATTCCTCAGGATGTGATCAACAAAGTCTCCACCATGGCAGTTCCCACCAGTAAGGACACACTTTCATTCTTAGGTGTGGTGGGATTTTGGAGAGTACACATTCCTGGATTCAGTCAGATTGTCAAACCTATGCATGATGTAACTCGTAAGAGAAACAATTTCGAGTGGGGACTTAAACAACAAGCAGCCTTTGATCAAATTAAGCGAGAAATAGTCCATGCAGTGGGCTTGGGACCTGTGCAATCTGGTCTGGACATTAAAAACATTCTGTACACGGCTGCCAGTGACAATGGTCCAACTTGGAGTCTTTGGCAGAGAGCTCCAAACGAGACATGTTGTCGTCCACTTGGTTTGTGGGGACGTTGTTACAGAGGTTCAGAGACAAATTACATTGCAACTGAGAAAGAGATTCTAGCAGCCTATGAAGGAGTGAAAGCAGCTTCTGAAGTGATTGGAAATGAGTCACAATTGCTTTTAGCTCCTAGACTGCCAGTTCTTAACTGGATGTTCAAAGGCAAAGGTTCAGCACCACATCATGCCACAGATGCAACCTGGTCTAAATGGATGGCTTTGATAACCCAAGGAGCACAAATGGGTAATCTTGATCGACCTGGTCTGGTGGAGGTGATCACCAACTGGCCGGAAGGCACAGACTGTACCAAACCTCCCAGAGGAGAAAATAACTCATGCTGAGGAAGCTCCTCCCTATGGTGATCTCTCTGACCAGGAAAAGAACTATTCTTTGTCCACGGATGGTTCCTGTCGTCTTGTTGGGAACAAGCAAATGTGGAAGTCAGCAGTTTGGAGTCCAACCAGGAGAGTTACCGAAACAAAAGATGGAGAAGGAGAATCCGGTCAGTTTGCTGAGGTCAAAGGTGTCCAGCTTGCTGTTGATGTGGCTGAATGTGAGAATTGGCCTATCCTTTACCTCTACACCGACTCGTGGATGGTAGCCAATGCTCTATGGGGTTGACTAAAGGACTGGAAGAAGCATGGTTGGCAGAGAAAAGGAAAGCCTATTTGGTGTGCTGATCTATGGCAGGACATTGATGCATGTCTGGAGAGAATTCCAGTGAAGGTGTGGCAGGTAAACGCACACATGCCTAAGAGCAGAGCTACTGAGGAACATCACCACAATCAGGAGGCAGACCAAGCCACTAAGATTTCTCAAGTTCATACCAACTTAGATTTTGACCTTGACTGGAAACATTGAGGTGAACTGTTCTTATCTCGGTGGACCCATGACTCATCTGGACATCAAGGCAGAGATGCAACATACCGATGGGCTCACGATGGGTCAATTGACTTGTCCATGGACACTATCACCCAAGTCATCTATGACTGTGACATTTGTGCTGCTATTAAGCAGGCTAAGAGAATCAAGCCCTTTTGGTACGGTGAGAGATGGTCAAAGTAAAAGTATGGTGAAGCCTGGCAGATTGACTGCATCATTTTACCTCGATCTTGTTCTGCAAGCAGTATGTGCTAATGATGGTAGAGGCCAGCACTGGATGGTTGGAAACTTATCCAGTTCCATATGCTACTGCACGTAACACCATTCTTGGCTTGGAGAGACAGATCATGTGGAGACATGGAACTCCAGAGAGAATTGAGTCAGGCAATGGCACTCATTTCAAGAACAATCTTGTGAAAAACTGGGCCAAAGACCACGGAATTGAGTGGATCTATCATATACCCTACTATGCACTAGCTTCAGGGAAGATTGAGCTCTACAAGGGTTTGGTGAAAACCACCCTAAAAGCCATGGGGGGGTGGAACTCTGAAAATCTGGGACAAACATTTAGCACAAGCTACCTGGTTGGTAAATAGTAGAGGTTCAGTAAACAGAGCAGGACCTGCACAATCAGATTTGATCCAAACAGTAGACGGTGATAAAGTTCCTGTTGTACGTGAAAAGAATCTGTTAGGGAAAACTGTTTCGGTATTTTCTCCTTCGGGTGAAGGGGAACCTGTCCGAGGGGTGGTTTCTGCTGAAGGTCCTGGTCACACCTACTGGGTAATGCAGGAGAATGGTGAAATCCAGTGTATTCCACAGAGAAATCTAACCTTAGCTGAGAGAGTTTAAATTCAGAGTGTATCATACAATCTGTTAGGAGTTTTCTGTTCTAGGTAACATCGGCGTCCAACACTGAAAGAATCTACGAGAGAATCTACTGTACGTTTAGCTCGAACCCAACTTCACCTGGGAGTCCCTGTTCTCGTCTCATCTGTGAGGAGACAAACTGTTCTGAGCTTTTGAACCACCTACATCTGAGATAGCTGGAATGAAGTGTGAACTAAACTTTTATATATTGTTTTAGTGTAAACATTGTTTTAGATTAGATCAGATAATTCTCAGCGATACTCTGAGTAAAGTAGACAAGGGTGGATTGTGCTAGTTTGAAGCAGCCTAGTATGTTTTGGTGAAAAGAACTAGATAATTGGCTGTGAAATGAAAATAATGGTTATATCTCCTTCCCTCACAGTCTCTCTGAGATGTATGGGAACAAGAAAGTAAACATTAGATAGCTTTCACCATTTTGTCTTCACTCTGCTTCTGCCTTCTGACTGGACTGCATCTCCTTAACCTCACTGCCACTAACCTTGCTCCTTTAGCTTTTGGCTGCACCTCTATTCTTTTCTCAGGATTGGGTTAAGGTTGAGAGGGGCAGGGGGAGGTGCAGGGGTGGTTGAGATCTCTTCCTGGGGACTCAGGTTTCTGGGAGGGGAGTTGTGCTTCCGTATTACTTTTTACTTTGTATATTTCTGTATATAACTGTATATATTGTAAATATCTGCTTGTATATTGTGCTAGCTGTAAATAAATAGCTTCATTTATATTCCCAGAGCCTGTCTGAGTTAGCTGGGGCATTTCTTAAAGTGTGGGGGGGGCGGGATAACAGCCAAACCACCACACCATAGCAAAGGAATACAGGTCTCAGCTTGCATTCAGCTGCAGTGTAATCCAGTATCAGTTCAACCGTTTGCCTCAGGGGTGGAAACACAGCTCAACAATCTGTCACTCAGTCATCCACAATGCACTGGAGAAACGTAAAGCTCCAGAGCACATCCAGTTCATCGACGACATCATTGTGTGGGGCCAAACTGCTGAGGAAGTCTTTGAGAAAGGTAACAAAATCCTTGATAGTCTGCTGCAAGCAGGTTTTGCCATTAAGAGAGACAAGGTTAAAGGACCTGCCAGAGAAGTTCAGTTTCTGGGAGTGCGGTGGCAGGATGGTCGCCGTCACATTCCTCAGGATGTGATCAACAAAGTCTCCACCATGGCAATTCCCACCAATATGAAGGACATGCTATCTTTCGTAGGTGTGGTGGGATTTTGGAGAGTACACATTCCTGGATTCAGTCAAATTGTCAAACCTATGCATGACATGACTCATAGGACAAGTGATTTTGAGTTGGGACTTGAACAGCAAGCAGCCTTTGATCAGATAAAATGAGAAGTAGTCCATGCAGTGGGCTTGGGACCTGTGCGATCTGGTCCAGGCTTTAAAAACATTCTGTACACAGCTGCCAGTGACAATGGTCCAACTTGGAGCCTTTGGCAGAGAGCTCCAAATGAGACACCTGGTGGTCTACTTGGTTTCTGGGGTCGTAGCTACAGAGGTTCAGAGGCAAACTACATGCCAACAGAAAAAAGAGAAACTAGCCGCCTATGAAGGAGTGAAAGCAGCTTCTGAAGGGATTGGAAATGAGTCACAATTGCTTTTTAGCTCCTAGATTGTCAGTTCTAAACTGGATGTTCAATGGCAAAGTTTCATCACTGCATCATACCACAGAGGTAACCTGGTCTAAATGGATGGCTTTGATAACCCAATAAGCACAAATGGGTAATCTTGATTGACCTGGTCTGGTGGAGGTGATCACCAACTGGCTGAAAGGCACAGACTGTACCAACCCTCCAGAGGAGAAAATAACCCGTGCTAAAGAAGCTCCTCCCTTTGGTGATCTGTCTGATCAGGAAAAGAACTATGCTTTGTTCACAGATGGTTCCTGTTGTCTTTTTGGGAGCAAGTGAAGATGGAAGTCAGCAGTCTGGATTCCTACCAGGAGTTACTGAAGCAATAGATGATGTCATGGAGGGCCCGTAGGCCCAAAAATAGGCTTATACATTCCCTGTCTTGCCTGGACATGTTTTTCTGCCCAAACCAGTGGTACACATAAAGTAAACACAAAGGGGCACAACAGACCTGGTGCCATAAATCTGGCCTGCCCAGGCCCCCTGCTTCTGCATGCGGTTGCATAAGACCATACTCCTATCTTATGGCACATCGGGTGCTAGGCCCATGATATCCCCATATTTGAAAGGTCCACGTCTGTGGCTTTCACCCAATATGGTATTGCTTTGGCTAACTGCCAAGCTGATTGGTCATTCTAGTGGCCAAGGGGCCATTAATCTCATCCCACATTTGATAAATAGAGGTACACAAGTAAACAAAGTGCTTAGACTCACCTGCACTGCCTTTTGCTGTTGCCTGTTTATGCCTGCCTACCTGCATGCCCACTCGCAGTGCATCTACTTCATGGAGACAGAATCTCCCATAGGCTTCCAGTCACCAGGTGTGAGCAGGTGAACTTCCTTCTCACCTTGGTGGCGGAATTGAAAGATGAAGTGGCCGAGCTGAAGGACGAAGTGTCCAGGCTCAAGTCAATAAGGGAGAATGAAAGGGAGCTGGATCTGTGGGTGCAGGCTCTGCAGATCCCCCCTGCTAAGGAAGCTGCCCCTGGAAACAGTGAGGGATGGGTACAGATCCCTGTCAGGGGTAGTAAAGGAAATCCACCCCGGCCCTCTCCTCCTCTTCCTCTGCCCTTGCACAACAAGTATGAGGCCCTGCATGCAGAGGGTACAGAGGGTGAGAGTGATGAGGAGCATCCAACTGTGTCATTGCCTAGGGTGGAGCAGTTGCCACCAACTGTGGTCACTAGCTCCACAAAAAACAAAAAAAAGAGAAGGTTTATAGTTGCTGGAGATTCTGTCTTGAGGGGGACAGAGGGACCCATTTGTCATCCCGACCCCTCTCACAGGGACGTCTGCTCCCTTCCTGGTGCCCGGGTTAGGGACATAACCAGAAGAATCCCTAACCTAATACGGCCCTCCGATTATTACCCCTAGCTGGTAATACAGGCTGGCAGGGATGAAATTGAAAAGAGGGGTACCAGGGCAATCAAAAAGGAATTTAAGGCCCTGGGGAAATTGATAGACGGGGCGGGAGCGCAGGTGGTGTTCTGCTCAGTTCCCTCTGTGGCAAGAGAGTTCACAGAGAGGAACAGCAGAACCTACGATATCAATAAATGGCTCAAGGGATGGTGCCAGCGGTGGCATTTTGGCTTCTTTGACCACGGGGGAACTTTTACTGCGCCGGACCTACTTGATCGTGATGGGGTGCAATTGTCTAGGAGGAGCAGGAGAATCCTGGCACTGGAGTTGGCAGGGCTCATTAGGCGGGCTTTAAACTAGGTCTGAAGGGGGTGGGTGAGGCAATTATTCTCTCTGAGAAGGAGAGAGTGGGAAGGAATCTAGGGACAATTGGGGAACCCAGAGCCCAGCTGAAGTGCATCTACACCAATGCACGCAGCTTGGGTAACAAGCAGGAAGAATTGGAAGTCCTGGTCCACCAGGGTGACTATGACATAGTTGCCATATCAGAAACTTGGTGGGATGACAGGCATGACTGGGCTCCCATACTGGGGGGATATAACCACTTCAGGAGAGATAGGCAAGGGAGAAGAGGAGGAGGGGTGGCTCTGTATATTAGGGAGTCACTCCATGCCACTGAGCTTGAGGTGAGGGACAAAGGGGTTGAGAGCCTGAGGGTTAAAATCAGAGGGAGGACAAACAAATCTGACATCCTGGTTGGAGTCTGTTATAGACCACCCAACCAGGATGAAGAAACAGACGAGATATTTTACAAACAGCTGGAGGCTGTCTCAAGATCAGATCTTGTCCTGGTGGGCGACTTTAACCTGCCAGATATCTGCTGGGAACTTAATTCAGCAGAGAAGAGGCAGTCCAGGAGATTTCTAGAGTGCATGGAAGACAGCTTAATGTCCCAGCTGTTAAGTGAGCCTACTAGGGGTCAAGCTCAGCTTGACTTGCTGCTGTTCAACAGAGAAGGGCTGGTAGGAGATGTGGCAGTGGGAGGCTGCCTGGGGTGTAGTGATCACGAGTTAGTGGAGTTTTCAATATGCAGGGAGGTAGGGAGGTACCACAACAAAACCTACACCTTGGACTTTTGGAGGGCAAACTTCAATTTGCTTAGGAAACTTATTTGCAAAGTCCCCTGGGCAGCAGTCCTCGAGAACAAAGGGGTCCAGGACAGTTGGACCTACTTTAAACAGGAGCTCTTGAAGGCACAGGAGCTGGCAGTTCCCATGTGCCGAAAGATGAGCCGGCGGGGAAGGCGATCAGCCTGGATGAGTAAACAGCTCCTGAAGGAATTGGGGGAAAAAAAGAGGGTGTATCACCTCTGGAAGGAGGGGAAGGCTTCTCCTGACGTGTTTAAGGAGGTAGCCAGATTATGCAGGAGAAAAATTAGAGAGGCTAAGGCCCAGCTAGAACTTAGGCTGGCCACTTCCGTGAAGGATAACAAAAAGCACTTTTATAAATTTATCAATGCTAGAAGGAAGGGCAAGAAGAGCCTCCACTCCTTACTGGACCAGGAGGGGAATACTATAACTGATGATGTAGAAAAGGCTGAGGTCCTGAATGCCTCCTTCGCCTCAGTTTTCAACAGTAAGGAGGGAGGAGTTCAGGGCAAGTGTCCTCTTGAACTGGGGGATGGGGTCGGGGAGCGGTGTGTTCCCCTGGAAATTCATGAAGAATTAGTTCAGGACCTGCTGAGTCATCTGGACACCCACAAGTCCATGGGACCAGATGGGATCCATCCCAGAGTGCTGAGAGAGCTGCCAGATGAGCTGGCCAAGCCGCTCTCCATCATTTTCCAGCAGTCCTGGCTCACTGGACAGGTCCCAGGAGACTGGAAAATGGCCATCGTGGTCCCCATCCACAAGAAGGGTCGGATGGAGGAACCTGGGAACTACAGACCCGTCAGCCTGACCTCAGTGCCAGGGAAACTGATGGAACAGGTTATCTTGGGGGTGATAAGAGCGCACCTGAGGGATGGCAAAGGGCTCAGGTCCAGCCAGCATGGGTTTAGGAAGGGCAGATCCTGCCTTTCTAACCTGATCTCCTTCTATGATCAGGTGACCTGCTTGGTGGATGTGGGGAGGCCTGTGGATGTGGTCTATCTGGACTTCAGGAAGGCCTTTGACACTGTCCCCCACAGCAAACTGCTGGCTAAGCTGTCAGCCCATGGCTTGGATGGCAACACTCTGTGCTGGGTTAGGAACTGGCTGGAGGGCCGGACCCAGAGAGTGGTGGTGAATGGTGCCACATCCAGCTGGCGGCCAGTCAGTAGTGGTGTCCCTCAGGGATCTGTGCTGTGCCCCATCCTCTTTAACATCTTCATAGATGATCTGGATGAGGGCATGGAGTCAGTCATCAGCAAGTTTGCAGATGACACCAAGCTGAGGGCAGATGTGGCTGGGTTGGAGGGCAGAAGGGCCCTGCAACAGGACCTTGACCGCTTAGACAGATGGGCAGAGTCCCATGGGATGGGGTTCAATAGCTCCAAGTGCAGTGTGCTGCACTTTGGCTACAACAACCCCATGGAGAGATACAGGCTAGGGTCGGAGTGGCTGGAGAGCAGCCAGACAGAGAGGGATCTGGGGATACTGATTGATACCCACCTGAACATGAGCCAGCAGTGTGCCCAGGTGGCCAAGAGAGCCAGTGGTATCCTGGCCTGCATCAGGAATGGTGTGGTCAGCAGGAGCAGGGAGGTCATTCTGCCCCTGTACTCTGCACTGGTTAGACCACACCTTGAGTACTGTGTTCAGTTCTGGGACCCCCAGTTTAAAAGGGATGCTGAGATGCTTGAGCGTGTCCAGAGAAGGGCGACGAGGCTGGTGAGAGGCCCTGAGCACAAGCTCTGTGAGGAGAGGCTGAGGGAGCTGAGATTGTTTAGCCTGGAGAAGAGGAGGCTCAGGGGAGACCTTATTGCTGTCTACAACTACCTGAGGGGTGGTTGTGGCCAGGAGGAGGTTGCTCTCTTCTCTCAGGTGGCCAGTGCCAGAACGAGAGGACACAGCCTCAGGCTGCGCCAGGGGAGGTTTAGGCTGTAGGTGAGGAGAAAGTTCTTCACTGAGAGGGTCACTGGCCACTGGAATGGGCTGCCCGGGGAGGTGGTGGAGTCGCCGTCCCTGGGGCTGTTCAAGGCAAGGTTGGACGTGGCACTTGGTGCCATGGTCTAGTGTTGAGCTCTGTGGTAAAGGGTTGGACTTGATGATCTGTGAGGTCTCTTCCAACCCTGATGATACTGTGATACTGTGATACTGTGATACTTCATGGCATTGTACTGCACTGAAGGTCCTGCCCAAGAATCCCTGGACAGAGCATCAAGAAGTAGCCAGTAGAATAAGGTCAGACACTGTCCTTTCCCTGGAAGCTGGAAAGATTCCAGCCAATGTCCATGGGCAGACTCCCCTGAAGATTGGACACTTTTAATGGGCTGAGACATGATACTTCATAAGAATTTGTGAGTAAATGATTTAATGCTTCTGTAATTTCTATTGCTTCCTGCTATTGCAGAAAGAGCTTCAGCCCACCTACTGGGCAAGCAGCATATTGACCTCAAGCAGTATTTGATGCAGGGAAATTTCTCTCTCTGTTTATAGTTTGAATGTATGCTAGTTATTAATAAGTTACTGCTTGATATTTTTCCTAGAATGTCTTTCATAACCATGTAGGACAAATATTAACATTGAGATTCAGTGTTGGGGATGGCTAGAGTTCAGCATATTAAAGTTAAAAAATTACATATTTTTGTGAAATATCATCTCGCACCAATTATTTTCTCCCCTCCACCACAATTAGTGTCGGCAGCAGAATATCCCTCTGTGACAGATGGAGAGGGTGAATCCAGTCAGTTTGCTGAGGTAAAAGCTGTCCAACTTGCTGTTGATGTGGCTGAACATGAAAATTGTCCTATGCTTTACCTCTACAATGACTCACGGATGGTAACCAATGCTCTATGGGGTTGGATGAAAGACTGGAAAAAGAATGGTTGGCAGAGGAAAGAAAGACTATTTGGTGTGCTGATCTATGGCAGCACATTGATGCATGACTGGAGAGAATTCCAGTGAGGATGCGGCACATAGACACACACATTCCTAAGAACAGAGCTACTGAGGAGCATCAACACAACCAGCAGGCAGATCAAGCTAATGAAATTTCTTAAACTGATACAAACTCTGCTCTTTACCTTGATTGGAAACACTGAGAAGAACTGCTCTTAACTTGCTTGGATCATGATTCAAATGGACATCAAGGCAGAGATGGAACATACTGTGGGTATGTGATCGGTCAATTGACTTGTCCATGGACACTATCACCCAAGTCATCCATGACTGTGACATTTGTGCTGCTCTTAAGCAGGCTAAGTGAATCAAGCCCTTATGGTATGGTGAGAGATGGTCAAAGTACAAGTATGGAGAAGCCTGGCAAACTGACAACATCACTTTTCCTTGATCTCATTCTGGCAAGCTGTATGCACTAGCAGCGGTAGAGGCCAGCACTGGATAACTGGAAGCCTATCTAGTTCCACATGCTACTGCACGTAACACCATTCTTGGCTTGGAGAGACAAATCATGTGGAGACATAGAACTCCAGGGTGAATCGAGTCAGACAATGGCACTCATTTCAAGAACAATCTTGCGAAAACCTAGCCCAAAGAGCACAGTGTTGAGTGGATCTACCACATACCCTTCTATGCTCCAGCCTCAGGGAAGATTGAGGACTACAGCAATTTGCTGAAATCCGCCCTCAAAGCCATGGGGGGTGGAACTCTGAAAAACTGGGACAAACATTTAGCACGAGCAACTAGTTTGGTAAATAGGAGAGGTTCAGTAAAAAGAGCAGGACCTGCACAATAAGGTTTGGTCCAAACAGTAGACAGTGACTGTTGGAGAATTCTTGTTAGCAGAGGACACAGAAATTATAAACATGAGAAACTGTGCTGAGAATGTCCTTGGATCCATCTTGGGACCCAGATAGCAGGCATAGGATAGTTTCCCCCCACATGCAGCTGCAGGGGGTGGAGTGCAGCTGCAGGTGGGCAGGATTTAGCCAGCCCCCAGAGGCTGACCCTCAGATTGTTATGGTATGCTGACCTATTGATACCTTACAAGTAACCCTGTACCCTCTGACTGTAACCAATCTTGGTGGAGCACGCCTCTTGCTAGAATGCATATAAGTCACTGTATCAAGGAAATAAAGTGGATTTGACCATCTAACCATATTGGTGAACCAAAAATCATTTACCCATAGTGCTCCACCGGTTTACTCCAATAGGTGATAAATTTCCTGTTGTGCATGAAAAGAAGCTGTTAGGGAAAACTGTTTGGGTATTCTCTCTATGGGGTGAAGGGAAACCTTTCTGAAGAGTGGTTTCTGCTGAATGTCCTGGTCATACCTACTGGGTAATGTAGGAGAATGATGAAATCCAGTGTATTCCACAGAGAAATCTAACTTTAGCTGAGAGAGTTTAAATTCAGTGCATATAGTACAAGCTGATAGGAGTTTTCTGTTGTAGGTACAATTGGCATCCAATGAAAGTATCTACAAGAGAATCTACAGTATGTGAGCACAAACACAACGTCATCTGGGAGTCCCTGTTCTCGTCTCACCTGTGAAGAGACAAGCTGTTTGCTGTTTTCTGAGCTTTTGAATCACCTACATCTGAGCTAGTTGGAATGAAGTGTGAACTGAACTTGTGATATTCATTAGAGTAAATATTGGTTTAGATTAACCGAGTCATTCTCATCAATACTTTGAATGAAGTAGACAGGGGTGTATTGTGCTAGTTTGAGTCTAGCTACAATGTTTTGGTGAGAAGAACTAGATTACAGACTGTGAAAGGGAAACAAAAGTGATGTCTACTTCACTCATAGGCCTGCTGATATGTATAAGAACAAGAATGTAAATATAGAACAGACTTTCGTTCACGGCCTGAGCTGTGGGCTGCAATCTCTCTCTCTAGCCTTAACCTGCCATCTCTCTGATTAATCCACTTGCTTCCTAAATCCCCTGGCTGATCTTCCATTCCCTCTCGGGCACAAGGCAAAGTCTGGGGTAAGGTAGAGAGGAATGGGAGAAGATAGAAGGGTAGTTAGGAGCCCCTCCTGGGGACACAGGTTTCTGGGAAGGGTGTTGTATTTCTGTATATAACTATATATGTTGTAAATATCTGCTTGTATATTGTGCTAAGCTGTAAATGTAAGCTTCATTCAAAATTTCCACATCTGGCTGAGTCTAGTCTGGGT
The DNA here is from genome assembly GCF_015220805.1 of Pogoniulus pusillus. NCBI lineage: Eukaryota > Metazoa > Chordata > Aves > Piciformes > Lybiidae > Pogoniulus > Pogoniulus pusillus. The sequence continues at coordinate 73,035,410 of NC_087309.1, forward strand.
GATTTCCAAAGTGTGGGGGGCAGGTAACACCCAAACCATCACAATAAGTGAATCTACTAAGGGTAGTGCCCTGCTGGACTTACTGTTCACAAACTGGGAGGGGCTGGTGGAAGATGTGATGGTCAGAGGTTTGCTGGGGCACAACCATGGTATAATAGAGCTTACAATATGTGGTGAAGTTAGGAGGGCTGTTGGAAAAAACTCTACCTTGTCCTTCCAGAGGGCTGACTTTGATCTATTCAGGATGCTGGTTCAGAGAGTCCCTCAAAGGCAAAGGGGTCTGGGAAAGCTGGGCTTACTTTAAGGATGAAATTCTGAGGGTGCAGGAGCAGGCCTATGTGCCAAAATATGAGCCAGCAGGGAAGAAGACCAGCCTGGTTGAGCATGGAGATTTTACAAGAATTCGGGAAAATAAAGAGTATATCAGCTTGGTAAAAAAGGGCAGGTGAACCAGGAAGCATTTAAGGATATTGTAAGGTAATGTAATAAGATAATTGGAGATGCAAAAGCTCAATTAGAATTTAATCTGGCCGATTATTTTAAGGATAATAAAAAGTGTTTTTATAAGTACATTAATAACAAAAGGAGGGTTAGGGAAAATCTCCATTCCTTATTGGATAAAGGGGGAAATATAATAATGGAAGACAAGGAAAAGGCTGCCTTTTCCTCATCTCTAGTCACTTCTTTCCCTTCCTTGTCCAAAAAAGAGTGGAAGTTATCTTTGCCCCTCTTTTTGTCATTAATATATTTATAGAAACACTTATTATCATTCGCAACAGTGGCCAGACTAAGTTCTAACTGGGCTTTTGTCTCTCTAATTTTCTTTCTACATGACCTAGCAACATCCTTATTTTTGTCCTGAGTTACCACTCTCTCTTTCCAAAGGTGATGTGCCCTCTTTTTTCCCCTTAATTCCTCCACAAACCCTTCACCCATCCAGGCTGGTTGTCTTCCCTGGCAGCTCTGTTTTCAGCACACTGGCATAGCCTGTTCCGGTGCCTTCAGGATTTCTTTCTTGAAGTAGGTCCAACCTTCTGGGACATTTTTGGTTTTAAGGGCTTTTTCCCAAAGTACCCTTTGAGTTAGTTCTTTGAATAAGCTGAAGTCTGCCCTCTGGAAGTTCAGTATGGATGTTTTGTTGATGCCCCTCCCACCTTCACTGCATATTAAAAACTTTATTATTTCATGGTTGCTGCAACCCAGACAGCCTCCAACACATCTCTCACTAGCCCTCCCGTATTTGTAAACAGGTCAAGCAGAGACACACACCTGGTAGTCTGGCAGACCAGATGTCTCAGGAAGCTATCCTCTATACTCTCCAAAAACATTCTAGACTGCTGCCTCTCTGCTGTGTTGAGTTCCCAGCAGATATCTAGGAGATAACAAGAACAAGAGTTGGTAGTCTTGAAACATCTTGCAGTTGTTTATAGAATAACACATCCACCTCCTCTTCCATGTTGGGTGACCTGTAACAGACTCCAACCAATTTGCCAGTCTTATTGGTCTGCCCTCTTATTTTTATCCATAGGGACTCAACACATTCCTCATTAGTTACAAGCTCCGTGGCCTCAAGGACTTCTGTAACATACAGGGACATTCAGAGGTAAGCATTTAGTGTTTGTAGCTAGGGAGTATCTTTCACTGGCTACTCGGTATGCTTCTATTTCTATAACAGTTTCTAGCTTTATGTTGAGAGAGCCTTGTCAGATGAAGTGCAAGCCACATTACCTGTAAGTGGCCCACACTACCTTGTGATGCCTAATCTCTTTTATTGATCCTACTATCTGGTGTTTTTTAGCCCTTGATTTTTCTTGTTGTCAGTTTGTGGCCTTGACTCTTTGGTGTTTATTTAGATTGATCTCCATAAATTGCTTCTGGTGCTGAAGGTGTGGAAGGCAGCAGGAAGGCAGGAGTGCATGCATACCTGTCCATATATATAAATCACAGCTTTTGTTCTTTGCTGTTGTTTGTGAACACTATTAGGCAAATAAAAAAGAAATAACCTACTAAAATGTGTAGAAGCTATTATTAATTCCCCTGTGTCTGCAACTTATTGCAGTCTGTCCTGGAGTCCTGTATACTCCTAAATTCCTCTCCTGCCGTGACTTCAGGGGAGAGGGAAAGCCACCTGGTTACCCCCCACCTTGCCTGCCCTGCGGGCATGAAAGGGGGTAAGCAAAGGGGTCCTGCCTGTACGAGGAGTGCCCCGTGCAGTGCCCGCACTGGAATCAGGCTGGGATTGGCTGTGTGCTTTCACGCCTAAGGTGTGGTAATTCTGCCCTTTGTCTAGCGAGGGTATAAATATTGGGGTCTGTCATGGAAGGGAGCAGAGCCCTTTTGCCCTATTGCAGAATTTTCATTTATACACAAAATTGTGGCTCAGAGGCCTTCCATCGAAAAAGTCAAAACAATATTTCCTATCTGCTTGCACTGACGCAGCTGCTGTACCAGCAGACGTACAGGCCTTGGGAGAATCTCTCTCTCAGAGAAACAAAGACATAAACATGGCTATGTTTTGGAAAAAGGGTTCGAATTCTCAGACATTGTAACCACTCGACAAACATCTGCTGGGGGCTGACCCCTGGGTGGTTCCATAAGTTGTTTTTGGTGAGAATTAGCTAATTGTATAAGTTGATTATAACTTTGTACCAATCTGTAAAGCTAACGCGAGTCTGACTGAGTTGGTTGAACACACCTCTTCAAAAACACTATAAAAAATATACCCACTTGCACCTCTTGCACCTTAACTTAACTGGCCTCTCACTCTCTACCCTGCTCTACTTGCACCTCTTTTGCTCGATACCCTGATCGCTGATTACACACGCACACACACGCGGCATTCGCATTGCAAACAACCAGCTCAAGACGGCACCGTTCCAGACAAGGGCCTGATCCTTACGAGCCCCAGGAGTCGGCATTCAGCTCGACCGGACCCACAGAGCCTCGAACAACGCGCCTTAAAATTCATAAAGACTTTGAAACTTCTCCAAAATGCATTTGGGACAGTGAGTAATTGATAAACTTCTATTTGAAACTGAATAACTTCTTAAGACTTCAATGAACTCTCTCATATCATAGACTCTCTTCACTTTAGTCATTCTGTATATTAAATCACAACTACGAACCAAGAATCTATGCAGGATAATTACAAATAAGTTTGGGGAAGGGGATTTCTAGTGCTTATAATATTAAATAATTTATACCTTTTTATAAAACATCAGCCTCGCATATCATTCCTTCAAACCTTCCCCCCCCCCCAAACAAACTTTCCCGTCCGTGACAGGTCTTCCCACCTTTGGGGGTTCCCGCCTTGGAGTTCATCCCGCTTGGAGTTGGTAGCTGCCTGAACCTTCGTACTCCGCCATCTCTTTCACCTCACGTGCCTAAGCTGGATACAGCCTGCATCAGGAATGGTGTGGTCAGCAGGAGCAGGGAGGTCATTCTGCCCCTGTACTCTGCACTGGTTAGACCACACCTTGAGTACTGTGTTCAGTTCTGGGACCCCCAGTTTAGGAGGGACATCGAGATGCTTGAGTGTGTCCAGAGAAGGGTGACGAGGAGACCTCGAGCACAAGCCCTACGAGGAGAGGCTGAGGGAGCTGGGATTGTTTAGCCTGTAGAAGAGGAGGCTCAAGGGTGACCTTATTGCTGTCTACAACTACCTGAGGGGTGGTTGTGGCCAGGAGGAGGTTGCTCTCTTCTCTCAGGTGGCCAGCACCAGAACAAGAGGACACAGCCTCAGGCTGCGCCAGGGGAAATTTAGGCTGTAGGTGAGGAGAAAATTCTTCACTGAGAGAGTGATTGGATACTGGAATGGGCTGCCTGGGGAGGTGGTGGAGTCGCCGTCCCTGGGGCTGTTCAAGGCAAGGTTGGACATGGCACTTGGTGCCATGGTCTGTCCTTGAGCTCTGTGGTAAAGGGTTGGACTTGATGATCTATGAGGCCTCTTCCAACCTTGGTGATACTGTGATACTGTGAGATCTTCAAAGATGGCTTCACCTATTGACACCCTTTGTAAGCCTAACGACCCTTAATGACCCACCTGCAACTGCTGAAAAGGAACAGAGGGACAGACCTCACCAGGAAGTCAGCCTGATCATGAGTTATTTTGGCTCAACTTTATTAGTAAGAAAAATGCTATTAATTAATAGCTAAAGCCTTTTCCAACTTCTGACTTCCAAAATAGTCAGATTATTGATGGTATTCCTGTAGATAATTATCAAGCAACTGAATCTGCTAATTAAACTAAATTAATCTTTGTATATATAGTTTTGGGGGTGTTTTTTTTGGAAAATAAAATAACTATTTTTGTATAAAAATTCTTGACTCGGCCACATTAATTCCTGCCTCCACAACACAGTCTAAGTTTTCACTTTTCTGTATCTTAATGGTACCTCCTGTTAGCTACTCAAACACGTAATGTTTCCTTCCCTTAGAGAGACACAAAGGTGGAGAAAATTTGTTTGTCAGCACAGAATTGTACTTTTAAAACAAGAAGGGGTGTACACTTTTTGTTGTTGAGTTCTTAGGTTGGGGGAAACTTTTGTGATCCTCTTTTCAAATTCACATCTTTGTAGAGAACAGCAGGATTCAATAATGATGTACTTAATGGCACTTTTACAAACAAGCAGACACCACCTCTCTTGCTGACTTCTTCCAAAATGCTATCAACTTAAAGAATGACAATAGCCTTCAATAGGCAGAAGCTGCAGCACTGTTCCAATAGTAGGATAACTTTTGGGTTCTGGTAATGTCACACTGTGTTAGTTTCAGGCTAACTGGAATATTTAGCTGAGAGAAATTAAATACTTGACTGTGAGAAGAAAATAACAGTGACACCTGTATCAGTCCTTCTTCTGCTGGAAGAAACATGTAGTCAAAACATAGATAAGGCACTCACTTCTCATGCACTTCTTATTCATCTCTCAGTTCTTTTTCTCTGTCAGTCTGTGTGGGTCTGGTAGTATCTTGTAGTTCACAGGAGATCTATGTAACCTGATATAACTTTTTCTCTAACCTTCCTTGTCATATTTTTGACATCTCACCTCAGATCTATGCAGACTTATCTCGTGAGCTATATGGAGATTGATCTGATTATTTCTAAGGGGTGTCGTGGAGACGGATATCAGTACCTACCCCTATTTGTTGGAGGAGAGAAATTAATTTGGTGTGATACAAATTTTATATAAAAATATGATTTATTAAATTTAATATTTTGAACTCTCGCCACCCCCAACCACTGTATATTAATATTGATGTTCAGTGCACGGTTATGAAAAGAATTTAGGACAAAATATGTACATGGAATTTGTTATTTAACTAGCAAACATTCAAACTATAAACAGAGAGAGGAGTTTTCCCTGTGTCTTGATGCCACTTGGGATCTTTATGCTATTTGCCCATCAGGGTCGGCTTAAACTCTTTCTGCTCTATGGCAGAGACAACTTATATTACGGAGGTATTAAAGCTTTTACTCACAAGTGTTATCAACTATTAATCACCCTCCAGGGCTATGTCACAGCCTGTGCCTAGTGTCCAGACTTCAGGGGATCTCTGCCCATGGACTTGGAGGCTGGAATCTTCCCAGCTTGAGGGGAGAGGATAAGTCTTCCCAGTTTGAGGGGAAATAGGTTTTCCTGTAACCTTTTCTGCTTGCAAGGGACGATCTCTTCCTTTGATGCTGCTGTCTTCTGGATGCTGTGTCCAGGGATATCAGCTTGGCAGGGTTTCAGGAGCAGGAGAAGAATATCCCTGCTGTCTCTGGCACGGTTCTTCACAGATTGAGGCCGTGTGTGTGTGTGTGTGTGTGTGTTAGGAGTCTGAGCTCATGCAGGATCTGGTCCTGGTAGCTGTCATGGAAGGGAGCAGAGCCCTTTTGCCCTACTGCAGGATTTTCATTTATACACAAAATTGTGGATCAGAGGCCTTCCATCAAAAAAGTAAAAATAATATTTTCTATCTGCTTGCACTGACGTAGCTGTTGTATCAGCAGATGTACTGCCCTTGAGAGAATCTCTCTCTCGGAGAAACAAAAGACATAAACATGGCTATGTTTTGGAAAAAAGGTTTGATATGATGACCACTCGACAAACAACTGCTGGGGGCTGACCCCTGGGTGGTTCCATAAGTTGTTTTTGGTGAGAATTAGCCAATTGTATGGATTGATTATAACTTTGTACCAATCTGTAAGAATAATGTAAAATAGCCTGGACTGGTGGGTTACACCTCTTTTGAACATTATAAAAATGGTGTACCTTCCTGGATCAGGAGCTTGCTGGTACCTGCTCCTACCTGCTTGCTCACTAGCCTGCCTGTCTGCCTCACTCCTGCCGCGGTGACCTCTCATTCCTGATCGGCCCTGCCCGATGAGGCGCCCGCAGAGGCCTGAAAACTGCTTGGGCCCGATCCTGATGAACAAAGGGACACCGCCCAGACTTCGAATCCTACTAATCTGAACCGTTGAATCGTGAGTAAACCAAAGAAAGAACTCTTCTACCTAAAGACTGAATAAAGACTCAAAAGAACTCTAAGAAAATCACAGACTCTCCTTTACCTGCTATTTTCTGAAATGTTATTCTGCAACTTCAATCCTAAAAGAACTCATGTGGGGAATTTAGTTCGGGAGGGGGATCTCCGTATTTGAGCAATAAATCACTTGAAATCCACAAGTGAGCCTTCGTGTATTTTCCCCACAACCTCCCAAACTACCTTCCATGACAGTAGCACTACAGCTTGCAAATGTGCACAGCTGTCTTAGGAGGATATAGACTCTTTATATATATAGATATATATAGATATATATAGATATATATAGATATATATACGTGCAGGCTTAAATGAGCTCTGAATCTCAGGTATGCAGGCAGATAAGCTGTGATTGAATCAAAGCATGAAGTCTGAGTCTCTGAGCACTGGAGCTGTGCAATGGCATCTGAGCATGTGAGTCTGAGTGGCTGAGTGCTGCAGTGAAGGTAATAGCTGCGTCTGAGCATTGCAGGTGAGTCAGAGCAGCAGGGCACTGCAGTGTGGTCCGAGCTGAGCTGCAGGAGGGTCAGAGAGCTGTGGGTAGGGCCAGAGAGAGCACGTTGTTTTCCTGTGCACCTCTATTTATTGACTGTGGGCAGAGATTAATGACCCTTTGGCCACTAGAGTGACCAATCAGGTTGGCAGTAAGCCAAACCTTACCATAATAGGCAGAAGGTACTTGTCTGGACTTTCCCAAATATGGGGATCACATTGATTTGTCCCAGGGATACATGAGCTGGGTGTGTGTGGCTTACACAACCTGTTTAGAACCAGGGGTTCTGGCAGAAAAACATGTCCAGGCAAGGCAAAGCATAAGCAAGCCTCTTTTTGGGTCTACAGGCCCTCCACGACAGGGGAGAAAGAAGGGAGGCAGAGGAAGAGGGGTTGGTTAAGGAGCCTTCCTGGCAGTATGCCTGTTTCAGAAGGGATTTTGTATTTCTGTATTACTTTTAATTTGTAAATCTCTGTAAATATCTGTGTATATTGTGTATATATATGCTCATAAATTGTGCTAAGCTGCAAATATATAAAATTTCATTCCTTAACTTCCAGCTGACTGAGTCTAGTTTGGGTGAATTCCTAACTGGGGAGGAGAGGGGGAAAACGGCAGGAGTGGGTAATTCCCAAACCATTACGCATGGGCAAAAGCTGGAAAAAGGGGAAATGGTAAAGAGAGGAGATTTACACTGTACAACAGTAATTCAGGAGAATATCCTGAAAACTCAGAGGAAAAAGCCCCACAGTTCATTAGTAAGTGAGCTGCTAGGATACTGTAGCCTTATACCAATGGAAAACTGATACAAGGTGTTTTGCAACAACTAAGATTTTTTTTCTCTGCAGCAGTAAACATCATAGTCAGCACAAGATGACAAGTGGTTCTCCTGAAGCTAGAAAGAGAGTAATCAATAGACGTGCAGTCTAGTCTGCTGTTCTCAATATGATGCAGAAACATTGTGCATAGATATGATGCTGGAAATAAATCAGAACAGAGAAGATGCTCTAAAACAGGTAAAGAGATCACAGTATCACACAGTCTAGTCTGCTGTTCTCAATATGATGCAGAAACATTGTGCATAGATATGATGCTGGAAATAAATCAGAACAGAGAAGATGCTCTAAAACAGGTAAAGAGATATTTTGCATCAAATATGTTACTGTTGCAGAGAGCAGGAATTAATATGTGGCCGAGTCAGGAATTTATCAAAAATAGTTATTTTTTATTTTTACAAAAAACCTGCCGCCACAACTGTATATACAAAGATTAATTTAGTTTAATAAGCAGATTCAGTTGCATGAGAATTAACCTACAAGGATACCATCAATAATCTGACTATTTTGGAAGTCAGAAGTTGGAAAAGGCATTAGCTATTAATTAATAGCAGTTTCTTACTAAATTAAGCTAAGCCAAATAACTCACTCAGGCTGACTCGTGCAGTCTGTCTTCCTCTTCTTTTCCAGCGGCTGCAGGTGGATCGTTAAGAGGTCGTTAAGGGTCGTTAGGCACAAAAAGGTGTCAATAGGAAAGCAAATCCTTGAAGGTCTCTCTGCAGTCCAGCCGAGGGGTGTGTGTGAGCTCAGGCAGACACATACGTCCAGGCACAGGCAAACTCCAAAGCGGGAACCCCAAAGGCTGGAAGACCCCCAATATTTATAACCTTCACTAGACAAAGGTCAGAGTTACCACACTTTTAGGTGTGAAAGCGCACAGCCAATCCCAGCCTGGCTCCAGCACGGGAACTCACGGGGCAGTCCTCCCTCCCCTTCACAGCTGCAGGGCAGGTGAGGGCGGAGGGAAACCAGGCAGCTTTTCCCCCTTCCCCCTGAAGTCCGGGCAGGAGAGGAATTTAGGGGTACAGGACTCCAGGACAGTTACCAACCAGAATATCTGATTCAGCTATTTTTCCGTTTGACTTCTGCTGATTTGTATGGCCACTCACTATCCTAAATGTAAGCAAGTTCAGTTAATCATAAGAGGGAAATGTAGCAGCACTGTCAAGATAAGTATATGGCCTAATATTCCCCTTTCATTTGCCCCTCCTTTTGCAAAGTCAATGTACCTTTTTATACATTTTGAAAAACTTGCTAAATGTGTTACAAATGATCAGTACCCAGAAGAAAGTCTCAGAAATAGCTTCTTATTTAGAATGATAAAAAAAAAAACAACATTAATTATATCTTTATTGAAGACAATGTGAATGATGAAACTTTAAATTAATTGGTAATTTTTGATAGTCTTCAATACAGACAATGAAAAAAAAAATCTGTGTAACTTAATAAAGCATAACCTGTATAATTCAGTATATGAACTTAATTTGACAACCAATAAATTCATTGGAAAAACTCTTACTTGCTTTATTGAGCCTTTGCTCATAAGAGACTAGAGTCTGGGTCTAGAGAAAAAGCAAATGTTTCAAATGGCTCAAGTGTTCCACAAATAGAAAACAACAAACCAACCCTCCCCCCCTGCCAAATACCCTAAAAATACCATAACTGTTTGCATGACCTATTTAACCTGCAGATTAGAAACAGAACAAGACTGCAAGCTTTCTTCTTTAAGTAGTGTTAGGTATATATATCTTCAACCCAAGTGAAGCAAGTAGCTTCGTCCTTTACATTTTTTCTGTACTGATGCAATATATTTTTATACAGCTGAGTTTAACAATGTGTAATACTTCAGTAACATTTAACAGCATGATATATGTCTCTGTGAAGTTTGTTTGGGAGAAGGTTGTCATTTGGGGCTTTTTCAGGGGGTGGGTTTATATTGTTTTGTGGGATTTTTTTTTTAATTCAAATGAGGAAAGAATGTTGTTAAATTGCATTTTCCTCTGGAAATGTAAAACAGAAAATATCTTCTCATCACATTTTTCCATCCATTGCCAGGAGATTATATTACAGTTTTCCTTATTTTCACTCATGTTGACGTTTATATACCAAAAATTACAAGCTTTGGAGATAGTAAGGAATAATAATTAATACATGTCTACAACTACCCAAGATATGTTTATCTAGGAGGAAATAGTCGACTTAACAGAAAACTGAATCTTGGCAAGTTTACTTACATTGACTAAACCCTGCCAAATTAATCCCACCCAGCTGGTCACTTCCATTCCTCTCTTGTTCAGTTTGTTTGAATGATTTTTAGGGGTTTTGAGTTAGTTATTTTCTCATGCCACTTTCATCCATCACTAGCAATACCAAACAAAATATTTTGTCTGAAAATGAATCACAGATTAAATGCCTTTGGGCATCCTAGACTAAGGATAAGGACAAAAGTACATAGAAAAAATATGAAACTTTATCACATAACTGCAAGCTACCAACTCATAAGTAACATAATTTAAGTCTGCAGCCAACTCACTGCCCTAGCTTTTAACTAGGTTGCTGAATATTAGCAAAAGGACCATTGTTTATTCCCATATTAATGCACTTGTTTTTTGCTTAGTGTGAGAGAGGTCATAGGTGAGATGGAGGTCAAAGAAGAGAACAATAAAATATTGCTGCTGTCATTCCAGTGTACATCCTGTTGGTAATTAGTACAGTCTTTCCTGTGCACCATTCAGCACTTTGGCCCAGAATACTATTCCTGGTTTGTCACATATCCAGAAAGAGCCAAACTGTCTTATCTAAACAAATAAGAAGTTTTGCTTTGGCATGAGAATTCTGTCTTATTTGACTCTCTTTTGAAGGTAGTTATTGTGATCAGAACTGTGACCCAGTTCCAAATCTGTATGAAGCTCAGGACAGTTCAAGTTAAGCAAAAAATTCCTGTTTCTTTTTGTCACTGGGGATGAAGGAAGAACAAAGAAATAAAAAATACACAGAAAAATTGAATTTGCACACCCCATTTCTGCAATTACAGAGGAATTTGGTTTGCCACAGCCTATTTGTGTCAAGAAGCTGACATGAGAAAGACACATTGTGGTGGTTTGGGTGTTATTCACCCCCTGTCCCCACATTTTAGAAAATCACCCAGGCTAGACTCACCCAGTGCTGGAAATTGAATGAAGCTTAGCACAATATGCAAGCAGATATTTACAATATATATACCGTTATATAGAGAAATATACAAGGTCAAAGATAATACAGAAACACAACACCCCTCCTAGAAACCTGAGTCTCCAGGAGGGGCTCCCAACTACCCTTCCACCTACTCCCACTCCTCTCTACCTTACCCTAGATGTTGTATTGTGCCCAAGGAAGAATGGAGGATAGGCCAGGGGAGTTAGGAAGCAAGTGGATTAATTAGAGAGATGGAAGGTGAGGCTAGAGAGATATGCAGCCCACAGCCCAGACAGAGAGCAACTTCCTTATTTGTGTTTAGATTCTTGCTCTTATACCTCTCAGAAAGCCTATGAGTGAAGCAGACACCACCACTGTTTTCCTTTCACAGCCTGTGATCTAGTTCTTCTCACCAAAACATTCTAGCTAGCTTCAAACTAACACACATGTGTATGGAATTGGAGAAAGAAATGCATTTTTCCACACAGCTCTGCAAAGGGCATAAAGCAATGTGGTTCCAGACTTAGTACTTATGATAGTTTTGATATTCAAAATGCTGTGATTTGCATCCATTGCCCCTTGTCCTATCACAGGGCACAAGTGAGAAGAGGCTGTCCCTTCCTTCTTTACACTCAGCCCTTATATGTTTATATACATTTATTAGATCCCCTCTCAGTGTTCACCTCTCTAGACTAAAACCCAAGGTTTCTCAGCATCTCCTCATTAGGCAGTGCTTCAGTCCCTTAATCATTCTTGCAGCCCTCCTCTAGATTCCCTCAAGTAGATCCCTGTCCTTCTTGAACTGGGGACCTCACCAGGGCAAATTAGAGGAGAAGGAGGAAAACTTCCCTTAATCTGCTGGACATACTCTTAACACATCCCAGGGGCTCATTTGCCTTCTTAGCCAAAAAGGCACTTTGCTGTTCCATGGATAGCTTGTTGTCCACCGGTATCCCCAGATCTTTCTCCACAGGGCTGCTTTCTAGCAGATCACCTCCTAATCTGCATTGGTGCAGTTTATTATTGCTTCCCAGGTACAGGACTCTGCACTTATCCTTATTGAAGGTCATTAGATTCTTCTTTGCCCAACTCTCCAGTCTGTCCACATCTCACTGAATGGCCACACAGCCTTCAGCTGTATCAGCCAAGCTTCTTGGTTTGGTATCTGTAATGGAGGGGTTTTCTCTGTTCCTCCTCCGTTAGGAGGAGGTGAGAAATTAATTTGAGGCAGTTTTTATTTTTTATAAAATTATTTATTAAAATGAATATTTACAAATTTATACCACCCCCAACCACTATGAAATCCAGGTTCATTTGCAAAGTTATGAAAATAGCTTTGGGATATATTTACAGGGATTGATTATTAAATGGGAATATCAAATTGTGAACAATTATAGACAGAGAGGAAGATTTCTTAGGCTTAATGCCTCTTAACAACTCTAGTGTTAGCCCAGTAGGGGCTGAAACTATGTATGTTCTTTAGAAAGAGGTAACTTATATTACAAAGGTATTAAAGCTTACTTAGATGTGCTGTTCTTAAGTATTAATCATTAATCACCCTCCCAGGATTCTGTCTCAGTGTGTGCCCAGTACTTGGGGTCTTTTCAGCTGGAGTCTGTCCCAGCTTGCAGGGAATGATAAAGTTTTCCCAGTCTCTGGGGTAACAGTATTTCTCTAACCTTCTCTCCTGGGGTGATCTCTGCCTCGATGCTGCTTCTTCTTCTGGAAGCCGTGTGTCCAGGGATGGTCAGCTGGCAGGAATTCCAGGTGCAGGAGAAGGATTTGTCCGTGTAGCTGCTGACACAGTCTCACAGCCAGCAGGCTGCGTTTGTAGGTTTGCAGACAGTCTGAGGGTCTGCTGGGCTCTGGGTCTTTCCAGACTTCCAGAACAGCTGGCAAGCAGGGTCTATGCGGTGCTGCAGGGAGACAAGCTCCATAGATTAATCAAGATAGCTCTAGGCTTAGACAGGGGGTTCTTGGCTCCCCATATACATATGGTGCAGGCATGAATGTACTCTGCTTTTCAAAGGGCTCGCAGATAGCTTGACTGCACCTTGAGATCAATGCATGAGGTCTGAGCCTCTGTAATGCTTGTGAGTAAGGCCTGATCCTGTGTCTAGGCCATGCAAGCAGGTCAGGGCAGCAAGGTGCTGCTGTGGATCAGAGCTGAGTCTTCATGCTCTAAGCTTCTGAACGGTTTGAACCTCTGGACGGTCTGACCAAGTGGTGCTGCTGTGCACCCCTCTTTATGGACTCTGGGCTGAGATTTGTGGCTTGTTGGACATCTAAAATGACCAATCAGGTTGGCCATAGGCCAAACCTTGCCCCAATAGGCAGTAGAGACATGCCTGGACCTCCCAGTAGGGATTACCTGCCCAGACCTCAGGGGCACACAGGCTAGGGGTGTGTGTGTTATACAATTTGTCTTCTGCCTCATGGGTCCTGTCAGAAAAACATGTCCAGGCATGCAGAGGCATGGTGAAGCCTCAGTTTTGGGGCTACTGCCCCTCCACTACAGTATCATCAACAAACTTGCTGTGCAGACTCTGCCTGTCTGTCTGCCTGCCTGTCCTCTCATCAATGTCATTGATAAAGATGTTGAACAAGATTAGATCCAGAACTGGTCCCTGGGGGACTCCACCAGTTACAAGTCTCCAGCTGGACTTGATGACATTGATCAACATTCTTTGCAGTCTATTGTGTAACCAGTTCCTAATCCATCTCACTGTCTGTTCTTATTTCCCACACTTCCTGAGCTTGCTCACAAGGAGGTTATGTGAGACAGTGTCAAAAGCCTTGCTAAGGTCAAGGTATATTACACCTACTGGTCTCTCTGCATCTACTCATTCAGTTACGACATCATAGAATGCTATCAGATTAGTCAAACATGAATTCCACTTGCTTACTGATAACCTTCTTCTCTTCTGAGGACCTCCAGTGTGAGCTGTTCAATTGTTTTTCTAGAGATGGAGGTGAGGCTGACTGGTCCATATTTTCCTGGAATCTCTCTCTTGCCCTTTTTGAAGACTGGAGTGACATTGGCTCTCCTGCAGTGCTCAGGCATTTCTCATGTTTCCCACAATGGAGAATTGCACAGCAACAACCTCAGGCAGTCATCTCAACACTCTTGGCTGCATCTCATCAGGGCCCATAGACTTGTGCATATTCAATTTGTGTAATTGATCCCTAACCCAGTCTTCATTGACTAGTGGAAAGCTTTCCCTCCTCCGGGCCTTTCTTTCCCTCATCCAGGGTCTGGGATTCACAGGAACTAGTCTTAGGAGTAAAAACTGAAGCAAAGAAGGTATTTATCAAGTGTGCCTTCTCTGCATCCTCAATTATCAGGGCTGCCTTCTCATTCAGCAGTGGGACCACACTTTCTATATTCTTCCATTTATTACTGATGTATTCTAAGAATCCATTCATGTTCTCTTTTGTTTCCTTTGATAGTTTTAGTTCCAAGAGAGCTTTGCCTTCCTTGTTGCCTTTCTATATGCCCTGACAACTTCTCTGTAGCATTCCCAAGTGACAAGCCCTTCTTCCATGGACTCCAAACATCTTTCTCCCATGAGATTTCTGTCAGAAGATCCTTGCTCAACTATTCAATTGACTATTACTTGACCTTTGTTTGTGCTAAGTAAAAGGGAAAGTGCAACGTACCAGCTTAGGCAGGCCTTTCATTATTTTGATGAGAATCTCAGAACTGAGCAGTAGATAACCACAAATAATCCAAATGACTTGAGTCCCAGTATTTGTTAGAAAGCTTAAGAGAGCTCAGAAAACATTTGAGGATTCTTTCCTTGAAACTGGTGTTATTATTTAGTGCACTGAAGTTTACATAAGTGATGTAAAAGATAGATTAAGCACATCTTAATAAACGTGCCTGAGACCTGAGAAGAAATCCATGGCAAAACTTAAACTCAGCTTTGTTGAGATTGTTCTTTGTTACGCTCAAACTATCAGAATTTACACACTCAGAAACAAAGAAAAAAATACTCCTTAATCTTTTATTCATTAAACTAAATGTATTAATCTCCTGCCTTGTAGCATAAGGAGCGTCTTGTGGTTCTAATTATATGGTTCTGGAACCATTCCATAAGCTCAGCATATTCCTCCAAACTTAGATACTTTCAGTGGACAGCATATACCAGCCCATATGAGAGTGGTTATCTATGGTTTTATTTCTTGTTCCTATAAAACTCAGCAACTCTATGAGTGAAGTAGACATCACCATTGTATTTCTTCCACAGCCTGTAATCTAATTCTTCTCGCCAAAACATTCTAGGCTGCTTCAAACTAGCACAATCCACCCCTGTCTACTTCACTCAGAGTATCGCTGAGAACTATCTGATCTAATCTAAAATAATATTTACAATAATGAATATCACAAGTTCAGCTCACACTTCTTTCCAGCTATCTCAGATGGAGGTGATACAAAAGATAAGAACAGTTTGTCTCCTCACAGATGAGACAAGAACAGGGACTCCCAGGTGATGTTGGGTTCATGCTCATGTACTGTAGATTCTCTCGTAGATTCTTTCATTGTTGGAGGCCGATGGTACCTAGAGCAGAAAACTCCTATCAGCTTGTACTGTATGCACTGAATTTAAACTCTCTCAGCTAAAGTTAGATTTCTCTGTGGAATACACTGGATTTTACCATTCTCCTGCATTACCTAGTAGGTACGACCAGGACATTCAGTAGAAACCACTCTTCAGAAAGGTTTCCCTTCACCCCATAGAGAGAATACCCAAACAGTTTCCATAGCAGCTTCTTTTCATGCACAACAGGAATGTTATCACCATCTACTGTTTGGACCAAACCTTATTGTACAGGTCCTGCTCTTTTTACTGAACCTCTCCTATTTACCAAACTAGTTGCTCGTGCTAAATGTTTGTCCCAGTTTTTCAGAGTTCCACCCCCCATGGCTTTGAGGGCGGATTTCAGCAAACTGTTGTAGTCCTCAATCTTCCCTGAGGCTGGAGCATAGAAGGGTATGTGGTAGATCCACTCAATACTGTGCTCTTTAGGCTAGGTTTTCACAAGATAGTTCTTGAAATGAGTGCCATTGTCTGACTCGATTCACCCTGGAGTTCTATGTCTCCACATGATTTGTCTCTCCAAGCCAAGAATGGTGTTACGTGCAGTAGCATGTGGAACTGGATAGGCTTACAGTTATCCAGTGCTGGCCTCTACCGCTGCTAGTGCATACAGCTTGCCAGAATGAGATCAAGGTAAAGTGATGTAGTCAATCTGCCAGGCTTCTCCATACTTGTACTTTGACCATCTCTCGCCATACCATAAGGGCTTGATTCGCTTAGCCTGCTTAATAGCAGCACAAATGTCACAGTCATGGATGACTTGGGTGATAGTGTCCATGGACAAATTAATTGACCGATCACATACCCACAGTATGTTCCATCTCTGCCTTGATATCCAGATGAATCATGAGCCCAGCAAGCTACGAACAGTTCATCTCAGTGTTATCAATCAAGGTCAAGATTAGAGTTTGTATCAATTTAAGAAATTTCATTAGCTTGGTCTGCCTGCTGGTTGTGTTGGTGTTCCTCAGTAGCTCTGCTATTAGACATGTGTGTGTCTGTGTGTCGCACCTTCACTGGAATTCTCTCCAGCCGTGCATCAATGTGCTGCCATAGATCAGCACACCAAATAGTCTTTCCTTTCCTCTGACAACCATGCTTTTTCCAGTCTTTCAGCCAACCCCACAGAGCATTGGCGACCCTCCGCGGGTCACTGTAGAAGAAAAGGATAGGCCAATTTTCAAGATCAGTCTCAACAAGAGCAAGCTGGACAGCTTTGACCTCAGCAAACTGACTGGATTCTCCTTCTCCATCTCTCACTTCAGTAACTCTGTGGTAGGACTCCAGACTGCTGACTTCCATCTTCACTTGCTCCCAACAAGATGACAGGAACCATCTGTGAGCAAAGCATAGTTCTTTTCCTTATCAGAGAGATCACCATAGGGAGGAGCTTCTTCAGCACAAGTTATTTTCTCCTCTGGAGAGTTGGTATAATCTGTGCCTTCCGGCGTTGGTGATCACCTCCACCAGACCAGATAGGTCAAGATTACCCATTTGTGCTCATTGGGTTATCAAAGTGATCCATTTAGACCAGGTTACCTCTCTGGTATGATGTGGTGATGAATCTTTGCCTTTGAACATTTGGTTTAGAACTGGTAATCAGGGAGCTAAAGCAATTGTGACTCAGTTCAAATTACTTCAGAAGCTGCTTTCACTCCTTCATAGGCTGCTAGCATTTCTTTCTCTGTTGGAATGTAATTTGCCTCTGAATCTCTGTAGCTACGACCCCAGAAACCAAGTAGACCATCATGTGTCTCATTTGGAGCTCTGCCAAAGACCCCAAGTTGGACCATTGTCACTGGCAGCTGTGTACAGAATGTTCTTAATGTCTGGACCAGATTGCACAGGTCCCAAGCCCTCTGCACGGACTACTTCTCACTTGATTGGATCAAAGGCTGCTTGTTGTTCAGGTCCCCACTCAAAATCATTTCTCTTATGAGTCACGTCGTACAGAGGTTTGCAATTTGACTGAAACCAGGAATGTGTAGTCTCCAAAATCCCACTGCAACCAGAAAAGACAGAGTGTCCTTCTTATTTGTGGGAACTGCCATGGTGGAGACTTTGTTGATTACATCCTGAGGAACATGATGGTGACCATCCTGCCACTGCACTACCAGAAATTGAATTTCTCTGGCAGGTCCTTTAACCTTGTCTCTCCTAATGGCAAAACCTGCTTGCAACAGAATGTCAAGGATTTTGTTACCATTCTCAAAGACTTCCTCAGCAGTTTGGCCCCACACAATGATGTCGTTGATGTACTGGATGTGCTCTGGAGCTTTACCTTTCTCCAGTGCATTGTGGATGACTGAGGGACAGATCGTTGAGCTGTTTCCACTCCTGAGGCAAATGGTTGACCTGGTACTGGATTCCTCTCCAGGTGAATGCAAAATGAGGCCTGCACTCCTTTGCTATGGGAATAGAGAAGAAAGCATTAGCAATGTTTATGGTAGCATACCATTTAGCCTCCTTCGATTCCAGCTCGTACTGGAGTTCCATCATGTCCAGCACAGCTGTGCTCATGGGTGGAGTCACCTCGTTGAGGGCACAAAAATCAACTGTCAGTCTCCAATCGCCATTAGGCTTGTGCACAGGCCAGATGGGACTGTTGAAAGGTGAATGATCTTTCTCAATGACAGCCTGACTCTCCAGTTGACGAATTAGCTGATGAATGGGCAATAAAGAGTCACGGTTAGTTCAGTACTGCCTGTGGTGCACAGTTTGAGTAGCAATTGGCACTTCCAGATCCTCTATGTCATGATGTCCCACAACTGCAGATTCATCTGAAAGTTC
Organism: Pogoniulus pusillus; assembly: GCF_015220805.1. Classification (NCBI taxonomy): domain Eukaryota; kingdom Metazoa; phylum Chordata; class Aves; order Piciformes; family Lybiidae; genus Pogoniulus; species Pogoniulus pusillus. Next base: position 73,053,829 of record NC_087309.1, read on the forward strand.
AGGTCTAATGGACAATTTCAATTGTTGGAATAATTGCAGTTTCGCTGGGGTGCTGAAGAAGTGACAGCTACTTTTCTGGCATTGATGCTTCTGTTTCTGCCACTCTGCAGTTCCCTGACTCTCTTTGAAAGAGCTGAAGTAGGTTGACCATCCCACTTGCTCGTGTTCTCACCATACTGGTCACGCAGAATTATCCACAGTGACGCACGTGATTGATGATGTTTAGGTGAAATTTGTCTCCTTCTGGGCTGGAATTGTCTTGCAGGAGGTGGATGTCTGTTCCTGATGGCAGAAACCTGCACCCATTGAGATGATACCTCGGCAGATTGAGGTTTTAAGATCTTCCTTCAGTTCTTTCATGCTATCTCTTATGCCATCCTAGAGTTTTTATGGCATAGACTAGACCAGAATGTGACAAGCTGTCCTCTATCTGCCTGAGCTGCTCAGTGAATTCACCAACAGTGGAAGACCTTCCATTATCACTCCTTGATAGAAACTTGCTGGCCAAGGATGAAGGAGCAAGTTTAATAAGCTTCTTCATGAGACCTATTCCAAGAGGTATGTTATCAGGCTTATGTGTGCCATGATCTCCATAAAGCACTTCCTTCACAGCAAACTCCTTCAGAAGCTTAATTCCCTGATCAATTGTGTTCCACTTCTTTGCAGCCCATGGTAGATCATGTCGGGAAGGATATCTCATAGCCACAGCCAACAGAAGGCGTGTCCACAAGCTAACCTTACCAAGAGGACTTGCTACTCCACTCTCCTTGGTGAGTGGTCCCAGCTGCTTGGCAGACTTGTCTCCTACCTGCAGAGCATTAGCACCTATGCTACGGCATCTTACTAGCCAGATTAGCACTGCTTCACCTGATTCCTTTGAGTATTCCTTTCTAACTTCCCTGGCCTCTCTGAGGGGATCGTTGGACTCCTGGGTGTCATCCTTCTCCTCTTCCTCTTGTTGATCTGGTTGTCCCTGGCCTAGAAACAGAACCTTCCTCATAGCACTCTTAAACTCATTGGAACCATCCTCTTTCTTGGCAGCCAACCTCACAGTACTCCTCTCATCAGAGTACTGGGATCTGAGCATGTTCACCAGGTCCAGAAGACTAAATGCCTCCTCTTCCTCCTTTTGCTCACCAGATTTCCTGTCTCTTGCATCCTCTTTTGTATCACACTTTGTGAAATGCGGTGTCTTGGCTTTCACTTTAGCAGGTGCCAAAAAGGCCTGCGCAGTGACAGACTTTGACGTGTCTGCTGGAGGGTTTGAATCATTGGGGGTCTGGTCTGAGGCCTGTGAGTTCAGATCTGCCTTAGAGGTAACAGGGTTCTTGTTGTCTGATGGCTGGGGATTCGGACTGGCTGAGTTAGTGTTACTGTTAGAGGGAACATTCTGGCTTTGATTATTTGCCTGTACTCCTGGGATGCCTGCCATGTTATCTTTGCCACTAGGAGTATTGGCAGCCTTCTCAGAATCTGGAGAGGGAGCTGTAGTGGTAGCTGTCTGCTGTGAAGGAGGTGGTGTTTCTGAGTTATCTTTGTTTTGGTCTCCACTGGTATATATTTTTTGCAAAACTGTCCCTTTTGTTTTGGACAGAGAGACCTTCCTAGTTCTTACAGGCATTGCACTCAATTTTTTAATGCATAATGCCAGAGTTATTATGAAAATCAAAATTACAAGACATAAATTCACAGCCGACAGAAATACCATAGTCTGACATGAACAAAATCCTGTATAAGGGTCTGGCATCTCAGTTTTGGGCTCAATTACTCTCATTAGTGCAGAAGATAAAGCAGTATTCTGATTGCCTGAAATATTATTAGTAAATACCCCTGTAATGTTACTAGTAAAAATTTTCAGTGACATTAAAACCAGCATACCCAAGAATGAGATCAGCCCAGGCCCAGAAGACAGATGTAAGTTTAGCTTTGACCTTCTTAAAAACTACGTTAAGCAAGAAATAAACAATCTGGGCTTTGATCCAATTGTACACAAAAAACAGAAAACAAGCCACACAGTAGCCCCCACCAAATAAAATAGCTGCTTCATTAGCTTCATTCTGGTTCCCAGAGTTAATTAACAATCACTCAAAATGAATTTGCCCCACGTTGGGGGAGCCAAATAAAAATATGTGATGGTTTGGGTGCTCCCTGTGCCCCCCCACTGTAGAAATACTCAGACTCATCTCAGCCAGGCTCTGGGAATATAAATGAAGCTATTTATTCACAGCTAGCACAATATACAATCAGATATTTACAGTATATACAATTATATATAGAAATATACAAGGTAAAAGTAATACAGAAACACAACTCTCCTCCCAGAAACCTGAGTCCCCAGGAGGGGCTCTCAACCACCCCTGCACCTTCCCCCTGCCCCTCTCAACCTTACCCCAGTTCCAAGGAAAAATAGAGGTTCAGCCAAGAGGTTAAGAAGCAAGGTTAGTGGCAGGTGAGGTTAGGAAGATGCAGCTCAGTCAGAGCCCAGCCAGAAATTGAAGACAAAATGGTGAGAGTGTTATCTAATGTTTCATTTCTTCTTCAGCAAAACTCTGAGGGGAGTATACATCACCACTGTTTTTCTATGATCTGGTTCTTTTCACCAAAATATTCTACCCTGCTTCAAACTAGCACACATATTTTGATGAAGCAGAATGGAGGGGGTTTGGTAATGACTCGATTGAAGACTCTCCTCAGAACTGTGTTGGAGAGTTAAAGGAGGAGAGGCAGCTGTTTCCAATCTTGGAGTCGGGAGCCCCTGCCACGGGGATCCCTATGCGGGTGGCAAGCTTGGCAGCCAAGCGTGAGAAGACAATGGCTGCATAGGCTACTGGATAGATATGGAGGTAGAGGTTTTCTTTTTACTCTTTTTATAAAAGCAACAGTGACTTTTTAGCCTATGGCTATGAACTTGGCACCCCTTATACTTTACTGAAGGAAAAATTGGGAGTTTCATAGTCTGCTACAGGACGCAGTGTTAGAACAGAGAGACACACTTGGGACTGAGTTGCTGCTGACTGTAGAGCCATTAAAATTGCTCAAATCCACCTAATGAGACTTAAATCATTGCCATAGCAGATAAAAATCCTGCTGACAGGCGCAATGGCTGCCACGCATGACCGGGAACCATCCCAGCAGCATCCGTAATGGCGGCTGTCGATAGCAGCAGCCGCAAAAGCTTCTCAGTTTGAAAAAGTTTCCAGGATTGCTGTGAAGCTGCTTGGCTGCAGCCGTGTGTTCTGTGACAAATCTACCGACTGCTGTGGTGAATCTGTCATCTGCTGCAGTGGCTCTTTCTGATCGCCAGGTCCATTTTATCATCTGGAATGCAGGTCCCTCCACCACGCCCCCGCGCCCCCGCCAACAACAGCGTGCAATGCAGGACAGAGATTTTTTACTTTTAAGTGATAAAGGATGCTACTGAAGGGGCAGAGGGATGGAAAGCAGAGAGAAAAAAAGAGATGGCAGAAGCAACCACGCCAGAGAAACTGGAAACCCCCCCTGCACTTCCTACCGTGCAGCGAGCAGCCCAGATCCACCCTTCACCATCCCCCACACCTTTGTAATGTGCCTGCCCACCCACTATCCCCAAAGGAATGCACCCCGCAGCTGAGACTTTTCCTGACGAATCTTCAGAATTTAGAGGGCTAAATTCAGCTGGGACGAAGAGAGTCAGACTTGTTGCCTTGCTCCTCTCGGGGTCATGTTGTTTATGGGATCTGAGGGGAGGTGCCAGGACTGGTGCACTGGGAACAAAAGTCAGTGGGACAGGTCTAGGGTCTGCCTGAGCTGAGTTATTTCAGAATGTTAGGCATTTGTAAACTATGGGGTCCAATTAGCATTTCAATAGCCCCCACAGCTTTGTTTTCTTGATTAGCTCCTGTGTTTTTTCCTTTTTTATTTTTTCTCTTGTGTTCTATCCTTTCTGTCTTGAGTGTGTCTGAGTGTCAGAGAAAGGCAGCAGTTTAGAAGTTTTCAGAGTAGATTTCATACTGAGGAAGAAGGACAAGGAAATGAGAGGGAAGGAAGGAAAGAAACAATGGCCATCGGGTGAACAAGCCTGGGGGGGGCTGGACAAGATGGAGGGTGGAGGACAAAGACGGCGAGATCTACTGCTGGGGCTGACAGCCCTCCTCCTCCCCCCCCCCCACCTGCAGAGCAGCTCGTGGGGACTGTTCTCCCCCCCGCCTCCTCCTTCCCTCCCTTATCTCTTTGCAGATTTTGCTGGACTAGCAGAGCCTTTGGAACTGTTTGATCTGGAAAATTACTGAGGCCATAGTCAAACTTCAAAAAGCCTGACATACACATGGACTTGAAAACAATGCCAGATGTCAAAAAGTTTATGGAAAAGATAGTGAGAATAACCGATGAGGACTTAGAACCATTTTCTGCCTCTGCTGCAGGGCATGGATGTGCACAGGCACATCTTTTTAGCCACCCAACAACAGTTTGCAGTTAAGACGATAGCCAATAAATTCCTGACTGGGGTATTTACCCATCATATTACCAATAATTCCTACTGCTTCTATATGTCAATAGGCAGTTACATCCTTTGCACTCATTGCTCAGTGGCAAAAAAAAGAGAGGGAAATTGTTAGGGTAGCAGAAATGCCAGTCCCACTGACAATGAGGAAAATCATAGAATGGGTATTCTTGCCCACTCATCCAAAGAATACCATACAGACACTAAAAGCATCAAAAAGGGAAAGACTAGCACAGTTTTTACTACAACTCAGGTGCATTGCCTCTCTCAGTGAGAGCATGAACACTCTAACCCACATTACAAGTCACCAACCAGATTCTGGACTAGGACAAGGAATGATAGAGCTGATAACGTAGCTAGCACCAGTCAGCTCATTGCCCCAATAAATGTGTTCAAACAGATAAAGGCAGTCCTGTATCTTTGAAAGCCTTTTTTGATGGTAATATATTTTGGGGTTTAGGAGTTTACTGGAGAAGCTGTTAATTGCAATGGAATGAGTTTTGTGATAATTCTGACTTTTTTTCTTTTCTGAGAATACCATGGTATTATTATCTTCTTGAATTTCTTTGCTTGTTCTTGAATTTCCTTCAGCTGATAGATTTTTAAGGTAAGATAAATTGAGGCTAAGGGTTTGTAGCATGACAATTTTGGGATTTTAGGATATAGGGATATCATGGGATGTTTTTTCTTGTTTTTTTTTTTCCTGTATATCTGGGTATCACTGGGATCACATACACAAAAAAAAAAAAAAAAAAAAGAAAAAGAAAAAAAAAAAAAGGGAGAAAATGGGTTTAGAGTAAAGTAGGATAGCAGAAGGAAATTTTTTCTTTTTTTGAAATTTTTGTAATTCCATCATACAGACTAGGCCAGTGGATCTGTTTGCCTAGGCAATGAGTATGTCTGCATTTGTTTTTGTATTTGTTTGTGTTTAATCATTTATCTTCACAGGCCTTTAAGATGAAGACCAGCCTGATTATGACCAGCCTGCTTTCTTGAAGTGAGTAGAAGTCTTGCTCAGATGGCAGAATTGTGGAACCATCTTGAAAGGAGTACTGGCATGATGATTGTATGTGTATGGATTATAAGGTGTTGTTCATGGTTAATGAATTTAAGTATTTTCACGAGATTTGATAGCACCTGTTGTAAAGGCCAAAGCCCACCTAATTGGCATAGATGGTGATGTGCTTGTCTTTTTGCAAGGGCCCTGCAAAAAGATAAGAAACACTGCCTTAAATTCTTAAAGCAAATAAAGAATTGTGATAAAAAGGCCTAATAGAGTAGCTGGAAAGCAACATCTAGAGCATATCTTTATATTATATGTAGAAGCTACTAGTTCTTAAGCACAATAGACAGATGCAGCTCATAGCTAAGGAGTGTGATGTAAATATTAAGATTTCTGAGAATTATAGAGTGAATTCAGAAAAATGGGAGGAGGAATACTGGACAGCTGATACATCTGTGAATCCATGACATAGACTGCCACACAGAGCCAGCAAAGACGTGGCACACATGCACTCTCCTGTGACTGTGATGCTCGTCTGCACTTTTGGGCTTTTGAACAAATGACTTACTGTCGCTTGCAGAAAAAGTTTTTAGGATTCTTATCTAACCTTGGGTTGATAGCTTGCCAGACATGCTACTAGTGAAAGCTCTAACAGGTTTATTCTGTTTCTGATTTTAGCACTATTGTTTTGTAGCTGTATCATTTACCCCTGTGTTGAACAGCCTATGTAAAGTTGAAGGATCAAGCCCAGGTTGCTCAAAAGAAAGAGAGGGAACTGTTGGAGAATTTCTTGCTAGCAGAGGACACAAAATGATAAACATGAGCAACCTGTGATGGGAGCACCCTTGAATCCATTTTGGGAGTTAAGATACCAGGCACTGGGTAGCTTCCCCCCACATGCAGCTGCAGGGGGTGGAGAGCCAGCTGCAGGTGGGCAGAGTTTAGCCAGCCCCAGAGGCTGACTCTCAGATTGTTATGGTATATTACCCTATCCATGCCTTACATGTAACCCTGTACCCTCTATATGTAACCAATCTTGGTGGAGCACGCCTCTTGCAAGAAAGCACATGTCTCTGCATCACAGAAATAAAGCAGACTATGACCATCTAACCATATTGGTGAACAAAGAGTCATTTTACCCAGGTGCTCCACCGGCGTTTTTTAATAGACAGGTATGTGGGAAGGGCCAGCAGAGGTACTCTATTGGGGCACAGGAAACGTTTCTGTTTGTACATCACCAGGTCTGCTTTGGGTTCCAGCGCGATGGACAAAAACTGCTCCTTCTAATGATCCTGTTGCTACTTCTGGAAGTGGTGGTCAATGCGCTCAAGTGAATCCCCAAGCAAACATGTGGGTGACATGGGAGAACCAGACAGGTAATATGGGCTTTTGTCTTAGTTTACAATCAGCTACTGAGCCTTTTAAGACATGCCTGGTAGGATTACCAGGATTCGACCCAGAAGACTTTAAGGGTTACCTGAAAAATTATAATTGTAATAAGATTAAGAATGCTTCTGATTGTGTTCTGAGTTACTGATAAGAGGGCTGAATGTAACCTTGCCCTGAGACCCACAAGAACTAGAGTTATTAGGTGGTCAAATGATAAGGAACTTGTCCACAACTAATCAGACACAAACTTGTTTTGCTTTCGGGACAAAATATCAGGGAAATTTGGGATATTTGGCTTATAAGAAAATGTCGCAGCAGTGGACAGATGTATCACCAGGAAAACCTTATAATCGGGGTAATGGTAGAGAATACTGTGGTGCAATACCACGGATAAGTGGGGACGAAAAAAAAAGAGGCCTGCATTGGATGCTATGTATGGTGGAGATATAAAGCAAACTTTGTGGAATAATGGAACGGCCAGAGCGCTTCCTAACAACACCTTTCTTATCTGTGGTTATCATGCCTGGTAAGGAATCCCAAAAAATATTATAGGGGGTCCTTGCTATTTAGGGAAACTTACTCTACTTGCACCACATAAGATAGATTGGTTAAATATAACACAAATTGCTCCTGCGAGAGGAGAGTCACGCAGAAAACGAGCTGTGAAATGGCACAATCTTAAAGCAGACTGCAATGATAATGTACAATTGTGGTCAATAACTGCAAATGTTTTTGTTACTACATTTATTCCGCATCTTGCTATAGCACAAGCAGTGAAGCAATTAGAACGGCTGGTATCCTGGTCAGTCAAAGAAGCAAATGTTACTACTCAAATTTTAGAGCAATTACTATTAGATCAGAATAGCATAAGACATGCATTACTACAAAACAGGGCAGCTATAGGCTTTTATTATTAGCTCAAGGCCATAGTTGTAGCGATTTTGAGGGAATGTGTTGTTTTAATCTCTTGAATCATGGTGAGTCTATTCATAAACAGCTTGCCTGGCTCAAAAATCACACTAACCACATTATTGTTAATGAAAACCCATTTGACCAGTGGCTAACATCAATTTTTGGAGGTTTGTCTCCCTGGATACTACAGCTTAGTAATGAGGGCCTCCGCCTGCTGGGAATAGTACTGTTTATGCTTATGTTATTATGCGTAGGATATGGATGCATTATGTGTGGATCAAGTCACCGGGGGTGCAGCTCTGCTTGCCCAAAAACAAAAAAAGGGAGTTGTTGAAGAATGGCTAAAGGAGAACGGACACTACTTAATGCTGGGCAAGCAGAATGAGTATATAGCATTGAAATAAGACTGTGCTGGGCTGCACTGAAAACAAATGCAGCATTTGACAGAACTCAGCAGGGAGGCACTGTCCTTGACGAGTCAGCAAACAACTCAAGCAGAGCAGAATTCAGTTAACTCTGGATGAGATAAGAAAGTTAGTTTGCAGCTTGCACCTATAACAGCAAGTAGGCGTACCATGCAAATAAGAGCTTTGGAGATTCAGCCATTTAGCTTCTTACATGTATGCATATATTTTCTGTAACACATATAAGCGCATGTCTACCAAATAAAGTTGTCACTTGCTTTTGATCCATATTGGATTGCACAGTGTCCTTTTTAACACTTCTCTGCAAGATCTTCTCCGCACTGGTTGGTAAATAGGAGAGGTTCAGTAAACAGAGCAGGACTTGAACAATCAGACTTGGTCCAAACAGCAGACGGTGATAAAGCTGCAGTTTTACATGAAAAGAATCTGTTAGGGAAAACTGTTTGGGTATTTTCTCCTTCGGGTGAAGGGAAATCTGTCTGAGGAGTGGTTTCTGCTCCCTGGTCATATATATTGGGTAATGCAGGAGAATGGTGAAATCCAGTGTATTCCACAGAAAAATCTAACTTTAGCTGAGAGAGTTTAAAATCAGCGTGTATAATGTAAGTTGTTAGAAGTTTGTTCTAGGTACCATCATCATGAAAGAATCTGCGGGAGAATCTGCAACATCACCTGGGAGTCCCTGCTCTCGTCTCATCTGTGAGGAGACAAACTGTTTGCTGTTTTCTGAGCTTTTGAACCACTTACATCTGAGCTAGCTGGAATGAAGTGTGAACTGAACTTGTAATGTTCATTTATGTAAATATTGTTTTAGATTAGATCAAGTAGTTCTCAGCAATACTCTGAGTGAAAAGGACAGGGGCTTCTGCACAGTACAATGTGCTAGTTTGAAGCTAGCTAGAATGTTTTGGTGAGAAGAACTAGATTACAGGCTGTGAAAGGAAAGTAATTATGATATCTGATTCCCTCATAGACTTGTTGTGGTGTGTAAGAACAAGAATCAAAACATAGATAAGGCTCCTGCTGGGGAGCTCCGAGCTGCATCTCCCTCTAACCTCTCTGCTGTTTAACTGATTAATCCACTTTGCTTCCTAACCCTCTGGCCAAACCTCCATTCTTTCTTGGGACTGGGGTAAGGTTGAGGTTTAAGGGGGAGGTGGAAGGGTGGCTGGAAGCCCCTTCTGGGGATGCAGGTTTTTGGGATGGATGTTGTGTTTCTCTATTACTTTTTACCTTATGTATTTCTCTATATAACTGCATATACTGTAAATATTTTCTTGTGTATTCTGCTAAGCTGTAAAGAGTAAGCTTCATTCAATTTCCAGAGCTGGATGAGTCTGGTCTGGGTGATTTCCAAAGTATGGGAGGGTGGATAACACCCAAACCATCACAGGTCTGCTCTACTTTCCCTCCACACATGAGAGAGACACCTTTCTGGGTAGGTGTGGCAGTATATCCAAAGATCCTCACCACCCCATAAAGCCAGGCTGGAGGGAAGCAGAGAAGCTGGGATGGAGGGAACCACAGGGTGAGACACCCCCACCTACCCAGAGGTGTGGGTTGGTAGACTCAGAAGACCCCTCCCCTCAAGCCACATGCCCTGCCAGGCACAGTAAGAGATAGATATCATGCTACGGACAAGTTTGGGCAGGAAACTAATGGTTATCTATGCCAGGTGCCCAACTGTATTGTCCTTTTGGCTTGAAAAGCTTTTATTTTGTGACATGTGACAAAACTTAAACTTAGGTTGTATATAACAGGACAGTTGTGGAGAGGAAGAGTTCTTTTGTCTCAGGTTTCCCTCTCCTTCACTAGTTTGAAGCAGGCTAGAATGTTTTGGTGAGAGAAAGTAGATAATTGGCTATGAAAGGAAAACAATGGTTGTGTCATCTTCCCTCATCAGTCTCACTGAGAAGTATGGGAACAAGAAGGGTAAACATTAGATAACATTCTCCATGTTTTTCTTCACTCTGCTGCTGGCTTTAGACGAAGCTACATCTCCTTAACCTCACTACCACTAACCTTGTTCCTTAACCTCTTGGCTGATCCTCTTTTCTTTTCTCAGGATTGGGGTAAGGTTGAGAGGGGCAGGAGGAGGTGCTGGGGTGGTTGAGAGCCCCTCCTGGGGACTCAGGTTTCTGGGAGGGGAGTTGTGTTTCTGTATTACTTTTTTTTACTTGTATATTTTTGTATATAACTGTATATACTGTAAATAGCTGCTTGTATATTGTGCCAGCTGTAAATAAATAGCTTTATTTATATTCCCAGAGCCCATCTGAGTTAGCTGGGGCATTTCTAAAAGTGTGGGGGGGGGGACGGATAAAAGCCAAACCACCACATCTTTTATTTGGCACCCAACATGGGGCTAAATTAATTTGAGTGACTGATAATTAACTCTGGGAATCAGAATGAAGCTAATAAAGCAGCTATTGTACTTGGTGGGGGCTATTGTGTGGCCCGTTTCCTGTTTCTTTGTGTACAATTGGATCAAAGACCAGATTGGTTATCTCTTGCTTCATGTAGTTTTTAAGAAGATCAAAGCTAAACTTTCAAGCATTTTCTGGTCTTGGGGTGATTTTATTCTTGGTTATGCTGGTTTTAATATCACTGAAAATCTTACCAGTAACATTATAGGGGCACTTGTCAATAATATTACAGGCAATCGAAACACTGCTTTATCTGCAGCCATCGTGAGGGTAATTCACCCCAGAACTGGGATGCCAGACGTTTGTCTAGGTGGTTGCTCATGTAAAAAAAAAAACTGTGTTGCTTCTCTCAATTTTTAATCTATGTCTTATGGGTTGTGATGGTTTGGGGGTTACCCCACCCCCCCACACTTTGTATTTGCCCCAGCTAACTCAGACGGACCCTGGGAATATAGATGAAGCAATTTATTTACAGCTAGCAGAATTTACAAGCAGCTATTTACAATATATACAGTTATATACAGTTATATACAGAAATATACAAAGGATAAACAATACAAAAGCACAACTCCCCTCCCAGAAACCTGAGTCCCCAGGAGGGGCTCTCAAACCACCCCAACACCTCCCCCCAGCCCCTCTCAACCTTACCCCAGTTCTCAGGAAGAAAAGAGGTGCAGCCAAGAGGTTAGGGAGCAAGGTTAGTAGGAGCAGGGTTAATGAGATGTGACCAGGTCTAAGGCAAAGGCAAGAGTGAGAAACAAAATGGAGAATGTTTTCTTCTTCTTCCCAGAGTTCTCAGCGTAACTGTGAGAGAAGTAGACACAATTGTTTTTCATTTCACTGCCCGTTATCTAGTTCTGTTACCAAAACATTCTAGCTTGCTTCAAACTAGCACAATCCACCCCTTGTCTACTTCGCTCAGAGTATCGCCGAGAATTATCCAATCTAATCTAAACCAATATTTACACTAAAACAATATATACAAGTTCAGTTCACACTTCAATCAGATGTAGGTGATTCAAAAGCTCAGAACAGGGACTCCCAGGTGACGTTGGGTTCGTGCTCACGTACTGTAGATTCTATCGTAGATTCTCTCAGTGTTGGGCGCCGATGTTACCTAGAACAGAAAACTCCTAACAACTTGAATTTAAACTCTCTCAGCTAAGGTTAAATTTCTCTGTGGAATACACTGGATTTCACCATTCTCCTGCATTACCCAGTAGGTATGACCAGGACCTTCAGCAGAAACCACCCCTCGGACAGGTTTCCCTTCGCCCAAAGGAGAAAATACCCAAACAGTTTTCCCTAACAGATTCTTCTCATGTACAACAGGAACTTTATCACCGTCTACTGTTTGGACCAAATCTGATTGTGCAGGTCCTGCTCTATTTACTGAACCTCTACTATTTACCAACCAGGTAGCTTGTGCTAAATGTTTGTCCCAGTTTTTTAGAGTTCCACCCCCCATGGCTTTTAGGGTGGTTTTCAGCAAACCATTGTAGCGCTCAATCTTCCCTGAAGCTGGTGCATAGTAGGGTATGTGATAGATCCATTCAATACCATGCTCTTTGGCCCAGTTTTTCACAAGATTATTCTTGAAATGAGTACCATTGTCTGACTCAATTCTCTCTGGAGTTCCATGTCTCCACAAGATTTGTCTCTCCAAACCAACAATGGTGTTACGTGCAGTAGCATGTGGAACTGGATAGGTTTCCAACCATCCAGTGCTGGCTTCTACCATCGTCAACACATACTGCTTGCCAGAACGAGATCGAGGTAAAGTGATGTAGTCAATCTGCCAGGCTTCTCCATACTTGTACTTTGACCATCTCTCACCATACCATAAGGGCTTGATTCGCTTAGCCTGCTTAATAGCAGCACAAATGTCGCAGTCATAGATGACTTGGGTGATAGCGTCCATGGACAAGTCAATTGACCTATCACGAGCCCATCGGTATGTTCCATCTCTGCCTTGATGTCCAGATGAGTCATGGGCCCACCGAGCTAAGAACAGTTCACCTCGGTGTTTCCAATCAAGGTCAATGTCAAGATCAGAGTTGGTATCAACTTGAGAAATCTTAGCAGCTTGATCTGCCTTCTGGTTATGTTGATGTTCCTCAGTTGCTCTGCTCTTAGGCATGTGTGCGTCTACGTGCCGCACCTTCACTGGAGTTTTCTCCAGCCGTGCATCAATGTCCTGCCATAGATCAGCACACCAAATAGGCTTTCCTTTCCTCTGCCAACCATTCTTCTTCCAGTCCTTTAGCCAACCCCATAGAGCATTGGCTACCATCCACGAGTCAGTGTAGAGGTAAAGGATAGGCCAATTCTCACGTTCAGCCACATCAAGAGCAAGTTGAACAGCTTTTACCTCAGCGAACTGACTGGATTCTCCTTCTCCATCTTTCGTTTCGGTAACTCTCCTGGTTGGACTCCAAACCGCTGACTTCCATATTCGCTTGTTCCCAACAAGACGACAGGAACCATCTGTGAACAAAGCATAGTTCTTTTCCTGATCAGAGAGATCACCATAGGGAGGAGCTTCCTCAGCACGAGTTATTTTCTCCTCCGGAGGTTTGGAACAGTCTGTGCCTTCCGGCCAGTTGGTGATCACCTCCACCAGACCAGGTCGGTCAAGATTACCCATTCGTGCTCGTTGGGTTATCAAAGCCATCCATTTAGACCAGGTTGCATCTGTGGCATGATGTGGTGATGAACCTTTGCCCTTGAACATCCAGTTAAGAACTGGCAGTCTAGGAGCTAAAAGCAATTGTGACTCAGTTCCAATTACTTCAGAAGCTGCTTTCACTCCTTCATAGGCTGCTAGAATCTCTTTCTCAGTTGCAGTGTAATTTGTCTCTGAACCTCTGTAACAACGTCCCCAGAAACCAAGTGGACGACCACGTGTCTCATTTGGAGCTCTCTGCCAAAGGCTCCAAGTTGGACCATTGTCACTGGCAGCCGTGTACAGAATGTTTTTAATGTCCGGACCAGATCTCACAGGTCCTAAGCCCACTGCATGGACTACTTCTCGCTTGATCTGATCAAAGGCTGCTTGTTGTTCAGGTCCCCACTCGAAATTGTTTCTCTTACGAGTCACATCATGCAGAGGTTTGACAATCTGACTGAAACCAGGAATGTGTAGTCTCCAAAATCCCACCACACCAAGGAAAGAAAGTGTGTCCTTCTTACTGGTGGGAACAGCCATGGTAGAGACTTTGTCAATCACATCCTGAGGAATGTAACGGCGACCATCCTGCCACCGCACTCCCAGAAACTGAATTTCTCTGGCAGGTCCTTTGACCTTGTCTCTCTTAATGGCAAAACCTGCTTGCAACAGAATGTCAATGATTTTGTTACCTTTCTCGAAGACTTCCTCAGCAGTTTGGCCCCACACAATGATGTCGTCGATGTACTGGATGTGCTCTGGAGCTTTACCTTTCTCCAGTGCATTGTGGATGACTGAGTGACAGATGGTTGAGCTGTGTTTCCACCCCTGAGGCAAACGATTGAACTGGTACTGGATTCCTCTCCAGGTGAATGCAAACTGAGGCCTGCACTCCTTTGCTATGGGAATAGAGAAGAAAGCATTAGCAATGTCTATGGTTGCATACCATTTAGCCTCCTTCGATTCCAGCTCGTACTGGAGTTCCAGCATGTCCGGCACAGCTGCGCTCATGGGTGGCGTCACCTCGTTGAGGGCACGAAAGTCAACTGTCAGTCTCCAGTCGCCCGTAGGTTTGTGCACAGGCCAGATGGGATTGTTGAAAGGTGAATGAGCTTTCTCGATGACAGCCTGACTCTCCAATTGACGAATCAGCTGATGAATGGGCAACAAAGAGTCACAGTTAGTTCTGTACTGCCTGTGATGAACAGTTTGAGTTGCAATTGGCACTTCCAGGTCCTCTATGTCATGATGTCCCACAACTGCAGATTCATCTGAAAGTTCAGGTCTAATGGACAATTTCAATTTATCATCCTCAATCTCTACAGATGCTATTCCAAAAGCCCATTTATGACCCTTAGGATCTTTGAAACAACCTTGTCTCAAAAAGTCAATTCCCAAAATGCAAGGCGCATCAGGACCAGTTACAATAGTATGTGTTTTCCACTCTTTACCAGTTAAACTGATCTCAGCTTGTATCTTAGTTAACTCTTGAGATCCACCAGTGATTCCAAAGATAGAAATGGACTCTGTCCCTTTGCAATTAGATGGCAATAAAGTACACTGAGCACCTGTGTCAACTAAAGCCCTGTATTTCCGAACTCTTGAACTGCCAGGCCACCTAATGAATACATTCCAATAGATTCGGTTCTCTCCACTATCCCTTTCCTCCTCCTGGCTGGAGTTGCCTTGCAGGAGGTGGGCGTCTGTTCCTGACTGCAGAAACATGCACCCATTCAGATGATGCAGGAACGGTATCCTTTACCAGATTGGTAATGTTTTTGAGATCCTCCTTCAGTTCTTTCATGGTATCTTTAATCTCTGTGGTCATAGTTTGTATGGCAGAGACTAAACCAGAATGTGACAAGCTGTCCTCAATCTGTCTGAGCTGATCAGTGAATTCACCAACAGTGAAAGATCTTCCATTATCACTCCTTGCTAGAAATTTACTGGCCAAGATGTTAGCATAGGATGAAGGAGCAAGCTTAATCAGCTTCTTCATGAGACCTGTTCCCAAAGGAATATCATCAGGCTCATGTGTGCCATGATCTCCATAAAGCACTTCCTTCACAGCAAACTCCTTCAGAAGCTTAATTCCCTGCTCAATGGTGTTCCACTTCTTGGCAGCCCATGGCAAATCATCTCGGGAAGGATATCTCATAGCCACAGCCAACAGAAGGCGTGTCCACAAGCTAACCCTACCAAGAGGACTTGCTAGGTGTTTGTCCACTCCACTCTCCTTAGTGAGTGGTCCCAGCTGCTTGGCAGACTTGTCTCCTACCTGCAAAGCATTAGCACCAATGCCACGGCATCTCACTAGCCAGCTTAGGATTGGCTCACCTGATTCCCTTGTGTATTCCTTCCTAACTTCCCTGACCTCTCTGAGTGGATCGTTGGAACCCTGGATGTCATCTTCCTCCTCCTCTTCCTGTTGTTCTGGTGGTGCCGGGCCTAACACAATCTTCCTCATAGCATTCCTAAACTCATTGGAACCATCCTCTCTCCTGGCAGCTAACCTCACAGCACTCCTCTCACTTGAGTATTGTTGTCTCAGCACATCTACAAGGTCTCGCAGACTAACTGCCTCCTCCTCCTCCTCTCCTTGCTGCTGATCACTAGAGGTCCCATCTCTTACATCCTCCTGCGAACCACTCTTCATCTTAGCTTTTGCCTTAGCAGGTGCCAGAAGGGCCTGAGCAGCAACAGACTTGGATGTGTCTGCTGGAGCTTTTGAATCTTTAGGGGTCTGACCTGGAGCTTGTGAGTTCAAATCTGCCTTGCTTTTAACAGGAGGATTTTGGTTCTGGTCTGCTGGCTGGGGGTTCAAATTGGCTGAGCTGGTGTCATTAGGATTTGGACTGACTGGGCTAGCGTTACCAGCATTAGCGTTATTATCATTAGTGGGATTATTTGCCTGTCCTCCTGGGATGCCTGCCAACCCTGACTTGTTTTCATTTTTGCTAGGAACATTCTGATTTTGGGTATTTGCCTGTGCTCCTGAGGCTCCTGCTGAACTCTGCGGCTTGTTTTGGTTATCCTTATCATTGTTTACGTTAGTGGCGGGAACACTGGCTGTGTTCCCAGCACTTGGAGAAGGAGGGGCAGAGGCTGGCAAGGGGGAAGCCGATAACTGTGTTCCCTTGTTTTGCTGTGAAAGAGACTGCTTCTGAGACACAGAATTTTTCCTAGTCCTTACAGAAACTGGTTTAGAATTTTTCACCAATAATGCCAAAATTAATATGAATATCAAAATCATGAGGCAAATATTAAAAACTGTGAGAAGAAAAACAGTTTTACACGAGCATGTACCTATGCAAACAGTTGGAATTCCTGTCTTAGGCTGAATAACTCTCATTAGAGCCATATTTAAAGCAGAATTTCCATTGATTGTCACATTATTGACCAGAGCTCCTGTAATGTCCTTGGTAATATTCTCAGAGATATTAAAACCAGCATAACCAAGAATAAAATCACCCCAGCTCCAGAACATATCTGAAACCTTAGCTTTAGCCTTATTATAAGCCAGATCAATGAAATAAGCAACAATCTGGCCTTTTAACCAACTAAATGCCAAGAAAACAAAACCAGACCAGAGCAATGCACCAACCAAATACAATAGCTGCTTGATTAGCTTCATCTTAATTCCCAGAGCTAATTTCCACTCACTGAAATATCTAGCCCCACGTTGGGAAAGCCAATTAAAAATGTGATGGTTTGGGGGTTACCCCACCCCCCCACACTTTGTATTTGCCCCAGCTAACTCAGACGGACCCTGGGAATATAGATGAAGCAATTTATTTACAGCTAGCAGAATTTACAAGCAGCTATTTACAATATATACAGTTATATACAGTTATATACAGAAATATACAAAGGATAAACAATACAAAAGCACAACTCCCCTCCCAGAAACCTGAGTCCCCAGGAGGGGCTCTCAAACCACCCCAACACCTCCCCCCAGCCCCTCTCAACCTTACCCCAGTTCTCAGGAAGAAAAGAGGTGCAGCCAAGAGGTTAGGGAGCAAGGTTAGTAGGAGCAGGGTTAATGAGATGTGACCAGGTCTAAGGCAAAGGCAAGAGTGAGAAACAAAATGGAGAATGTTTTCTTCTTCTTCCCAGAGTTCTCAGCGTAACTGTGAGAGAAGTAGACACAATTGTTTTTCATTTCACTGCCCGTTATCTAGTTCTGTTACCAAAACATTCTAGCTTGCTTCAAACTAGCACATGGGTTTAATTTTCATGTAAATTTTGGCATTATGTGTGAAAAATTCGAATGCAGTACTTGCAAAAACTAAGAAAATGTCTGTGTCGAAAGTGTCTGTCTCAAAACCAAATTCAGTAACAGTTTCTCAGCAACTACCTTCCCCCCAGCACCCTCCTCTTTAGATTCTGGGAAGGCTGCCAATGTTCATGGTGGGAACAATGACAATATCAACGTGCCAGGTTTGGCAGGCATCCCAGGAGTACAGGCTTAAAATCATAATGTTACTGATAACACCAGCTCAGTCAGTTCGAATTCCAGGCCAGCAGACCAGAATCCTGTTAGATCTAAGGCAGATCTGAACTCACAGACTCCAAGTCAGACCCCCAATGATTCAAACCCTCCAGCAGACACAACCAAGTCTGTTGCTGTGCAGGCATTTTTGGCACCTGCTAAGGCAAAAGCCAAGACACAGTTTTTGACAAAGTGTGGTTCACAGGAGGATGTAAGAGAGGGGACCTCTGGTGATCCGTAGAGGAGGAAGAGGAAGCATGTAGTTTGCGAGACCTCACAAATGTGATGAGATCCCAATACTCAATTGAGAAGAATGCTGTGAGGTTGGCTGCCAAGAAAGAGGATGGTTCCAATGAGTTTAAGAGTGCTATGAGGAAGGTTCTGTTTCTAGGCCAGGGACAACAAGGTCAGCAGGAGGAAGAGGAGGAGGATGACATCCAGGACTCCACTGATTCTCTCAGAGAGGTCAGGGAAGTCAGAAAGGAATACTCAAGGGAACCAGGTGAACCAATCCTAAGCTGGCCAGTGAGATGCCGTAGCATTGGAGCTAATGCCCTACAGGTAGGAGACAAGTCTGCCAAGCAGCTGGGACCACTCACCAAGGAGAGTGGAGTGGACAAATACCTAGCAAGTCCTCTTGGTAAGGTTAGCTTGTGGACACACCTTCTGTTGGCTGTGGCTATGAGATATCCTTCCCAAGATGATCTGCCATGGGCTGCCAGGAAATGGAACAGCATTGAGCAGGGAATTAAGCTTCTGAAGGAGTTTGCTGTGAAGGAAGTGCTTTATGGAGATCATGGCACACATGAGCCTGATGACACTCCTCTTGGAACAGGCCTCATGAAGAAGCTGATTAAGCTTGCTCCTTCATCCTATGCTAATATTTTGGCTAACAAGTTTCTATCGAGGAGTGATAATGGAAGGTCTTTCACTGTTGGTGAGTTCACTGATCAGCTCAGGCAGATAGAGGACAGCTCGTCACATTGTGGCCTAGTCTCTGCCATACAAACTATGACGACAGAGATGAAAGGGATAAAGGATAACATTGAGAATGGCATTAGAAATGGCATGAAAGAACTGAAGGAGGATCTCAAAAACATTACCAATCTGGTAAAAGATACC
Source organism: Pogoniulus pusillus (assembly GCF_015220805.1). Lineage (NCBI taxonomy): Eukaryota > Metazoa > Chordata > Aves > Piciformes > Lybiidae > Pogoniulus > Pogoniulus pusillus. Next base: position 73,072,746 of record NC_087309.1, read on the forward strand.
ATTCCTGCATCATCTGAATGGGTGCATGTTTCTGCAATCAGGAACAGATGCCTACCTCCTGCAAGGCAATTCCAGCCCAGGAGGACACAAATTCCACCTAGACATCAGCAATCACATGCGTCACTGTGGATACTTCTGAGTGACACATACATGAGAACAGGAACAAATGGGATGGTAAACCTATGTCAGCTCTTTCAAAGAGAGTCAGGGATCTGCAGAGTGGCAGAAACAGAGGCACTGTTGCCAATGCCAGAAAGGTAGCTGTCACTTCTTCAACTCCTGAGAGCAACTGCAATTGCAGTCACAACACCACCAATCATTGTGTACACCCTAGATGCCATGTTCAGCATTAGGGGTGCCCTGCCTCCAGCCAGGAGGAGGAAAGGGATAGTGGAGAGAACCGAATCTATTGTGTCTAGGGTTAACAGTCCGGGGGAGTAACCCTGAACCTGACCCTAGGGGTCTTGGCCCCTCCCCAGGGGTGGGCCACACTCCAGGTGATGGTTAGCCCACTCCCCCCACTTCCTGTGGTATAAAAGAGAGGGGCTTCCTGCTCCTCGCTCTCTCTTTTCTTCACTCCCTCTCGACACACACACACACACTGCATACCAGCACACCACATGGCAGCCACGAGGCAGAGACACTATCACATTGCTCGGGTTGTATCCATCCCTTTTTTGTATTTTGTTTTCCCTTCCTTATTCTTTGTAAACTTCCCTACCTCCAATACCTTTTCTAAGTTATTGTTAAACTTTTCCTTTTTAAATTCCAAATCGAGTGAGATTGATTTATTTGGGTGTGCTTACCTCTCTCTATATATCTAATTCCCTATCTCTGGGAAAGGAGGGGGAAGAGGGGAGGGCACTCTATAAATTCTATAGATTGTCATTGGGTCTATTAAATTTATTAGAGTCTCTAGGAACTTGCATTTGAACCCAAGATGTATTGGAATGTATTCACTAGGTGGCCTGGCAGTTCAAATGTTCAGAAATACAGGACTTTAGTTCACACAGATGCTCACTGTACTTTGTTGCCATCAAATTGCAAAGGGACAGAGTCCATATCTATTTTTGGAATCACTGGTGCATCTCAAGAGTTAGCTAAGATACAGGCTGAGATCAGTTTAACTGGTAAAGAGTGGAAGAAACATACTATTGTAACTGGTCCTGATGCGCCTTGCATTCTGGGAATTGACTTTTTGAAACAATGTTGTTTCAAAGATCCTAAGGGTCACATTAGACCTGAACTTTCAGATGAATCTGCAGTTGTGGGACATCATGACAGAGAGGATCTGGAAGTGCCAATTGCTACTCAAACTGTTCACCACAGGCAGTACAGAACTAACCGTGACTCTTTGTTGCCCATTCATCAGCTGATTCGTCAACTGGAAAGTCAGGCTGTCATCAAGAAAGCTCATTCACCTTTCAACAGTACCATCTGGCCTGTGCGCAAACCTACGGGCGACTGGAGACTCACATTAGACTTTTGTGCCCTCAATGAGGTGACTCCACCCATGAGCGCAGCTGTGCCAGACATGCTGGAACTCCAGTACGAGCTGGAATCGAAGGAGGCTAAATGGTATGCAACCATAGACATTGCTAATGCTTTCTTCTCTATTCCCATAGCAAAGGAGTGCAGGCCTCAGTTTGCATTCACCTGGAGAGGAATCCAGTACCAGGTCAACCGTTTGCCTCAGGGGTGGAAACACAGCTCAACCATCTATCACTCAGTCATCCACAATGCACTAGAGAAAGGTAAAGCTCCAGAGCACATCCAGTACATCGACGACATCATTGTGTGGGGCCAAACTACTGAGGAAGTACCGATGGTACGTAGAACAGAAAAATCCTAAGAGCTTGTACTACACACTCTGAATTTAAACTCTCTCAGCTAAGGTTAGATTTCTCTGTGGAATACACTGGATTTCACCATTCTCCTGCATTACTCAGTAGGTATGACAAGGACCTTCAGGAGAACCACCCCTTGGACAGGTTTCTCTTCACCCGAAGGAGAAAATACCCAAACAGTTTTCCCTAACAGATTCTTTTCATGTACAACAGGAACTTTATCACCGTCTACTGTTTGGACCAAATCTGATTGTGTAGGTCCTGCTCTGTTTACTGAACCTCTACTATTTACCAACCAGGTAGCTTGTGCTAAATGTTTGTCCCAGTTTTTCAGAGTTCCACCCCCCATGGCTTTTAGGGTGGTTTTCAGCAAACCGTTGTAGTGCTCAATCTTCCCTGAAGCTGGAGCATAGAAGGGTATGTGGTAGATTCACTCAATACCATGCTCTTTGGCCCAGTTTATCACAAGACTGTTACTGAAATGAGTGCCATTGTTTGACTCGATTCTCTCTGGAGTTCCATGTCTCCACATGATCTGTCTTTCCAAGCCAAGAATGGTGTTACATGCAGTAGCATGTGGAACTGGATTGGTTTCCAGCCATCTGGTGCTGGCCTCCACCATTGTCAGCACATACTGTTTGCCAGAACGAAATAGAGGTAAAGTGATGTAGTCCATCTGCCAGGCTTCACCATACTTGTACTTTGACCATCTCTCACCATACCATAAGGGCTGGATTGGCTTAGCCTGCTCAATAGCAGCACAATTGTCACAGTCATGGATGACTTGGGTGATAGCGTCCATGGACAAGTCAATTGACCTATTGCGCGCCCATCGGTATGTTGCATCTCTTCCTTGATGTCCAGATGAATCATGGGCCCACCGTGCTAGGAACAGTTCACGTCGGTGTTTCCAATCCAGGTCAAGATCAGAGTTGGTATGAACTTGAGAAATCGTAGCAGCTTGGTCAGCCTGCTGGTTGTGTTGGTGTTCCTCAGTAGCTCTGCTCTTACGCATGTGTGCTGTACCTTCACTGGAATTCTCTCCAGATGTGCATCAATGTCCTTTCATAGATCAGCACACCAAAAGGGCTTTCCTTTCCTCTGACAACCATGCCTTTTTCTGTCCTTTATCCAACTACGTAGAGCATTGGCTACCATCCACGAGTCGGTGTAGAGGTAAAGGATAGGCCAATTCTCACATTCAGCCACATCAAGAGCAAGCTGGATACCTTTGACCTCAGTGAACTGACTGGATTCTCCTTCTCCATCTCTCACTTCTGTAACTCTCCTGGTTGGACTCCAGATTGCTGACTTCCATCTTCGCTTGTTCCCAACAAGATGACAGGAACCATCTGTGAACAAAGCATAGTACTTTTCCTGATCAGAGGGATCACCATAGGGAGGAGCTTCCTCAGCACGAGATATTTTCTCCTCTGGGGGTTTGGAACTGTCAGTGCCTTCCGGCCAGTTGGTGATCATCTACACCAGACCAGGTCGGCCAAGATTACCCATTCATGCTCGTTGGGTTATCAAAGCCATCCATTTAGACCAGGTTGCATCTGTGGCATGATGTGGTGATGAACCTCTGCTTTTGAACATCCAGTTTAGAACTCACAATCTAGGAGCTAAAAGCAATTGTGACTCAGTTCCAATCACTTCAGAAGCTGCTTTCACTCATTCATAAGCTGCTAGTATTTCTTTCTCTGTTGGGGTGTAATTTTTATCTGAACCTCTGTAGCTACACCCCCAGAAACCAAGTGGACGACCACGTGTCTTATTTGGAGCTCTCTGCCACAGGCTCCAGGTTGGACCATTGTCACTGGCAGCCGTATACAGAACGTTTTTAATGTCTGGATCAGATCGCACAGGTGCCAATCCCACTACATGGACTACCTCTCGCTTAATCTGATCAAAGGCTGCTTGTTGTTCAGGTCCCCACATGAAATTGTTTCTCTTATGAGTCACATCCTGCAGAGGTTTGACAATCTGACTGAATCCAGGAATGTGTAGTCTCCAAAATCCCACCACACCTAAGAAAGATAGCGTGTCCTTCTTACTGGTGGGAACGGTCATGGTAGAGACTTTGTTGATCACATCCTGTGGAATGTGATGGCAACTATCCTGCCACTGCACTACCAGAAACTGAATTTCTCTGGCAGGTCCTTTGATCTTGTCTCTCCTAATGGCAAAACCTGCTTGCAACAGAATGTCAAGGACTTTGTTACCTTTCTCAAAGACTTTCTCAGTAATTTGGCCCCACACAATGATGTCGTTGATGTACTGGATGTGCTCTGGAGCTTTACCTTTCTCCAGTGCATTGTGGATGACTGAGGGACAGATCGTTGAGCTGTGTTTCCACCCCTGAGGCAAACGGTTGACCTGGTACTGGATTCCTCTCCAGGTGAATGCAAACTGAGGCCTGCACTCCTTTGCTATGGGAATAGAGAAGAAAGCATTAGCAATGTCTATGGTAGCATACCATTTAGCCTCCTTCGATTCCAGCTCGTACTGGATTTCCAGCATGTCTGGCACAGCTGCACTCATGGGTGGAGTCAACTCATTGAGGGCACAAAAATCTACTGTCAGCCTCCAATTGAAGTTAGGTTTACACGCAGGCCAGATGGTACTGTTGAAAGGTGAATGAGCTTTCTTGATGACAGCCTGACTTTCCAGTTGACGAATCAGCTGATGAATGGGCAACAAAGAGTCACGGTTAGTTCTGTACTGCCTGTGGAGAACAGTTTGAGTAACAATTGGCACTTCCAGGTCCTCTCTGTCATGATGTCCCACAACTGCAGATTCATCTGAATGTTCAGGTCTAACGGGCAATTTCAATTTACCATCTTCAATCTCTACAGATGCTATTTCAAAAGCCCATCTGTGCCCCTTAGGATCTTTGAAACAACCTTGTTTCAAAAAGTCAATTCCCAGAATGCAAGGCGCATCAGGATCAGTTACAACAGTGTGTTTCTTCCATTCTTTACCAGTTAAACTTTTCTCAGCCCTCAACTTGGTTAAGTCTTGAGATCTACCAGTGATTCCATAAATAGTGGTAGACTCTGTCCCTTTGCAATTTGATGGCAATAAAGTACACTGAGCACCTGTGTCAACTAAAGCCCTGTATTTCCAAACTTTTGAACTGCCAGGCCACCTAATGACTACATTCCAATAGAGTTGCTCTCTCCACTATCCCTTTCCTCCTGCTGGCTGGAGGCAGGGCACCCCTAATGCTGAACATGGCATGTGGGGTGTACACAGTGATTGGTGTTGTTGTGACTGCAATTGCAATTGTTATAATAATTGCAATTGCTCTCGGGAGCTGAAGAAGTGACATCTACTTTTCTGGCATTACTGCCTCTGTTTCTGCCACTCTGCGGTTCCCTGACTCTCTTTGAAAGAGCTGAAGTAGTCTGACCATCCCACTTGTTCATGTTCTCTCCCTGTTGGTCACACAGAGTTATCCACAGTGATGCACGTGATTGCTGATGTCTAGGTGGAATTTGTCTCCTACTGGGCTGGAAATGCCTTGCAGGAGGTGGGTCTCTGTTCGTGATGGCAGAAGCATGCACCCATTCAGATGGATCAGGGACGGTATCTCTTGCCAGATTAGAAATGGATGTTTTGATTTCCTCCTTCAGTTCTTTCATGCTATCTCTGATGCCATCCTTAATGCTATCTTTCATCCACTTTATCTCTGTAGTCATAGTTTTTATGGCACAGACTAGGGCAGAATGTGACAAGCTGTCCTCTATCTGCCTGAGATGGTCAGTGAACTCACCAACTGTGATGGACCTTCCATTATCACCCCTTGATAGGAGCTTGTTGGCCAAGATGTTAGCATAGGATGAAGGAGCAAGCTTAACCAGCTTCTTCATGGGGCCTGTTCCAAGAGGAATATCATCAGGCTTATGTATGCCATGATTTCCATAAAGCACTTCCTTCACAGCATACTCCTTCAGAAGCTTAATTCCCTGCTCAATTGTGTTCCACTTCTTGGCAGCCCGTGGCAAATCATCTCGGGAAGGATATCTCATAACCACAGCCAACAGAAGGCGTGTCCACACGCTAACCTTACCAAGAGGCTTCTTAACGTCTTGGTTGAACCTATTTTCTTCCTTGGGACTGGTGTAAGGTTGAGAGGGGCAGGAGCAAGGTGCAGGGGTGGTTGAGAGCCCCTCCTGGGGACTCAGGTTTCTGGGAAAGGAGTTGTGTTTCTGTATTACTTTTATCTTGTATTTATCTGTATATAATTGTATATATTGTAAATAGCTGCTTGTATATTGTGCTAGCTGTAAATGAATAGCTTCATTTATATTCCCAGAGCCCTACTGAGTCTAGCTAAGTGCTTCTAAAGTGTGTGGGGGCAGGGTACATCCTAACCACCACATATTTTATTTGGCTTCTCCCAACATAGGGCAAATTAATTTGAGTGACTGTTAATTAACTCTGGGAATCAGAATGAAGCTAAGAAAGCAGCTATTGTACTTCGTGGGGGCTCTTATGTGGTCTGGTTTCTGGTTTTTTTTGCATTCAATTGGACCAAAGCCCAAATTGTTTCTTACTTTCTTAATGCAGCTTATATGAAGGCTAAAGCTAAAGTCACAACCATTTTCTGGTCCTGGGGTGATTTCATTCTTGGTTATGCTGGTTTTAATGTCACTGAAAATCTTACCAGTAACACTACAGGGGTATTTTCCAATAATTTTACAAGTAATCAAAACACTGCCTTATCTAGAGCACTGATGAGGGTGATTCAACCCAGAACTGAGATGACAGACCCTTGTGAAGACTTTTATTCAAAGCAAATTGTGGCAGTTCTGGTGTGTGTCTGTTGTGGAGGCAGGAATTAATGTGTGGCCGAGTTGGGAATTTTTATACAAAAATAGTTATTTTATTTTCCAAAAAATCCGCCCCCAAAATTATATATATAAAGATTAATTTAGTTTAAATAGCAGATTGAGTTGCTTGAGAATTATCTACAGGGATACCATCAATAATCTGACTATTGTGGAAGTCAGAAGTTGGAAAAGGCTTTAGCTATTAAATTATAGCGGTTTTCTTACTAATAAAGTGGAGCTGAGCCAAAATAACTCACGATCAGGCTGACTTCCTGGTGAGGTTCGTCTCTCTCGTTCTCTTGCAGAAGCTGTCGAAGAGTCGTTAAGAGGTATTCAGCTCTTACAAATGTGCCAATGGCTGGAGCAGTTCTTTGAAGCTTTCTGTATTCAGCTTAGGCAAGCAAGGGGCAGGGGGGAGAAGTCTCAGGCAGGCATGAACATCCAGGCAGGGATGGACTCCAAGGTGGGAACCCCCAAAGGCGGGAAACCCCCCAATTTATACCCTCTCTAGACAAAGGGCAGAGTTACCACACCTTAGACACGAAAGCACATAGCCAATCCCGGCCTGATCCCAGTGCGGGCACTGCACGGGGCACTCCTCATGCAGGCAGGACCCCTTTGCTCACTCCCTTCACACCTGCAGGGCAGGCTAGGTGGGGGGGTGAACCAGGTGGCTTTCCCTCTCCCCCTCAAAGTCACGGCAGGAGAGGAACTTAGGGGTACACAGGACTCCAGGACAGTGTCATCCTGGGTCTTATAGTTTTGATTTTCATATTAATTCTGGCATTATGCATAAAAAATTCAAATGCAGTGCCTGTAAAAATTAAGAAAGTATCTGTCTCGAAAGTGAGAGGAACACAGTCTCCTTCCCAGCAAAATTCAGGGACATCTGCCATTATATCTCCTTCTCCAGATTCTGGGAAAACTGCCAATGTTCCTAGAGGGAATGACAAAAATATAACAAGCAAGGATTGGCAGGCGTCCCAGGAGCACAGGCAAATAATGCCACTAATAATAATACTAGCAACACTAACCCAGCCAGGGCAAACCCCCAGCCAACAGACCAGAACCCTGTTAGCTGTAAGGCAGATCTGAACTCACGGACCTCAGACCAGACCCCCAATGATTCAAACACTCCAGTAGACATGTCAAAGTCTGTTGCTGAAGAGGCTATTCTGGCACCTGCTAAAGTGAAAGCCAAGACACAGCATTTGACAAAGTGTGACTCAAAGGAGGATGTAAGAGACAGGATATCTGATGAGCAAGAGGAGGAAGAGAAGGCATTTAGTCTTCGGGACCTGGCAAACATGCTGAGAACCCGGAACTCAAAAGAGAAGAGTGCTGTGAGATTGGCTGCCAAGAAAGAGGATGGTTCCAATGAGTTTAATAGTGCTATGAGGAAGGTTCTGTTTCCAGGCCAGGGACAACCAGATCAACAAGAGGAAGAGGAGGACGATGACATCCAGGACTCCAACGACCCCCACAGAGAGGTCAGGGAAGTTAGGAAGAAATACTCAAGACAATCAGGTGAACCAATCCTAAGCTGGCTAGTGAGATGCCGTAGCATTGGAGCTAATGCCCTGCAGGTAGGAGACAAGTCTACCAAGCAGCTGGAACCACTTACCAAGGAGAGTGGAGTGGACAAATACCTAGCAAGCCCTCTTGGTACGGTTAGCTTGTGGACACGCCTTCTGTTGGCTGTGGCTATGAGATATCCTTCCCAAGATGATTTGCCATGGGCTGCCAGGAAATGGAACAGTATTGAGCAGAGACTTAAGCTTCTGAAGGAGTTTGCTGTGAAGGAAGTGCTTTATGGAGATCATGACACATATAAGCCTGATGACATTCCTCTTGGAACAGGCCTCATGAAGAAGCTGATTAAGCTTGCTCCTTCATCCTATGCTAACATCTTGGCCCGCAAGTTTCTATCAAGGGGTGATAATGGAAGGTCCATCACAGTTGGTGAGTTCACTGACCAGCTCAGGCAGACAGAGGACAGCTTGTCACATTCTGCCATAGTCTCTGCTAGTAAGACTACGACTACAGAAATGAAAGAGGTGAGGAATGACATTAAAGACAGCATGAAAGAAGTGAAGGAGGATCTTAAAACCTCACTTTCTAACCTGGTAAGGGATACAATTCCTGTATCATGCGAATGAGTGCATGTTTCTGCCATCAGGAACAGATGCCCACCTCCTGCAAGGCAATTCCAGCCCAGCAGGAGACAAATTCCACCTAGATATCAGCAATCTCATGTGTCATTGTGCATAATTCTGCGTGACACACATGGTGAGAACATGAACAAGTGGAATGGTCAGACTACTTCAGCTCCTTCAAAGAGAGTCAGGGAACTGCAGAGTGGCAGAAACAGAAGCAGCAATGCCAGAAAAGTAGCTGTCACTTCTTCAGCTTCTCAGAGCAATTGCAATTCTTGTAACAATTGCAATTTCTCTCACATCACCACCAGTCACTGTGTACACCCCAAAAATGGGCTTTTGGAATAGCATCTGTAGAGATTGAGGATGGTAAATTGCAATTGTCCATTAGACCTGAACTTTCAGATGAATCTGCAATTCTGGGACATCATGACAGAGAGGATCTGGAAGTGCCAATTATTACTCAAACTGTTCTCCACAGGCAGTACAGAACTAACTGTGACTCTTTGTTGCCCATTCATCAGCTGATTTGTCAACTGGAGAGTCAGGCTATCATCGAGAAAGCTCATTCACCTTTCAACAGTCCAATCTGGCCTGTGCGTAAACCTAACGGTGATTGGAGATTGGCAGTAGATTTTTGTGCCCTCAATGAGTTGACTTCACCCATGAGTGCAGCTGTTCCAGACATGCTGGAAATCCAGTATGAGCTGGAATCGAAGGAGGCTAAATGGTATGCTACCATAGACATTGCTAATGCTTTCTTCTCTATTCCCATAGCAAAGGAGTGCAGGCCTCAGTTTGCATTCACCTGGAGAGGAATCCAGTACCAGGTCAACCGTTTGCCTCAGGGGTGGAAACACAGCTCAATAATCTGTCCCTCAGTCATCCACAATGCACTGGAGAAAGGTAAAGCTCCAGAGCACATCGACAACATCATTGTGTGGGGCCAAACTGCTGAGGAAGTCTTCGAGAAAGGTAACAAAATCATTGACATTCTGTTGCAAGCAGGTTTTGCCATTAAGAGAGACAAGGTCAAAGGACCTGCCAAAGAAATTCAGTTTCTGGTAGTGCAGTGGCAGGATGGTCACCGTCACATTCCACAGGATGTGATCAACAAAGTCTCCACCATGGCAGTTCCCACCAATAAAAAGGACACTTCTATCTTTCTTGGGTACATTGGTTGGGAATTGAACCTGTGCCTCCCGCATGGCAGGTGAGAATTCTACCACTGAACCACCAACACAACCAGCAGGCTGACCAAACTGCTAAGATTTCTCAAGTTCATACCAACTCTCATCTTGACCTGGACTGGAAACACCGACATGAACTGTTCCTAGCACGGTGGGCCCATGACTAATCTGGACATCAAGGAAGAGATGCAACATACCGATGGGCGCGCAATAGGTCAATTGACTTGTCCATGGACGCTATCACCCAAGTCATCCATGACTGTGACAATTGTGCTGCTATTGAGCAGGCTAAGCCAATCCAGCCCTTATGGTATGGTGAGAGATGGTCAAAGTACAAGTATGGTGAAGCCTGGCAGATGGACTACATCACTTTACCTTGATCTCATTCCGGCAAGCAGTATGTGCTAACGATGGTAGAGTCCAGCACCAGATGGCTGGAAACCTATCCAGTTCCACATGCTACTGCATGTAACACCATTCTTGGCTTGGAAAGACAAATCATGTGGAGACATGGAATTCCAGAGAGAATTGAGTCAGACAATGGCACTCATTTCAAGAACAATCTTGTAAAAAAATGGGCCAAAGAGCACGGTATTGAGTGGATCTACCACATACCCTACTATACACCAGCTTCAGGGAAGATTGAGCACTACAACGGTTTGCTGAAAACCACCCTCAAAGCCATGGGGGGTGGAACTCTGAAAAACTGGGACAAACATTTAGCACAAGCTACCTGGTTGGTAAATAGTAGAGGTTCAGTAAACAGAGCAGGACCTACACAATCAGATTTGGTCCAAACAGTAGACGGTGATAAAGTTCCTGTTGTACGTGAGAAGAATCTGTTAGGGAAAACTGTTTGGGTATTTTCTCCTTCGGGCGAAGAGAAACCTGTCCGAGAGGTGGTGTCTGCTGAAGGTCCTGGTCACACCTACTGGGTAATGCAGGAGAATGGTGAAATCCAGTGTATTCCACAGAGAAATTTAACCTTAGCTGAGAGAGTTTAAATTCAGAGTGTATAGTACAAGCTGTTAGGAGTTGTCTGTTCTAGGTAACATCAGCATCCAACAACGAGAGAATCTACAGTACATGAGCACGAACCCAGCGTCACCTGGGAGTCCCTGTTCTTGTCTCATCTGTGAGGAGACAAACTGTTCTGAGCTTTTGAATCACCTAGATCTGACATAGCCGGAATGAAGTTTGAACTGAACTTGTAATATTCTTTAGTGTAAATATTGGTTTAGATTAGATCAGTTAATTCTCAGCAATACTCTGGGTGAAGTAGACAGGGGTGGATTGTGTTAGCTTGAAGCAGGGTAGAATGTTTTGGTGAGGAAAACTAGATCATAGGCTGTTAAAAGAAAAAAAAAAAAATCAATGGTGATGTCTCTTTTCCCTCAGAGTCTTTCTGAAGAAGAATGTAAACATTAGATAACACTCTCCCTGAAGGGGAGAATACCCCAACAGACTTCTTCAACAAATTATTTTCATGAATGACAGGAACCCTGTCACCTTCTACCTTTTGTAACACATCTAAATGAGATGGACCTGCTCATTTGGTAGAACCTCTACTGTTTGCTACCCAGGTAGCTTGGGCTAGATTTTTCTTCCAATTCTTTAAGTTTCCTCCCCCCATTGCATTTAAAGTTATTTTTGGAAAGCCATTGTAACATTCGATTTTGCCTGAGGAAGGTGTGTAATAGGGGATGTGGTAAATCTACTCAATGCTGTGCTCTTTGGCTCAAGTTTTTATGAGATTATTTTTTAAATGTGTGCCATTATCTGATTCAATTCTCTCTGGAGCACCATGTCACCACAGGATTTGTCTTTCCAAGCCTAGAATGGTGTTACATGCAACAGCATGGGAAACTGGATAGGTTTCCAGCCATTCGGTGCTTGCTTCTACCATGGTCAACACATACTGCTTTCCAGTCTGAGAATGAGGTAGACTGATGTAATCAGTCTGCCATAGTTCACCATATTTGTACTTTGCCGATCGCTCACCATACCACAAGGACTTCAGATGCTTGGCTTGTTTAATAGATAGCACAGTGGTGTATAACTTGTGTTATAGCATCCATGGATATGTTGAATGCTCTATCCTGTTGCACTGGATTGAAGCTAGCTAGAATGATTTGGTGAGAAGAATTAGATCACAGGCCATGAAAGAGAAACAATGATGATGTCTACTTCAAGCTTGATGAAATGTATAAGAACGGGAATATAAACATAGATAAGGTATTCGCACTTGGGTCACTGCCTGAGCTCTGGGCATTTCTCTCTAACCTCACCCTCCATCTCTCTAATTAACCCACTTGCTTCCTAACCCCCCTGGCCAACCTCCATTCTTCCTTGGGGCACAAGACAACATCTGAGGTAAGGTAGAGGGGCAGGAGAAGGTGGAAAGGTGGTTGGGAGCCCCTCCTGGGGACTCAGGTTTCTGGGAGGGGTGTTGTGTTTCTATATTACTTTTTACTTTGTATATTTTTGTATATAACTGCATATACTGTAAATGCTAGTTGTAAATACAAGCTTCATTCAAATTTCCAGAGCCATAAGGCATTGGCCACCATCCACAAAGCAGTATAGAGGTAAAACATGGGCCAATTCTCAAGCTCAGACACATCAAGAGCAAATTGGATAACTTTTACCTCTGCAAACTGGCTCGATTCACCTTCTTCAGCTTTTGTTTCAGCCACTGCTCACATAGGGCTCCAAACTGCAGCTCTTCACTTTTGCTTGTTTCCAATAAGGCGACAGGAACCATCAGTAAATAGAGCATAGTTCCTTTCTTCTTTAGATGAATCACCATAAGGAGGAGCTTCCTCAGCCCTATTTATTCACTCCTCTGGAGGATTTATACAGTTTGTGTCTTCTGGCCAGTTGGTGATCATCTTACTATGCCAGGTCATTCAAAACTCTCTATGTATGCTCACTGTGTTATGAGAGCCATCCACTTAGACCAGGTAGCATGAGTTGCGTTATCTGGTGATGACCCCTTTCCTTTAAACATCCAGTTCAAAACTGGTAATCTGGGAGCCAAAAGAAGTTGGGAATCTGCTCCGATTACATCAGAAGGAGCTTTTACTCTTTCATAAGCAGCAAGGATCTCTTTCTCTATTTGCATATAGTTTGCTTCTGACCCTCTATATCCTCTACTCCAGAAACCAAGTAGTCGGCCACATGTTTCTCCCGGGGCTTTTTGCCATAAGCACCAGGTTGGACCATTATCACTTACAGCCATATACGGAATGTTTTTAACATCTGGACCAGTTCGAACAGGTCCCAAACACACTGCATGAACTACTTCCCTCTTTATGTGATCAAAGGTTGCTTGTTGTTCAGTCCCCAGTGTTGCGGAGGCAGGGAATTAATGTGGCAGAATCAGGAATTTTATACAAAAATAGAGTTATTTTATTTTTCTGAAAACCCGCCTCCAAAATTATACAGAAATTAATTTAGTTTTAATTACCAGATTCAGTTCCTTTGAGAAGATCTACAGGATGCCACCGTTAATATGACTATTTTGGAAGTCAGAAGTTGGAAAAAGCTTTAGCTATTAATTGAATAGCGTTTCCCACTTAATAATAAAGCTGAGCCAAAATAACTCATGATCAGGCTGACTTGGTCCCGCAGCCTGTGCTCTCGATCTCTTCTGATGCCGTAGAAGAGTAGTGAAGGGTCGTTAAAGTCTGCACAAAGGACCTTAATGGGTGAAGCTGTCCTTTGGAGTGTTGGGCTCTTTCTGTATCCAGGCCAGGCAAGAGGCGGGGGGAGAAATCTCAGGCAGGCACGAACGCTCAGGCAGGAATGAACTCCAAGGCAGGAATGAACTCCAAGGTGGGAATCCCAAAGGCAGGAGGTCCCCCAATATTTATACCCTTCCTAGACAAAAAGCAGAGTTACCACTGCCTGAGCACGAAGACCACAGCCAGTCCCAGCCTGATTCCAGCATGGGCACTGCACAGGGCACCCCTCATGCCGGAAGGGCCACTTGCTCTCCCCCTTCACGCCTTCAGGGCAAGGCGGGGCGGGGAAACAGGCGGCTTTTCCTCTCCCATTCAAGCCACAGAGGGAGAGGAATTTAGGGGTATACAGGACTCCAGGACACCCAGCTAAAGTTGTTCCTCTTTTGAGTCACATCATACAAAGGTTTTACAATTTGGCTGTACCCAGGGATGTGCAGCCTCCAAAATCCAACTGTTCCTAAGAAAGATAACGTATCCTTCTTATTCATGGGATTTGCCATGATGGAAACTTTATTTATGACTTCCATTGGAATATGGTGGCAACTATCTTGCCAACGAATTCCCAGGAACTGGATCTCTCTAGCAGGGCCTTTCAACTATCTTACTTTAATGTTGAAACCTGCCTTTAGCAGAATGTCAATTATTTTGTTGCTTTTCTCATAAACTTCTTGTGCTGCATTCCCCCAGACAACGTCATCAATGAACTGCAGATGCTCTGGCGCTCCACGTTTCTCCAATGCATCATAAATCACTGCATGACAGATCATTGAGCTGTGCTTCCACCCCTGAGGCAAACAGTTAAATGTATACTGGTGAAAGCAAACTGAGGCTTGTATTCCTTTGCTATTGGAATAGAGAAGAAATCATTAGCAACATCTGTGGTTGCATACCATTTGATGTCCTTGGATTCCAGCTCATACTGCAGTTCCTGCATGTCTGGCACAGCAGAAGTCATGGATGGAGTCACTTCATTTAGGCCATGAAAATCAACTGTCAATCACCATTCTCCATTTGCCTTTTGTACAGGCCATACTGGAGTGCTGAAAGGTGATTTTTTTTTTTTTTTTTTTAATGATGTCCTGGCACTCCAGATGACAAATTAAATCACATATGGGCACTAGAGAGTCACGGTTTGTTCTATATTGCCTGTGGTGCACAGCTTGAGCAGCAATTGGCAAATTTACCTCCTGTATATTATGCTGTCCAACAACTGCAGACTGGTCTGAGAGCTCAGGCCCAGCAGACAACTTCCATCTGTCTCCAACAGCTTCTACAGCTGGTATTCCAAAGGTCCATTTAAAACCCTTGGGATCCTTGAAGTGCCCTTCTTTCAGAAAGTCAATACCCAAGATGAAAGGTGCATTTGGACCTGTTACAATGGCATGCCTTCAACAATCACTTCCAGTCAAACTTACCTCTGCCTCCAACCTTGTCAAATCTTGAGATCCTCCTGTGATTCCAGAAATAGCAATAGACTCTATTCCTTTACAATTTGAAGGCATCAATGTATATTGAGCACCTGTGTCCACTAGAGCCCTATATTTCTGAATCTTCAAGGTACCAGGCCATCTAATATATACATTCCAGTATATCCTATTATCTTCCTGGTCCCTGGCCTCTGCCTGGTAAGAGGCAGGGCTCCCCTAATGTTGGCCATTACAAGCACAATTTGCACAGTGTTTAATGGTATTAGCTAAATCATTGACAGAACTGCCTGAGCCATGTGGGGAAAATGAGGCAACTATTCTTTTAGTCTTCTCAGTCTGCAACTCTCTCACACTTTTTTAAGTGAGGTAGGTTTCTCATCCCACTTATCCATGTTTTCACTAAATTGGTCACATAAGATTACCCAAGGGGACCCATGTGACTGTTGTTGTCTATTTCTGAGTGAGTTAGTTTGAATTTGTCTTCTGGGAGGTTGCCTGTCTCCAATGGTCAAGACATGTACCCACTCTGATGGTGAAGAAGAAAGGTCATTGTCCTTCGCCAACTGGGATATGGAGGTTTTAAATTCCTCCTTGAATTGTTTCATGCCATCATTTATAGCATAGTATTTATGGCTGACACCATGCCATTAAATGTAAGGCTATCCTCCATCTGCCTCATCTGGTCAGCAAACTCACCCGCAGTCAGAGGAATTGTCTCATCACCCTTCCCCACCATTTTATTTGCCAATGTATGGGCATAATTAGAGTGGGCAAACTGAATAAGTGTCTTTAGGAGATCACAGCTCACAGGTACCTCATAAGGGTAATTGTGTAATGTCCATAGATTAGCTCTTCTATGGCCATCTCTCACAAGCACTGAACCCCCTGTTCAACTGTATTCCAGTGTGAGGTCTCCAGGGTAAATCATCCTTGTTGGGGTACCGCAGTACCACAGCTGTCAATATGCATGACCAGAGGTTAGAATTGCTGCCGAGATGTCCTAAGTGCTTATCTATGCTATTGCCTCTCGAGAATACTCCCAACTGCCTAACTGTCTGAGGGTTTATTTCTATGGTATCTGTGCCTCCATCCCAGCATCTGTTTAGCCAACTCATCAACAGTTCTTGCTCTTTCTGCGCAAAATCTTGCCTAATATGCCTGACCTCCTTCCTTGGCAATGAGGCTTTCTCTTTGTCATCACTATCATCTGTCACCTGAGTATATTTTCCCTTAGCTCTAGCCTTTCCATTCCTTTTACCCACAAGAGTACCAGCCTTCACACCAGCTGCTGTACCCTCACCTGGATCCTCTTCTCTTTGCTTCATGAGTTGAGCAGACTTCTAAAGCTCTTCAACTGCAGCAAAGGGTTCCTGACAGTTCCCTCCTTGGGATTACCCTGCTCTGGTTTATCCCCATCATCATCTGAGCTGTCTTCACCCCCAGTGCTAGCTGCCATTTTTCTCCTTGTTTTGATTGGAGCAAGGGAGATCTTAAGTCTTGCATTTGAATCTTCCTGCTCACTACCATCTGTCTGAACTTCTTTACCTAAAATAAATCATGTCTTACTCTGGGAGGTGCCTTTCATTGAATCATTTAAATTTTGTTTGTCTGCCTGACTCTGTTCCTCATATGGTGGTGGAACTGGGACTGATGCAGAGGGACCCTTTCCCACAGCAGCAGCAGCAGCAGCTGGCTTGGCAGAGACAAGTGGGGCTAAGGCAGGAGCAGCAGAATTAAAAGACTCAATGGCATTAGTGGGCTCACCCTCCGAGGACCCTGTTGCACCCCCCATTACCTCTTCTGGTCCCCTGGTTGCAGGCAACAGAACCTCTACTTCAGCAGCCCCTTTAATGGTGGAGGCTCCGGTGTCAGCCACTCTCCTACAGATCAAAACATTCGAGTCACATTTTCCACAAACAAGTTCCTCAACTTTATCTGTCTGAGGGACTTGGCCATAGCCCACACAGTTTGAAGCCAGATCCAACACCATCACCACAGCCCTTTGTGACTGCACCTCTCTCTCGCTTCTACCCTTACTTTCCTCCATTCCATTTGGTATGAACGGGAACCAGATAATTTCCTGGCTCCATGCTTTAGGGTCAGTGGGGTACGGGCCATGTCCAATTACTTTTTCTTCTTTCAAAGGTTCCAAGGCAGGACGTTTTGCTGCTCTGAGAGCAATCTGTCTGCCTGGTGTCTGGCCTTTCTTCCCTCTCTTCAGTTGCAGACTCTGCCTTTAACCCCTATCTCTCTGCTACTGCCTCTGGAAAAGGTAAAAACCTCACTTGTAGTTTGTTTATTACTGCATCTCTCTCGTCTCTAAACTACAACCAGACCTACAATAGCAGCCAGAAACACCAAGTTCAAACATAATAAGCAGGCCACTGGATAGAAAATCAGCTCAAACAGGCACAGAAGATGCCATAGAGGCACCTTAGAGGCAGTACACCTTTACTTTCTGCATCTAGATGATACTTTCACTTTTTAGAAGAAAAAGCAATATTACTCTAGCATGCACAGAAGATATGCTAATCAGCAGTACTCTTCAGGCACAAATGAGATAATGTTTTCATTGTTTAGACACTGGAATTGTTCATTACAAAATGACACAGTGTTTGCCAATTTTGTCTTCATTATAAATGTAAATATTAACTGGCGATATGCAAAAAAAATACAAAAAGTCAACAGCAATTAATTGGCTTTTGCAGTAATTAGCAACTGTAAAGCAAACACTTAGGAGTGGTTGTAATTGTCTGCATTAGGAATACACCTCCTGTACATACCTAATTAGCAATTTAAATAGTTCAGAAATTATATGCCTCTTGCCTTTACACTCCCTGAAGTACTGTTCATTAATGGATAAAAAAATTGCAAGTAAATGTCATTTGCATTGTCTCATGCTAAGAGCTCTACATCAAAGCCTCTATGTTATTGCCTTATGCTGAAGTGAGGCCTGTGGACCAATACAGTTGTAATTAGGCTACGATTCCTTTGTAAACAACAGACACAAAAACTGACAGAAGCTTATTTTGCTCTAAGACAGCTACTCTACAATTTAAGCTGTAAATAAGGAGAGCAGAGCTGCAAAAGTGCTGCATCTACTAAAGAAAAAAATAATTCAAACTGACTAGAATTCATGCAGTTCTGTTAATTGATGCTTCTGCAAAATATTTCCTTAGGAACTGTAGAGGATGGGGCAGCATTTGCTGTAGAACAATATGCCATAGAATCATAGAATCGATCAGGTTGGAAGAGACCTCCAAGATCATCCAGTCCAACCTAGCACCCAGCCCTAGCCAGTCAACTAGACCATGGCACTAAGTGTGTCATGCAGGCTTTTCTTGAACATCTCCAGGCACGGTGACTCCACCACCTCCCTGGGCAGCCCATTCCAATGGCAATCACTCTCTCTGGGAAGAACTTCCTCCTAACATCCAGCCTATACTTCCCCCAGCACAACTTGAGACTGTGTCCCCTTGTTCTATTGCTGGTTGCCCGGGAGAAGAGACCAACCCCCACCTGGCTACAACCTCCCTTCAGGTTCTTGCAGGCAGCAATCAAATCCCCCCTGAGCCTCCTCTTCTCCAGGCTAACCAACCCCAGCTCCCTCACCCTCTCCTCATAGGGTTTATGTTTCAGGCCCTTCACCAGCTTTGTCACCCTTCTCTGGACACGTTCCTGCACCTCAACATGTCTCTTGAATTGAAGGGCTCAGAACTGGACACAGTACTCAAGGTATGGCCTGACCAGTGTTGAGTACAGGGGAAGAATAACCTCCCTTGTCCTACTGGCCACACTGTTCCTGATGCAGGCCAGGATACCATTGGCTCTCTTGGCCACCTGGGCACACTGCTGCCTCATCTTCAGCCTACTATATATCAGTACTCCCAGGTCCCTTTCCTCCTGGCTGCTCTCCAGCCACTCAGTCCCCAGCCTGGAGCGCTGCTTGAGGTTGTTGTGGCCAAAGTGCAGAACCCTCCACTTGGCCGTGTTGAATGTCATCCCGTTGGCCTCTGCCCACCCATCCAGTCTGTCCAGGTCCCTCTGCAGGGCCCTCCTACCTTCCAACAGATCAACACCTGCTCGTAGCTTGGTGTCATCTGCAGACTTACTGATGCTGGACTCAATTCCCTCTAACAGATCATCAATTGAACTGGGCCCAGCACTGATCCTTGGGGAACACCAGTAGTGACTGGTTGCCAACTGGATGTGACACCATTCACCACCACTCTCTGGGCTCTGCCATCGAGTCAGTTCTTGACCCAGCACAAAGTGAATCTGTCCAAATATTGAGCTGCCAGCTTAGCTAGGAGCTTCTTGTGGCAGACAGTGTCAAAGGCTTTGCTGAAGTCCAGGTAGATTATGTCCACAGCCTTCGCCACATTCACCAGGCAGGTAAACTGATTATAAAAGGAGATCAGGTTGGTGAGACAGGACCTGCCCTTCCTAAACCCATGCTGGCTGGGCCTGATCCCTTGGCCATCCTCTAAGTGCTTTGCAATGGCACTCAAAACGACCTGTTCTATGGCCTTGCCCAGTACTGAGGTCAGGCTGACAGGTCTACAGTTTTCTGGCTCCTCCTTATGACCCTTCTTGTGAATAGGTATCACATTGGCCAGCTTCCAGTCTTCGGGGACCTCTCCAGTGAGACGGGACTGCTGATAAATGATGGAGAGTGGCTTGGCCAGCTCAGCTGCCAGCTCTCTCAGAACCCTAGGATGGATCCCATTTGGTCCCATAGACTTGTGAAGATCTAAGTGGCTCAGGAGGTCCCTTACTTCTTCCACATGGATTAGAGGGGGACTATACTGGTCCCTGACTCCATCTGTTACTTCAGGAGTCCAGCTGTCCTGGAGACAACTTGTCCCACTAGTGAAGATTGAGGCAAAGAAGGTGTTAAGCACCTCTGCTTTTTCCTCATCCTTTGTCACTATATTCCCCTCTCTATCTAACAAGGACTGGAGGTTGTCCTTGGCCCTTCTCTTGCTCTTCAGATATTAAAAAAAAAAAAAACATTTTTTATTTTCCTTGACAGCCATGGCCAGCCTAAGCTCCAAATGGGCTTTTGCCTCTCTAATTTTATCTCTACAAGACCTAGCAACTTCTTTGAACTTTTCTTGGAACACCTCCCCTCTTTTCCAAAGGTGATATACTCTCTTTTTAATCTTTAATTCCCATCCAAGAGTCATAAAAAGACACAAGTATAACCAAAAAGTTGCTAGATAATCATGGTGAATACCAGAAGATATGGAATTTTTTACAAAAAAAAAATGGGTTTAGAGGATATTTGATTTCAATTTACAAATACATCCTAGGAAGACACAGGATATATGTAAGTATGTATGAATATATAAAGATCTATACACAAATAAAATGTTTAAATAAAAAAAAAATAATTGACAGTAAAACAAGTGCATAATGGTGGACTCTTGGGCACATACGAAACTGGTACAGCATTCCTCAACGAAAAACTGGTACAGCATTCCTAAATGCCAGGAAGATTAAATTCCCAGTTAGCTGGTAAATCAAAGTCCCATCTCCTCTATGGCAGAGTTCAATCTGCCTACGAATGCTTAAAACAGGGCATCTCCATGACTCAGGAGGTATGTGGAAGTTCTACAGTCACAAGAAGGGCTTGGTAATGAAATGCTTTGGGTGAATGCTGAAAAACAACCTGTGTTCAGACTCGCTGGAAGAGTGAATTTCAGCATGTGATTAACCTCAGGTAAGTGCATATAAACCAGATGCTGTATTAAACAAAATGAGAGATGGTATCACTCACACTAGTGAATGGCGTTAAAACTCTAACAGTGCCTACAAGGAATATGATGATAGTTAGATATCACCATTTTTTTGTTCTCTCTAGAGCCTGACTCTGGCAAACTCAGCTCCAAACTCTGCTTCTCTGTTCCCGTGAGAACATCTCAAATTAAAAAATGTCTCATTTCAACACTAATTCTTCACTCCAGGCACATATGAATGGTTATAAGAAAGAAAGGGATTGTTATATTATTTTCCCATAACTCAAACTCTCCTGTTATATATAAACTTAAAGAGATCATTGATTGGAGCATTTCCTTCCACAGACCCTAATAGTCTAGATGAAGATATGTTAAATATCTGATTATCAGTAATTGTTTCAGACTGCATCTTTTAAAGCACTTAGTAGATTTTTTTTCTCTCAGAAGTAGGTAGTTAGTCCTAAAAAAAAAAAAAAATCTTTGCACCTCATTTCATTGAACAGTCCATTATTGCTCATATTTTGAGCATTTTAAAAAGTCTTTTGGAAGAAGATTTGGAATTGCTCACAGGCTGTAGAAACAGGACACCTGTTTTTTATATTACAATTTCTTTATTTTCTTGCAAGTTTTCTTTCCTTTCTTGTGCTCTTAGGCAGAGTTTCTGAGAAATTTTGGCCTATGGAGAGAAGTGAGATGAGGAAAAAATGAGTGAAACATAGCACATTCCATTTACATTTTGGCATATAGGATGTTCAGCATAAACCTGTTTCTTCTTTAAGAGCAGAAATCTCAGCCAGCTTCTATAGTCTAGGGAAACCATGCGTTCAATGTTAACAAAGATTTTATAAACTCTATTCTGAAAAAAAAAAAATCTTTACTCAAGACTAACTCTTTCACTCCACTTAGTTGCTCAAAATTGTCATTATAGGAAATGAAACTACAATAGACATGTATTTGTTTCTCTCCAATTCAGCTGCTGCAGTGATGTTTCTCTGACTGAAAATTCCTCTGTTCATGTCCAATGTGTAAATCATATTGCTCAGTGGTCATCACTGGACTTGTTCTCAAAGTCATGCAGATGATGGCTGAGGGAATTTGCTGTAGCATATTACATCCTTTCCTCTGACAACCATGCTTATTCCAGTCCTTTAGCCAACCCCATAGAGCATTGGTTACCATCCACGAGTCGGTGCAGAGGTAAAGGATAGGCCAATTCTCACGTTCAGCCACATCAAGAGCAAGCTGGACACCTTTGACCTCAGTGAACTGACTGGATTCTCCTTCGCCATCTCTCACTTTGGTAACTCTCCTGGTAGGACTCCAGACTGCTGACTTCCATCTTCGCTTGTTCCCAACAAGACGACAGGAACCATCTGTGAACAAAGCATAGTTCTTTTCCTCATCAGAGAGATCACCATAGGGAGGAGCTTCTTCAGCACGAGATATTTTCTCCTCTGGAAGTTTGGCACAGTCTGTGCCTTCTGGCCAGTTGGTGATCATCTCCACCAGACCAGGTTAGCCAAGATTACCCATTCATGCTCGTTGGGTTATCAAAGCCATCCATTTAGACCAGGTTGCATCTGTAGCATGATGCAGTACTGAACCTTTGCCTTTGAACATCCAGTTTAGAACTGGCAATCTAGGAACTAAAGCAATTGTGACTCGGTTCCAATCACTTCAGAAGCTACTTTCACTCATTCATAAGCTAGTATCTCTTTCACTGTTGTGGTGTAATATTCCTCTGAACCTCTGTAGCTATGACCCCAGAAACCAATTGGACGACCACGTGTCTCATTTGGAGCTCTCTGCCAAATGCTCCAGGTTGGACCATTGTCACTGGCAGCTGTGTACAGAATGGTTTTAATGTCCGGACCAGATCTCACAGGTCCCAAGCCCACTGCATGGACTACTTCTCGCTTGATCTGATCAAAGGCTGCTTGTTGTTCAGGTCCCCACTCGAAATTGTTTCTCTTATGAGTCACATCATGCAGAGGTTTGACAATCTGACTGAAACCAGGAATGTGTAGTCTCCAAAATCCCACCACACCAAGGAAAGAAAGTGTGTCCTTCTTACTGGTGGGAACTGCCATGGTGGAGACTTTGTTGATCACATCCTGAGGAATGTGACGGTGAAACTGCCACCGCACTACCAGAAACTGAATTTCTTTGGCAGGTCCTTTGATCTTGTCTCTCCTAATGACAAAACCTGCTTGCAACAGAATGTCAAGGATTTTGTTACCTTTCTCAAAGACTTTCTCAGCAATTTGGCCCCACACAATGATGTCGTTGATGTACTGGATGTGCTCTGGAGCTTTACCTTTCTCCAGTGCATTGTGGATGACTGAGTGACAGATGGTTGAGCTATGTTTCCACCCCTGAGGCAAACGGTTGACCTGGTACTGGATTCCTCTCCAGGTGAATGCAAACTGAGGCCTGCACTCCTTTGCTATGGGAATAGAGAAGAAAGCATTAGCAATGTCTATGGTAGCATACCATTTAGCCTCCTTCGATTCCAGCTTGTACTGGAGTTCCAGCATGTCCAGCACAACAGCACTCACGGGTGGAGTCACATCGTTGAGTGCACGAAAAACAACTGTGAGTCTCCAATCGCTGTTAGGTTTTCGCACAGGCCAGATGGGGCTGTTGAAAGGTGAATGAACGAATGAATGAGCTTTCTCGATGACAGCCTGACTCTCCAGTTGACGAATCGGCTGATGAATGGGCAACAAAGAGTCACAGTTAGTATTGTACTGCCAGTGGAGAACAGTTTGAGTAGCAATTGGCATTTCCAGACCCTCTGTGTCATGATATCCCACAACTGCAGATTCATCTGAAAGTTCAGGTCTAATGGACAATTGCAATTTACCATCCTCAATCTCTACAGGTGCTATTCCAAAAGTCCATTTGTGACCCTTAGGATCTTTGAAACAACCTTGTTTCAAAAAGTCAATTCCCAGAATTCAAGGCGCATCAGGACTAATTACTATAGTATGTTTCTTCCATTCTTTACCAGTTAAACTGATCTCAGCCTGCAACTTGGTTAACTCTTGAGATCCACCAGTGATTCCATAAATAGATATGGACCCTGTCCCTTTGCAATTGGATGGCAATAAAGTACACTGAACACCTGTGTTGACTAAAGCCCTGTATTTCCAAACTTTTTACCTGCCAGGCCACCTAATGAATACATTCCAATAGATTTGGTTCTCTCCACTATCCCTTTCCTCCGGCTGGCTGAGGGCAAGGCACCACTAATGCTGAACATGGCATATGGGGTGTATACAGTGATTGGTGTTGTTGTGGGAGAAATTGCAATTGTTAGAATAATTGCAGTTGCTCTCAGAAGCTGAAGAAGTGACAGCTACTTTTCTGGCATTGCTGCCTCTGTTTCTGCCACTCTGCAGTTCCCTGACTCTCTTTGAAAGAGCTGAAGTAGGTTGACTGTCCCACTTGTTCATGTTCTCACTGTATTTATCACACAGAGTTATCCACAGTGACACACGTGATCACTGATGTCTAGGTGGAATTTGTCTCCTCCTGGGCTGGAAATGCCTTGCAGGAGGTGGGCATCTCTTCCTCACAGCAGAAACATGTAACCATTCAGATGATGCAGGAATGGTATCCCTTACCAGATTGGAAATTGTGGTTTTAAGGTCGTCCTTCAGTTCTTTCATGCTATTTTTAATGCCATTCTCAATGCCCAGTTTCATCCCCTTTATTTCTGTATTCGTAATTTGTATGGCACAGACTAGGGCAGAATATGACAAGCTGTCCTTTACCTGTCTGAGCTGGTCAGTGAATTCACCAACAGTGATAGACCTTCCATTATCACCCCTTGATAGAAACTTGCGGGCCAAGATGTTAGCATAGGATGAAGGAGCAAGCTTAATAAGCTTCTTCATGAGACCTGTTCCAAGAGGAATGTCATCAGGCTTATGTGTGCCATGATCTCCATAAAGCACTTCCTTCACAGCAAACTCCTTCAGAAGCTTAATTCCCTGCTCAACGCTGTTCCATTTCCTGGCAGCCCCTGGCAAATCATCTTGGGAAGGATATCTCATAGCCACAGCCAACAGAAGGCGTGTCCACAGGCTAACCATACCAAGAGGACTTGCTAGGAATTTGTCCACTCCACTCTCCTTGGTTAGTGATACTAGCTGCTTGGCAGACTTGTCTCCTACCTGCAGGGCATTAGCACCAATGCTATGGCATCTCACTAGCCAGCTTAGGATTGGCTCACCTGATTCCCTTGATTATTCCTTCCTAACTTCCCTGACCTCTCTGAGGGGATCGTCCTGGATGTCATCGTCCTCCTCTTCCTCTTGTTGATCTGGTTGTCCCTGGCCTGGAAACAGAACCTTCCTCATAGCACTATTAAACTCATTGGAACCATCCTCTTTCTTGGCAGCCAACCTCACAGTGCTCTTCTCATTTAAGTACTGTGATATCAGCATGTTCGCCTGGTCTCGCAGTCTAAATGCCTCCTCTTCCTCCTCTTGCTCACCAGATATCCTCTCTCTTACATCCTCCTTTGAACCACACTTTGTCAAAAACTGTGTCTTGGCTTTTGCCTTAGCAGGTGCCAAAAAGGCCTGCACAGCAACAGACTTTTACATGT
Source organism: Pogoniulus pusillus (assembly GCF_015220805.1). NCBI lineage: Eukaryota > Metazoa > Chordata > Aves > Piciformes > Lybiidae > Pogoniulus > Pogoniulus pusillus. The sequence goes on from NC_087309.1 coordinate 73,098,309, forward strand.
CTACTGGAGGGTTTGAATCATTGGTGGTCTGACTTGGGGTCCGTAAATTCAGATCTGCCTTACAGCTAACAGAGTTTTGGTCTATTGGCTGGGGATTCGAACTGGCTGAGCTGGTGTTATTATTGTTAGTATTATCAGTAGAGAGGACATTCTGATTTTGAGTGTTTGCCTGTGCTCCTGGTATGCCTGCCAACCCTGACGTGTTATTATCGTTGTTGTTAGGAACATTGGCATTTTTCCCAGAATCTGAAGAGGAAGGCACAGTAACTGTCCCAGGCTGGGAAGGAAGTGGTGTTCCTTGTAGTCCCCCTGAATTATCATTGTTTTGATTTGTCCCTGAATTTTGCTGGGGAGGAGATTGTTGTGTTCATTTGTTTTGGTTTGGTTGCTGCAAAACTGTTCCTTTCGTTTTGGAGACAGAAACTTTCCTAGTTCTTGCAGGTATTGCATTAGAATTTTTCACACATAATGCCAGAATTAATAACAAAATTAAAACTATAAGACCCAGGATGACACACACCAGAACTGCCACAATTTGCTTTGAGTAAAAGTCTTTACAAGGGTCTGTCATCTCAGTTCTGGGTTGAGTCACCCTCATCAGTGCTCTAGATAAGGCAGTGTTTTGATTACTTGTAAAATTATTGGAAAATACCCCTGTAGTGTTACTGGTAAGATTTTCAGTGACATTAAAACCAGCATAACCAAGAATGAAATCACCCCAGGACCAGAAAATGGTTGTGACTTTAGCTTTAGCCTTCATATAAGCTGCATTAAGAAAGTAAGAAACAATTTGGGCTTTGGTCCAATTGAATGCAAAAAAACCAGAAACCAGACCACATAAGAGCCCTCATGAAGTACAATAGCTGCTTTCTTAGCTTCATTCTGATTCCCAGAGTTAATTAACAGTCACTCAAATTAATTTGCCCTATGTTGGGAGAAGCCAAATAAAATATGTGGTGGTTTGGATGTACCCCGCCCCCACACACTTTAGAAGCACTTAGCTAGACTCAGTAGGGCTCTGGGAATATAAATGAAGCTATTCATTTACAGCTAGCACAATATACAAGCAGATATTTACAGTATATACAGTTATATATGGAAATATACAAGGTAAAATTAATACAGAGGCACAACTCCCCTCCCAGAAACCTGAGCCTCCAGGAGGGGCTCTCAACCATCCCTGCACCTTCCCCCTGTCCCTCTCAACCTTATCCCAGTCCTAAGGAAGAATAGAGGTTCAGCCAAGAGGTTAAGAAGCAAGGTGAGTGGCAGGTAAGGTTAGGGAGATGCAGGTCAATCAAAGCCCAGCCCAAGAATGCAGACAAAATGGCGAGAGTGTTATCTAATGTTTATATTCTTCTTCAGCAAGACTCTGAGGGAAGGAGACATCACCATTGTTTTCCTTTTTCGCAGCCTATAGTCTAGTTTTTCTTACCAAAACATTCTAGCTTGCTTCAAACTAGCACAATTACACTTTACCATTGCACAGTGTTGTGTAATGCAGTGATGTCAAAAGACAGACAACCATAAGGTAGAGCTTCAATGTTCTTTGAATCAATAAAGCATACAACCTGCATTAAAAATACTTGTCCTCTTTCTTGATCTAGCTGCTAATTACAAGATTCTTACAAAGCAGTACAGTTCTTGAGAAGTAATTCTTCCCTGTGTTTTTCCCTAGAATGAGAGACTAGGGCATGATGCTTTCTTGCTAAAAATGTGTGTACAGTGTTACCTAGGGATGACATTCAACACAGCCAAGTGGAGGGTTCTGCACTTTGGCCACAACAACCTCAAGCAGCGCTCCAGGCTGGGGACTGAGTGGCTGGAGAGCAGCCAGGAGGAAAGGGACCTGGGGAGTACTGATATATAGTAGGCTGAAGATGAGGCAGCAGTGTGCCCAGGTGGCCAAGAGAGCCAATGGTATCCTGGCCTGCATCAGGAACAGTGTGGCCAGTAGGACAAGGGAGGTTATTCTTCCCCTGTACTCAACACTGGTCAGGCCATACCTTGAGTACTGTGTCCAGTTCTGAGCCCCTCAATTCAAGAGACATGTTGAGGTGCAGGAACGTGTCCAGAGAAGGGTGACAAAGCTGGTGAAGGGCCTGAAACATAAACCCTATGAGGAGAGGGTGAGGGAGCTGGGGTTGGTTAGCCTGGAGAAGAGGAGGCTCAGGGGGGATTTGATTGCTGCCTGCAAGAACCTGAAGGGAGGTTGTAGCCAGGTAGGGGTTGGTCTCTTCTCCCGGGCAACCAGCAATAGAACAAGGGGACACAGTCTCAAGTTGTGCTGGGGGAAGTATAGGCTGGATGTTAGGAGGAAGTTCTTCCCAGAGAGAGTGATTGCCATTGGAATGGGCTGCCCAGGGAGGTGGTGGAGTCACCGTGCCTGGAGATGTTCAAGAAAAGCCTGCATGACACACTTAGTGCCATGGTCTAGTTGACTGGCTAGGGCTGGGTGCTAGGTTGGACTGGATGATCTTGGAGGTCTCTTCCAACCTGGTTGATTCTATGATTCTATGGTTCTACCCTTTACTATGTCAAGCTGAGTGCACATCTCTAAAATGATGTTATTCACTTACCTTGTAACCAGGTAGCTAGATGACTAACTACACAGATGACATAATAACTAAAGAACTACCACAGATTCAGTGTAAAATGAGAATGTCACATCAACCTTTATGATATCAAGAATAATTCTTAAATGAAAATTTGTTGTCAAAAAAATAACAAATACTACCTGATTAAAGAAGGTGAGCACATAAATGTTGGACTGATATAGCTCCATCTCAAATTGTTAAGGTCTGAATTCCTGACCAAGAGAAAAAAAAACATTATTAGTGAGGTGAGGATTTTCCAAGTCTCCTTCAACTTGTAATTTGACGAGTAGCTCAGTGAGCTAGTTTGAATCTAGCTAGACCGTTTAGGTGAGAAGAACTAAATCACAGGCTGTGAAAGGGAAGTGATGGTCATGTCTACTTAACTCATAGGCTTGCTGAGATGTGTAAGAACAATAGTGAAAACATAGATAAGGCGTTCAGGCACAGCCTGGGCTTTGAGCTGCATTTCTCTCTAACTTCATCTCTTGTCTCTCTGATTAATCTACTTGCTTCCTAACTGTTGCGGAGAGCAGGGATTAATACGTGGCCGAGTTGGGAATTTATCAAAAATAGTTATTTTTTATTTTCCCAAAAACCCGCCCCCACAACTATATATACAAAGATTAATTTAGTTTAATAAGCAGGTTCAATTGCATGAGAATTAATCTACACGGATACCATCAATAATCTGACTATTTTGGAAGTCAGAAGTTGGAAAAGGCATTAGCTATTAATTAATAGCGGTTTCTTACTAAATTAAGCTAAGCCAAATAACTCACTCAGGCTGACTCGTGCAGTCTGTCTTCCTCTTCTTTCCAGCGGCTGCAGGTGGATCGTTAAGGGTCGTTAAGGGTCGTTAGGCACATAAAGGTGTCAACAGGAAAGTGAATCCTTGGTCTCTCTGCCGTCCAGGTACAGGGGAGAGTGTGAGCTCAGGCAGACACATATGTCCAGGCACAGGCAAACTCCAAAGCGGGAACCCCAAAGGCGGGAAGACCCCCAATATTTATAACCTTCGCTAGACAAAGGTCAGAGTTACCACACCTTAGGCGTGAAAGCGCACGGCCAATCCCAGCCTGGCTCCAGCGTGGGAACTCACGAGGCAGTCCTCCCCCCTTTCACGGCTGCAGGGCAGGAGAGGAATTTAGGAGTACAGGACTCCAGGACATCCCACCCCAGTGGTGATGAGCATCTTTGTCTAGAACTTGAGTGATAGGTGACCCCCCTTCAATTTAGTAACCTTATTAATATATATATATATGTTGCTTAGACTTTTCCAACATTAACAATATATAACGCATTAATCGCCCCAACAATATTTAACAATACTTAACAAGGCTTAACAATAGCCCCAAACAGTATTAAATAAAGCTACACAGTCAGTTTGAAGATTGCTCTGTTCCTGGTAGAGCAACCAAGTTCATGGCAGAGCCTTAGATGCTCTGAGTCCATGGCTGGAGGTCACAGTCCGTGGGTTCTGATGCCATCATCCACTGGCCACCCCAGTGATGACTCCATCTCTTGTGTAGCTGGCTCTTCCTTTCCCAGGTGCTGGTCAGGTGGTCAGGAACTGGTCCTCTGCCTCGACCTTAACCTGTAAGGAGACAAAATCTGCCTTGGCCTATAAAGGCCAGGCTTGACAATTAATAATTGGGGGCGATCCACCGTGCACTGATTCGGTGACCTTTCCTGTTTGCATCTAGGGCTTCCCAGGCATATAAGCCTCTGAGTTTACCCAGTGTCAATGGCACCACCCCTATAGAGTGTAGCCTGACAAGCACAGGTTGGCCCACTTGCATCTGGGACAAGGATTTATCCTTAATTCCCTCTGGCACAAGGTCACTGTCCACTACTGGCTCAGGTGGGCAGAAGGCCTTAATCTTGGGGCTTCCATAGCTTCCCCAATGATTATTGACTGTAAAGTCTGCTTGGGCCAAACGTGAGTCCCAGCCACCCTTAGACACATTTTCATGTCTTTTTATCAGGCCATTTGCCCTCTCGACAATGCCATTTGCCTGGGGGTAATACGGGGTATGAAACACCCATTTCACCCCTTCACTACGTGCCCAGTCTTGCACTGAGGTTGCAGTGAAATGTGATCCATTGTCGCTCTGGATGCACTCAGGCATTGGCAAGATGCTGAACCAGTGTTTGAGAGTCTCAACGGTTTGAGCTCCCGAGGCTGCACTGGTGGCAGTGGCCATGGTTAGACCAGAGACCATTTCTATGCCAACCAGTATGTATTTTTTCCCATGTGATGGCTTGAGGGGTCCCACATAATCCACCTGCCAGGTGTTCCAGAGACTTTTGTCCTGGCGGATATGCTGGGCTGGTGCAAGGTTTGGGTGGTTGGCCTTCAGCCTTATCTGGCATTGTGGACAGGCTGAAACAATGGCCTCACATGTTGAGAGTGAGACTGGCCATCCCCGAGACCTGCACTCATAGTAGAGATCAGCTTTGCCTGAATGTCCCCTTTTAAGGTGCAACCATTCAGCTAATCTCTCCCAATCCTTTTCCCCACTGCCCACTACATGGATATGTGCGAGGTAGTCAGTCTACTGATTCCATTTTGCAGCAGGGGTTTCCTTCTTAGAGTGTCCTTTGACCCATCCCACCTTGATGTGTCTCGACCAGCCTATCTCCAGCAGTCTCTGCCAATCTCCAGGTCTCCAAACCTTGGTGCTGTCAATCTCCCATTGATTTGCCTCCCATTGGCAAATCCACTCCATAGCTCCCTTAAAGCTGTCATAGGAGTCGGTGTAGATGGCTTTGGCACCATTTTCTACAGCTAACATGAGGGCCCGCAGTTCACCCGCTTGGGCACTGCCTTCACTCTCCTTAGTAACAGTCCTTCCTGTACTGATTTCTAAAACTGCTGCTTTGTAGTGCAACTGTGAGCCCACTCTCTGGGAAGAGGCATCTGTGAACCACACTCCCTCAGTGTCAGAGTCTGTGGTTATTTCTGGAGCTACATCTATTGGAGATGGCTTATAGGGCTGTCCCAGTAAAGTTGTATCTGGATTTACTGGTTGCTGGAGTTTGGACACGTTGGCCAGGCCCTCTCTTAGAGGCATGAGCTGGGCAATTCCCTCTAAGTAGGCATACCACTTTCTTACAGTGGATTTTTGGGCTATCCCCTCTGGTGGAGGGGATCCCTCGAGAATTGGTTTAAGCAGGAGGAAAGGTCCTTGCACCACAATATCCTGTGTGGTGCGAAGCTTCTCTGCCTCCTCAACAGCCCTTGTAAGGGAAAGGAGCCCCTTTTCCCATTCAGAATACCTCTTCTCGGTGTCCTTGAACGCTGTAGAGGAAAACAAGAGGGCTCTAGTGGGGCCTTTAGGTCCCTTCTGATAGATTCCACAATAGGAAGCATGTTCAGAGAAGCCCCATTCTGCCCTTAAGGGGTTCTGTGGGTGTAATGGGCCCAGTTTCTGGTAGGCCTTTAACTCATCCTTAAGGGTTTTAAGGCTCTCACTGTGTGTGCTAGTTTGAAGCAAGCTGGAATGTTTTGGTAACAGAACTAGATAATGGGCAGTGAAATGAAAAACAATTGATGTCAACTTCTCTCACAGTCTCACTGAGAGCTCTGGGAAGAAGAAGTAAATTTTCTCCATTTTATTTCTCACTCTTGCTTTTGCCTTAGACCTGGTCACATCTCATTAACCCTGCTCTCACTAACCTTGCTCCCTAACCTCTTGGCTGCACCTCTTTTCTTCCTGAGAACTGGAGTAAGGTTGAGAGGGCCGGGGGAGGTGTTGGGGTGGTTTGAGAGCCCCTCCTGGGGACTTAGGTTTCTGGGAGGGGAGTTGTGCTTTTGTATTGTTTATCCTTTGAATATTTCTGTATATAACTGTAAATATTGTAAATAGCTGCTTGTAAATTCTGCTAGCTGTAAATAAATTGCTTCATCTATATTCCCAGGGTCCGTCTGAGTTAGCTGGGGCAAATACAAAGTGTGGGAGGGGCGGGGTAACCCCCAAACCATCACATTTTTTATTGGCACCCAACGTGGGGCTAGATATTTTTGAGTGACTGGAAATTAGCTCTGGGAATTAAGATGAAGCTAATCAAGCAGCTATTGTATTTGGTTGGTGCATTGCTCTGGTCTGGTTTTGTTTTCTTGGCATTTAGTTGGTTAAAAGGTCAAATTGTTGCTTATTTCATTGATCTGGCTTATAATAAGGCTAAAGCTAAGGTTTCAGATATGTTCTGGAGCTGGGGTGATTTGATTCTTGGTTATGCTGGTTTTAATATCTCTGAGAATATTACCAAGGATATTACAGGAGCTCTGGTCAATAATGTGACAATCAATGGAAATTCTGCTTTAAATATGGCTCTAATGAGAGTTATTCAGCCTAAGACAGGAACTCCAACTGTTTGTATAGGCACATGCTCATGTAAAACTGTTTTTCTTCTCACAATTTTTAATATTTCCCTCATGATTTTGATATTCATATTAATTTTGGCATTATTGGTGAAAAATTCAAAACCAGCTTCTGTAAGAACTAGGAAAAATTCTGTGTCTCAGAAGCAGTCTCTTTCACAGCAAAACAAGGGAACACAGTCATCGGCTTCCCCCTTGCCAGCCTCTGCCCCTCCTTCTCCAAGTGCTGGGAACACGGCCAATGTTCCCGCCAATAAAGTAAACAATGATAAGGATAACCAAAACAAGCCACAGAGTTCAGCAGGAGCCCCAGGAGGACAGGCAGGTACCCAAAAATCAGAATGTCCCTAGCAAAAATGATAACACCTCAGGGTTGGCAGGCATCCCAGGAGGACAGGCAAATAATAACACTAATGCTGGTAACGCTAGCCCAGTCAGTCCAAATCCTACTGACACCAGCTCAGCCAATTCGAACCCCCAGCCAGCAGACCAGAATCAAAATCCTCCTGTTAAAAGCAAGGCAGATCTGAACTCACAAGCTCCAAGTCAGACCTCCAATAATTCAAATGCTCCAGGTCAGACCCCTAAAGATTCAAATTCTCCAACAGGCACATCCAAGTCTGTTGCTGCTCAGGCCCTTCTGGCACCTGCTAAGGCAAAAGCTAAGACAAAGAGTGGTTCACAGGAGGCTGTAAGAGACGGGACTTCTAGTGATCAGCAGCAAGGAGAGGAGGAAGAGGAGATAGTCTGCGAGACCTTGTAGATGTGCTGAGACAACAATACTCAAGTGAGAGGAGCGCTGTGAGATTAGCTGCCAAGAGAGAGGATGGTTCCAATGAGTTTAGGAATGCTATGAGGAAGATTGTGTTAGGCCAGGCACCACCAGAACAACAGGAGGAAGAGGAGGAAGATGACATCCAAGGCTCCAAGGATCCACTCAGAGAGGTCAGGGAAGTTAGAAAGGAATACACAAGGGAATCAGATGAGCCAATCCTAAGCTGGCTGGTGAGATGCCGTGGCATTGGTGCTAATGCTCTGCAGGTAGGAGACAAGTCTGCCAAGCAGCTGGGACCACTCACTAAGGAGAGTGGAGTGGACAAACACCTGGCAAGTCCTCTTGGTAAGGTTAGCTTGTGGACACGCCTTTTGTTGTCAGTGGCTATGAGATATCCTTCCCGAGATGATTTGCCATGGGCTGCCAAGAAGTGGAACACCGTTGAGCAGGGAATTAAACTTCTGAAGGAGTTTGCTGTGAAGGAAGTGCTTTATGGAGATCATGGTACTCATGAGCCTGACGATATTCCTTTTGGAACAGGTCTCATGAAGAAGCTGATTAAGCTTGCTCCTTCATCCTATGCTAACATCTTGGCCAGTAAATTCCTAGCAAGGAGTGATAATGGAAGATCTTTCACTGTTGGTGAATTCACTGACCAGCTCAGGCAGATTGAGGACAGCTTGTCACATTCTGGTCTAGTTTGTGCCATACAAACTATGACTTCTGAAATAAAGGGCATGAAAGATGGTTTTGAGGATACCATGAAAGAACTGAAGGAGAATCTTAAAAACATTACCAATCTGGTAAAGGATACCGTTCCTGCATCATCTGAATGGGTGCATGTTTCTGCAGTCAGGAACAGACGCCCACCTCCTGCAAGGCAATTCCAGCCCAGCAGGACACAAATTCCACCCAGACAGCAGCAATCACGTGTGTCACTGTGGATACTTCTGCGTGACACAAACGGTGAGAACATGAACAAATGGGATGGTCAACCTACTTCAGCTCTTTCAAAGAGGGTCAGGGAACTGCAGAGTGGCAGAAACAGAGGCAGCAATGCCAGGAAAGTAGCTGTCACTTCTTCAGCTCCCAAGAGCAACTGCAATTGTTCCAACAGTTGCAGTTCCTCTCACAACAACACCAATCACTGTGTACACCCTACATGCCATGTTCAGCATTAGGGGTGCCCTGCCTCCAGCCAGGAGGAGGAAAGGGATAGTGGAGAGAACCGAATCTATTGGAATGTATTCATTAGGTGGCCTGGCAGTTCAAGAGTTCGGAAATACAGGGCTTTAGTTGACACAGGTGCTCAGTGTACTTTATTGCCATCTAATTGTAAAGGGACAGAGTCCATTTCTATCTTTGGAATCACTGGTGGATCTCAAGAGTTAACTAAGGTACAGGCTCAGATCAGTTTATCTGGTAAAGAGTGGAAGACACATACCATTGTAACTGGTCCTGATGCGCCTTGCATTCTGGGAATTGACTTTTTGAGACAAGGTTGTTTCAAAGATCCTAAGGGTCACAAATGGGCTTTTGGAATAGCATCTGTAGAGACTGAGGATGATAAACTGAAATTGTCTGTTAGACCTGAACTTCCTGATGAATCTGCAGTTGTGGGACATCATGACATAGAGGATCTGGAAATGCCAATTGCTACTCAAACGGTTCATCATAGGCAGTACAGAACTAACTGTGACTCTTTGTTGCCCATTCATCAGCTGATTCGTCAATTGGAGAGTCAGGCTGTCATTGAGAAAGCTCATTCACCTTTCAACAGTCCCATCTGGCCTGTGCGCAAACCTACGGGCGACTGGAGACTGACAGATGACTTTCGTGCCCTCAACGAGGTGACTCCACCCATGAGCGCAGCTGTGCCAGACATGCTGGAAATCCAGTACGAGCTGAAATTGAAGGAGGCTAAATGGTATGCAACCATAGACATTGCTAATGCTTTCTTCTCTATTCCCATAGCAAAGGAGTGCAGGCCTCAGTTTGCATTCACCTGGAGAGGAATCCAGTACCAGTTCAATCATTTGCCTCAGGGGTGGAAACATAGCTCAATGTAATTTCACTCAGTCATCCACAATGCACTGGAGAAAGGTAAAGCTCCAGAGCACATCCAGTACATCAACGACATCATTGTGTGGGGCCAAACTGCTGAGGAAGTCTTTGAGAAAGGTAACAAAATCATTGACATTCTGTTGCAAGCAGGTTTTGCCATTAAGAGAGACAAGGTCAAAGGACCTGCCAGAGAAATTCAGTTTCTGGGAGTGCGGTGGCAGGATGGTCGCCGTTACATTCCTCAGGATGTGATCAACAAAGTCTCTACCATGACAGTTCCCACCAGTAAGAAGGACACACTTTCTTTCCTTGGTGTGGTGGGATTTTGGAGACTACACATTCCTGGTTTCAGTCAGATTGTCAAACCTATGCATGATGTGACTCATAAGAGAAACAATTTTGAGTGGGGACCTGAACAACAAGCAGCCTTTGATCAGATCAAACGAGAAGTAGTCCACGCAGTGGGCTTGGGACCTGTGAGATCTGGTCCGGACATTAAGAACATTCTGTACACGGCTGCCAGTGACAATGGTCCAACTTGGAGTCTTTGGCAGAGAGCTCCAAATGAGACACGTGGTCGTCCACTTGGTTTCTGGGGACGTAGCTACAGAGGTCCAGAGACAAATTATACTGCAACAGAGAAAGAGATTCTAGCAGCTTATGAGGGAGTGAAAGCAGCTTCTGAAGTGATTGGAACTGAGTCACAATTGCTTTTAGCTCCTAGATTGCCAGTTCTAAACTGGATGTTCAAAGGCAAAGGTTCATCACCACATCGTGCCACAGATGCAACCTGGTCTAAATGGATGGCTTTGATAACCCAACGAGCACGAATGGGTTATCTTGATCGACCTGGTCTGGTGGAGGTGATCACCAACTGGCCGGAAGGCACTGACTGTTCCAAACCTCCAGAGGAGAAAATAACTCGTGCTGAGGAAGCTCATCCCTATGGTGATCTCTCTGATGAGGAAAAGAACTATGCTTTGTTCACAGATGGTTCCTGTCATCTTGTTGGGAACAAGCGAATATGGAAGTCAGCAGTTTGGAGTCCAACCAGGAGAGTTACCGAAACGAAAGATGGAGAAGGAGATTCCAGTCAGTTCGCTGAGGTAAAAGCTGTTCAACTTGCTCTTGATGTGGCTGAACGTGAGAATTGGCCTATCCTGTAACTCTACACTGACTCGTGGATGGTAGCCAATGCTCTATGGGGTTGGCTGAAGGACTGGAAGAAGAATGGTTGGCAGAGGAAAGGAAAGCCTATTTGGTGTGCTGATCTATGGCAGGACGTTGATGCACGGCTGGAGAAAATTCCAGTGAAGGTGCGGCACGTAGACGCACACATGCCTAAGAGCAGAGCCACTGAGGAACATCAACATAACCAGAAGGCAGACCAAGCTGCTAAGATTGCTCAAGTTGATACCAACTCTGATCTTGACATTGAGCTTGATTGGAAACACCGAGGTGAGCTGTTCTTAGCTTGATGGGCCCATGACTCATCTGGACATCAAGGCAGAGATGGAACATACCGATGGGCTCGTGATAGGTCAATTGACTTGTCAATGGACGCTATCACCCAAGTCATCTATGACTGTGACATTTGTGCTGCTATTAAGCAGGCTAAGCGAATTAAGCCCTTACGGTATGGTGAGAGATGGTCAAAGTACAAGTATGGTGAAGCCTGGCAGATTGACTACATCACTTTACCTCAATCTCGTTCTGGCAAGCAGTATGTGCTGACGATGGTAGAAGCCAGCACTGGATGGTTGGAAACCTATCCAGTTCCACATGCTACTGCACGTAACAGCATTGTTGGTTTGGAGAGACAGATCTTGTGGAGACATGGAACTCCAGAGAGAATCGAGTCAGACAATGGTACTCATTTCAAGAACAATCTAGTGAAAAACTGGGCCAAAGAGCATGGTATTGAATGGATCTATCACATACCCTACTATGCACCTCAAGCTTCAGGGAAGATTGAACACTACAATGGTTTGCTGAAATCCACCCTAAAAGCCATGGGGGGTGGAACTCTGAAAAACTGGGACAAACATTTAGCACAAGCTACCTGGTTGGTAAATAGTAGAGGTTCAGTAAACAGAGCAGGACCTGCACAATCAGATTTGGTCCAAACAGTAGACGGTGATAAAGTTCCTGTTGTACGTGAGAAGAATCTGTTAGGGAAAACTGTTTGGGTATTTTCTCCTTCGGGCGAAGGGAAACCTGTCCGAGGGGTGGTTTCTGCTGAAGGACCTGGTCATACATACTGGGTAATGCAGGAGAGTGGTGAAATTCAGTGTATTCCACAGAGAAATTTATCCTTAGCTGAGAGAGTTTAAATTCAAGCTGTTAGGAGTTTTCTGTTCTAGGTAACATCGGCGCCCAACACTGAGAGAATCTATAATAGAATCTACAGTACGTGAGCAAGAACCCAACATCACCTGGGAGTCCCTGTTCTGAGCTTTTGAATCACCTGCATCTGATTGAAGTGTGAATTAAACCTGTATATATTGTTTTAGTGTAAATATTGGTTTAGATTATATTGGATAATTCTCAGCGATACTCTGAGCGAAGTAGACAGGGGTGGATTGTGCTAGTTTGAAGCAAGCTGGAATGTTTTGATAACAGAACTAGATAACGGGCAGTGAAATGAAAACAATTGATATCAACTTCTCTCACAGTCTCGCTGAGAGCTCTGGGAAGAAGAAGTAAATTTTCTCCATTTTATTTCTCACTCTTGCTTTTGCCTTAGACCTGGTCACATCTCATTAACCCTGCTCCTACTAACCTTGCTCCCTAACCTCTTGGCTGCACCTCTTTTCTTCCTGAGAACTGGGGTAAGGTTGAGAGGGCCGGGGGAGGTGTTGGGGTGGTTTGAGAGCCCCTCCTGGGGACTCAGGTTTCTGGGAGGGGAGTTGTGCTTTTGTATTGTTTATCCTTTGAATATTTCTGTATATAACTGTATATAACTGTAAATATTGTAAATAGCTGCTTGTAAATTCTGCTAGCTGTAAATAAATTGCTTCATCTATATTCCCAGGGTCCGTCTGAGTTAGCTGGGGCAAATACAAAGTGTGGGAGGGGTGGGGTAACCCCCAAACCATCACACTGTGCTTTGCTGTCCAATCCCAGGCCCTGTGCTTTTTCAGCAGATCATACAGTCGCCTGGCAATCACTGAGAAGCTGGGAATATGTTTCCTCCAATATCCAAGGGTTCCAAATAATTTCTGCAGTTCCTTTTTGTTCCCGGAAGTTTGGTCCTTTTCAAATTCCTCCAGGGTGTCAGCTGGCACTGCCACTGCTCCTGCTATCCACCAGGCCCCAAGGAATTTGATTTCCTGTCCAGGGCCTTGGCACTTGGCAGAGGGGATGTCTAACATATTCTGGGTCAGCAGTTCCCAGATGGCTTTTGCCACGGAGCCCACCTGGTCTTTGTTGTCCCCACCCACTAATATACCATTTATATATTGATAAATGACAATGCCTCCTGGGACCTTGATGGTGTCCAGAAGCGCTGCCAGTGCATTGTGGGCAATGGTAGGAGAGTGTTTGTACCCCTGGGGTAAACGATTAAAGGTGTACTGAATCCCCTGCCAGGTAAAAGCAAACTGAGGCTTATCCTCCTCTCTCAGGGGAATCATGAAAAACATATCCCGGATGTCCAGGGCAGCCATCCATGAGTGGGATGCAGCCTGAATGGCTGTGACCACTGAGGTTAGGCTAGGCACTGCTGCTGCGAGGGGAGGAGTATTAGCATTCAGCTTCCTATAATCTATAGTTAGTCTCCAGCGTCCATCCGGTTTTTTAACGGGCCAGACCGGGGAATTGTATGGAGAGTGAGTCCTACAGATTATCTGTCTCCTCTCCAAGTCGGTGATCACCTCAGAGATGCCTTGCCTGGCTGTTGGAGGTAAGGGGTATTGAGATGCATAGGTGATGCCAGCTTGAGGTAACGCTGGAGCCAACTGCAAAGTGTTTACATGGGCTGTTCTCACCTTCCTTGACTCCACCCCATAGGCACTGAAGCTCCAAAGAGAGCCATTTGGAAGATGCCACCTCTTGCCAGCCAGCACATCAAAACCCAATATATTCCCTGGGTAGGGGCTTAAGGCAACTTCCATCAAGGTGCTGCGTTTGTCCCCTGGGAGCCATGCACTTGTTTTAGCTAGGTAGCAGCTATCAGGTACCCCTGTAACACCTTGTATTCTTATCCTTTTATGGGATGGCTGTATCCCCAGGCTCTTTGCCAATTCTAAGTTTAAAACACTAATTTGAGCACCTGTGTCAATTAGGAATTTTACAGCCATTCTACTGGGTGCAGTCAGGATTAAGATAAAGGGCTCGTCATTGTCAGACCATTGACAGATGTTTACAAAGCGGTGACAGAGGCCTGAGGCAGCCACCGCCTCATTTAGTTTTTTGACTCCTGCCGGGAAGGTGAGGAAGAGTTAACCTTCCTGCCTGGAGATGCAGCTGGAAACAATCGCAGGGGGGCTGCTGCTTCTGGGTGAGCCGCTCCGGGAGCCACTGCTGAGCGTGCCACTGCCGCTGGCCCTGGGCTTCTTGCAGCTGCCTCTGGATTTTGAAGCTGATTTCTGGAGGCACCACACTAAATCCTTCAGCTGCCAATCTGCCAGCTGCCTTAAAACAGTTTTTGGTACCCCTAAAGTCAGGGCTTGTAGATACCAACTGTTCGTTCCTCTGGGTCTCCAGTCACTCTGTTGGTCTCTGCCCCTTCCCCTCGGGGAGAAGCCTGAAGGACTCGTTCCCCTGGGGGGGCAGTCCTGCACTGGCCGGACCTGCCTGCGCAGAGTCCTGGGATTTTCTGGGGGAGAAGCACAAGACTATGTCTTCACAGACCCTTTTCCTTCAGGAGACCCAGACCCAAACTGCAGCCCGTGGGCATTCAAGTCAGTTAACAGTTCAGCCCAAGTCATTACATGCTCTTTGGCATCATCCTCTGCATTTTTTGCAAGCACCTGTTGAATCTTTTCAACATTCTTCATTAGTTGGATTTGCAGCGTTGCTGGCAAACCCTTCATAATAGAGTGCAGTCTCTCTGAGTCCACAGGGGCATAAAACGGGCAATCATAATTTCCCTTATTATATATAGCCTGGACACAGGCAAGTCTGCAGAGAGCAGTGATGAGCTCAGAGGAGCTGGTGACACTTAGTTCTGTCGGCTCCCCCCGGTAGGCTGGGCGGACGCTGCTTGCCCAGTAAGCTATCCGAGCGGTGAGGCTGTGTGTCCCCTCAGGTTCACATGTCAGGAACACATCGTCCCCCCAGTCTCCAGCCACTTCCTGTGAGTCTAGAAGGACCCGGTCCCCACCGGCTTGGGACACTTGATACACGTAATCAGCGACTGAGTCCCCAGGTTCTCTCGCATATTTGACTTGTAAGTCACTGAGCTGTGTGTCTGTAAACTGTTTTTTTGATAACGGTGATCCCTGCAGCGCCTTTTCTGCCCTTCACAGACTGAGTCCTTATTACAGGCAGCATGTGCTTCTGCACCATGGCGCCCTCCTCACCGGAGCTCTCTTCTCCACTAGCTATGGGGGAGTCCGGTCAGGACCTGGGCTTTCTGCGTGGCTTTGAGGCTTTCTGCTGTACAGAGGCATGTGCAGAGGAATTCTCTGAGTCACTGGCAGAGTCTTTTCTGCCTGGTTTCAGGGAACTCCTTTCCCCCAAATTGCCCCTCGGGGCATTCTCTGCCTTTCTCCACGATTCCTGCGAATCACTCAATTCACATTCAGATACGGAGACTGAAGAGGCAGTGCCTGCAGGCATTACAAGCCTTTATTTCATTGGTGCAGTCAGTGCCGCGGTCAGGCTCTTTGTCTGCGCCAGCATGTTTTCCCAGATATTTTGGCTCTTAGCTTTTTCTGCTAATAAGTCCTTTTCTAAGGCCTGAATTCTTTTTTCATAATTTTCAAATTCAGCCAGAGCCTGGGTCACAACTGACCCCAGAACAACAGAGAAATGCTCCATTGGAGACTCAGTAATCACAGGGTCTGAGCACTCAGCTAATTTCTCTAGGATTTTCTCTGGGTTTTTACAATTTTGCTGAGCCCAAATTAAATCAAGTCCTGTGATTAGGCATCCCTTTTCATGTAGAAATTCTACGATTGAACTACCGTGCATACGCTGCGCCATTCTGTTGCAAAGAGCAGGAATTAATATGTGGCCGAGTTGGGAATTTATCAAAAATAGTTATTTTTTATTTTCCCAAAAACCCGCCCCCACAACTATATATACAAAGATTAATTTAGTTTAATAAGCAGGTTCAATTGCATGAGAATTAACCTACAAGGATACCATCAATAATCTGACTACTTCAGAAGTCAGAAGTTGGAAAAGGCGTTAGCTATTAATTAATAGCAGTTTCTTACTAAATTAAGCTAAGCCAAATAACTCACTCAGGCTGACTCGTGCGGTCTGTCTTCCTCTTCTTTCCAGCGGCTGCAGGTGGATCGTTAAGGGTCGTTAAGGGTCGTTAGGCACATAAAGGTGTCAATAGGAAAGTGAATCCTTGGTCTCTCTGCAGTCCAGGCACAGGGGAGAGTGTGAGCTCAGGCAGACACATATGTCCAGGCACAGGCAAACTCCAAAGCGGGAACCCCAAAGGCGGGAAGACCCCCAATATTTATAACCTTCACTAGACAAAGGGCAGAGTTACCACACCTTAGGCACGAAAGCGCACGGCCAATCCCAGCCTGGTTCCAGCACAGGAACTCACGGGGCAATCGTCCCCCCCTTCATGGGGCAGTCCTCCCCCCTTTCACGGCTGCAGGGCAAGCGAGAGGGGGAGGGACACCAGGAGGCTTTTCCTCTTTCCCCCCGAAGTCCGGGCAGGAGAGGAATTTAGGGGTACAGGACTCCAGGGCAGTCTTTAGTTGACACAGGTGCTCAGTGTACTTTGTTGCCATCCAATTGCAAAGGGACAGAGTCTATCACTATGTCTGGAATTCCTGCTGGACCTCAAGAGCTAACTATGTTGCTGGCTGAGATCAGTTTAACTGGTAAAGAGTGGAAGAAACATACTATTGTAACTGGTCCTGATGTGTCTTGCATTCCGGGAATTGACTTTTTGAGACATGGTCGTTTCAAAGATCCTAAGGGTCATATGTAAATGTAAACCATAGGGGAGATGATAAGGTTAAATGGCGCCATTAATAAGCGTATATTAGTAATTCAGTCTTGAATGTCAAGATGCAAAACCTATTCCAAGCAGTCAGTGGGTTCTCCCAGATGCTGTTACATATTGGTAGTATGGTACATCACTAGTGGCATTGAAAGGAAAACATTTCAAAATGTTATTATTAGAATTTAAGTAGTGAAATTAAATAAAACTAAATAAGAAGGATTTTCCAGGATCTGGTTTTCCTGCTTCTTTGTGTAGTTAACTAAACAAACTAGTAACATGGAAAGACCTCCACTCTGACAGACTACTGGACTGTGAAGAATGTACACCTGCTTCTACGTATGGGCTCTATCACTCAGAACTCATTGTGTAATCAAGGACTTTCTTAAGCACATTACTGGTTGACAAAACTAATCCAATTAAAGGAAGATTTCCATGAAGGTTTCCACTACAAATTGCTTCACTTTCCCCTTTTGTGTCTTTGGCTGTGAAGTTTTGCACAATCTGAGAAATATTGCTTAAAACAGAAACCTTCCAGTGCCAGCTGCTGCTATTGTCAGCATTTGATCAAATTAAGAACAGCTTCCGCTAGCCAAGTTTTGAAAATATTGAAGGATGGATATAACAGCTTAGGAAGAGATGGCAAAATTGATTGTTAACCAGTGAAAAAAAAAAAAAAAGTTGCCCACAGGGTTTTTTGTGTAATCAGTTTTAGAGCAGTCCTTGAGAAAAATTCTCTTCTAAGATTGTATTTCAGGAGTATCAACGTTCTGAACTATGTGATAATGGCACAAATATTTTTTAGTAAGCAATCAATGGAATGAAAAAATCCTTCAGGAGAACTTATAGCTCAGCTAAATAGTTAGAGAGATCTGATTGTACTCTTCCCCCTCAGCAGCCTTTTAAAATTGTACTTATATGGCACTTGGTGGTGATTACTTCAGAGTAAATTCTCATTTTTTTATTTAAGAAGATGTTTTTTCTCCATTAATGTACACAACAAACTCAAGATTTCTGTGACACAAATTCAGATTTTCTGAGGAGTAAATTGCTTGACTATATGAGTAAGCCTCAGAGACATCCTGTGGATAAGTAAATAGTAACAATCTTCTGGTTTTGTTGCTTTCTGTCTATTCTTTGATAATATCTCTAATAAGGACATTTTTTTTTTTTCTTAAAAACTTACTTTCTTCCCTTCTACAAGGAATTTCACACACTGTGAAACAGAGAGTGCCAAGTTAAAGTATGCAACATTTCTCTAGCATTGAATAAGGAGTTCAAAACTAAGGTAAAAAAATGTAATGGGAAAGGTTTTATTATAAAAAGTATTTTGAAATGCTCTTTTAACTACCCTCCTGTTAGGTCATTAAGTGAAAAATTCCTTTTTGAAACATGACAGGAAAACCTGTCTGTGGACTTAACTTCAACTAAAAGCAATGATTGCCTCTGTTGGACTTGAATGGAAAGGATGTGCACTTTGATGCACTCTGATAACATGTGCCTACAGCCACCAGCTATCATTTGGAATGTTGTGATTCATGCGCAAACATTCAATATCTGTCTCTTACTCATTGTGAACTATAACAATGTTTATTCAAAGAAGCATTTGTGCATGGCTAATATGTAGCTTTCCATTTAGAAGCACTACAGATGTGCTTTGTTTCAATTTGTGCACTGCATGAGTCATACAAGAGAGATACTGAGGTGATGCTTCATCACTGAAAATTTACCAGAGTTTTACTCTTGACTTTGGTTTGTGCACAGTCAATGGGATTTCTAAAATCGCAGACACATCTTCTACCTCTGTTTGTGCCAGTAAAGATACTGTATTTACTCTTCTGTTACTGCTAATGGAAAACATCAAGTGAGTGAGCCCTAACTGTTTTTAGAAGATTGATCAGGGTTAGCTCGCATCTTCTTCATTGATGCATTAAATTATTTAATCTAATTTTATCTGATACGAAGGAGCTCATGTAAGTTTCTGTATTGATAGAAGACACTGGAATTGAAAGAAAAAAGGATAGTCACAAATCATAATAAGTATTTATAAGGTGGATTTTTTCCTTCGGCTGAAGAAGTCATAAGATTTGAGAGTGAAGCTTTTTTGCAAAAAGTGAGAAGCTCTGACCTAGGCTAAAACTGAGTAAATTCACTCTTTGTATTTACCTTCAGAAAACTCAAGACTTCTTCCTCACTGCTCTGCAGGCATTGCAAGGCAAACATATGCAGTTCTATTCCGCATAACACTATCTGCGATTGCAGCATAATAACAAATAACTGCAAGTTTTGAATTACAAAATCAGCCTGGAAAACATGTAGCTAAAGTGACCAGCTATATACATAAATCAGAAAAAGCATAAAGTATCATGGCAGTTTCAAACTACTAATTATGCTGTCAAAGTCTGGAAATCATCAAATCCAGCTCACAAAATGAAAATATAAAACACCACAATAGATTAGACATTTTCAAAAGGTATATCATCATCTGTGTGCTCAACGCACATTTACAGATGTCCCCAGTTTTAAAAAAAGTATTCTTTGTTTATAATGGGTATAGAATTTGGAAACTGGCTTCCATTGTTCCTACATATGCTAGTCTAACACAACAGTTTTCCTACAACATGAAAGTGAGGGAAAAGCAACACACAAAAAAACCCTCTGGGTTAAAAAGGATGAATGTGTGCATGTGCAAGTACATATGCATGAAAGAGATGAATAAGAAGATGCAAATGTATTTTCCAACATAGCAAAACACTCATAACAGCACACCAAAGTTTTTAACAGCATGCAGAGAAGTATGAAGAGATACAATTAGTTTTATTTTCTTGAAGGACAACTTGATACTCAGAGGTTTAAGGGTTATGCTACAATTCAAAGCACTGTTTGTGTGAGAATTCAAGGATCACCAGTGGGATTGCATATTCTTGTATCCACATTTTTCAAGTTTCCTCTGAAATGTCCTTTTATAACCTTACGCCATCTTTTTCCCTGTCAAATATTGGCTTCAAATTAATTTCTCCTTAAACACCAAATATACTGCCAAGCATATTGAATGATACAGCTAATGGTTCTTTAGCAGATAGTTCTTCCATAATCTTAACTACTGTTTCATTGTTTTGTTTTTTGTGTTTTGGATTTTTTTGGTTCTGTTTTGTTTTGGGTTTGGTTTTGTGGGGTGTTTGTTTGCTTTTCCAAAATCAGACAGACCTTAAAGCAGCAGAATAAAAGACACACATGCTCACACATACACATTTCCCTCATGCTTCGGTTTGCCAGAAGTGGATTGGCCCAAGTTCAAGAGCAATTCTTGAAGCAGAACCTCTTTTAATCACATTTCATAGAGCTGAAGAGCCAATACAAGCATGTAAGTGAATGCAACCAGAGGTTCTTAATCCAGATAAAACCTCTTATAGAAGAGAGCTGAAAAACCTGCTGAAATACAAAGGGGTATGTACATCTCTGAAGTGCAATCTGCTCTCATCAGAAATAAGAATTTTTACTTCTATTCAGGCCCACATCTATTACTAAAAATGATCCATACTTCTGACATTGTCAAGGAGGCTTTGAGATACAAGAAACTGTACCACTGCAGACAAAGTGCCTACAACCACCGGACCCAGTGAAGGATTTTGAACTGCTTCATTCATGTGTCTGGAGACCAAGACCACTCAAGTGACAAACAGGAGGCAAACAGAGAGGCTGAGATTTTCCCACCTAACAGGAGCTTACTTCTCAGAGAAATCAGAGTTTTGTAAGCAACAGCTTCTTGTTCCTTGTCTCTTCAATAACCAGTAGCTAGATATTAAAATATCTGGACTGCTAGATGCCTTAGTAGTGTGCAAATAGGCACCCCAAGTTATTTTTTACATTGCATTACACAACTCTTCCCATTCTTCTTACCCTTCTCAACAATCCCTGAAACAAAACTAGATTAAAAAAAAAATTAAAAGTCCAAACAAAATAATATCTCTACTAAAAAGCAGGCACAAATGCTTCAGTTCAATAAGCTGCACATGCATCCATCCACCCATCCACTCATGCATGCAGCAATTAGTTATAGTAGATTACATTCACAGCTTCCATAAATTTATGCTAGAAGATGCTGACCTGGTTTGAAAATTACAGTGCTAAAATTCCAGTCCTTATTGGAATATGTTATATTTGTTATTTTCTGGATAAAGGATTCTATAGGTGAACTTTGTAAACCAATCCTTCACAAGGGGTTAGAAATAGTACCAAAGACTTAAAAAGTATTTTGGGAATGCATTTTTTTTTTTTTTTTATGAATTCATAGTATATTCCCAGAAACCTCAAAACCAATTTTTCTGGACTTTGGAAACAAAATACACCTTCAAACTAGGATTAGATCTCATACTTTCATGATTTTTCTCCATACTATAGTTCTCTCTTTACATAAAACAGTCAGCAAAAATAATCTTTCTGAACTATAGGTCAACTCTGACTAGAGAAAAGTGTTCTTGCTGTATTCAAAGTTTACAGCAATAGCCATGAAGCGATATTCAATCTAGAAGGATACAAGTGAATGACGAGTGATAGCGAAAAGAAAGAAAATGGTGATGCTCAGATCATGACCTGTTTGTGTAAATAGAAATACAGAAGAACAGAACCTCAAGAAAATCAATATAAATGGAAAGTTTTAGGAGCTACAGATAAATATTAGCAAATATACTTAGAGGGAAAGGTAGTAAATGTTGGTAGAACTAAACAAAGAAGGTCAAAGGGCTAGCTAAAGCAGATGAGATTTTTAAAAAATACTAATAATTTATGGACAGCAGAAGAAATGCTAGGATGTTATGGCTTAAGCTGTGTGTTAAAAGAGGGTACAATTTAGGAAAGACCATAGCATAGAAAATAACAAGAAAAATAAAAAATGTCCTAAGCCATGACTGATCTGGTTATTATTAAGTGAAGAGGAACTACTACTTTGCCTGAATCATTCACTTCTGGAGGCAATCACAGTTTTCAGCTGCCTCTTCAAAACATTGTAGTGGTTGTAAATAGACACTATCCAGTCCCTCATGTTTTCTCTGTGTTGCCACCTACAAAGTTGTTGGGGAGGGGAAATTAACTGATGCAAGATTATATTGTCCAAAATTAATATTGTTGATTAATGTTGACATTCAGAACTCTTGCCACCCCCGACCACTGATTTTAATAATATTTTGGTTCTTACATGACCATGGAAACATTCTATGGATAATATCTAGATCTAATATAACCAGCAAATATATAAACATTAATTGAACTGGAAGAGAAGGTTCCATGGTCAAATGCCAGTTACCCAGTAGACGGGCTTAAGCACTTTCTGCTCTATGGCAGAAGACAATAAAGAATTACAAAGAGGCATTTAAGCATTTACTCACAAATTATTATTACCCACTCACAGGGGCTAGCCACAGTCCAGACAGTGCCTAAATGCTTTCAGGGGACTCTGTCTTGTTGGACATCAAGGCTTGAATCTTCCTGCCTCCTGGGGAAAGAACACAGACAATCTCTGATCTTGTTCTCCTGGCTTCTTCTGGACAATCTGTATATATGTCCGGGAATTCCAGGCAGGACCTTCAGGTGCAGAAGGCAGGATGTCATGCAGTCTCAGCACGATGTCACACTGGCCACACAGGCCTATTATGTCCAGGCATCCAGGATCTGCTCCTGGTAACTCATGTCAGTGGAGTCTACCAGGCAAGCAATAAGGCAGTGTGCAATAGCAGCATGGCTGGGCACAACAGAGAGAGCACAGCAAAGACCAGGGAAGCAAAAAGCACGTTGTTCACCTGCGTATCTCCTTTTATCAATGTGGGATGAGATTAATTGCCCTTTGGACACAAGAATAGCCAGTCAGGATGACAGTTAGTCAAACCATATCATATTAGGCAAAGCTATCGGATCACTTTTCCCTAATTTGGGAAAAGCATGGGCTTTGCACTAGGCAGGCACAAGCTAAGTGTGTGTACTTTACACCACAGGACCCTGGGCAGGCCAGACTCAGTGGCTTCAGATTCTTTTGTGTCCATTTCCTGTGCTTGCCTCTCTGATGGAGCAGAAAAACATGCCTAGGCAAGGCAGGACATGTATAAACCTATTTTGAGCCTATCAAGCCTACCACAACAAAAGTATGTCCATAGGTCTGTCACAGTCCAAACAGTGGACTCATGATGATTTGTTATTGCAATCTCAAAGCGCAAAAATTCAGGGCAATTATGACAGAGAGTTCACTTTGATCATCAGTAAAACTGTTGTTTGCCCATAAAATGGCAAGCAATATTGTCACACAAGGTAGTTTGGGAGGATTAGGGGAAAATACGCGAAAGCTCACTTGTATAGTTCAAGTGATTTATTGCTCAAACACGGAGATCTCCCTCCTGAACTAAATTCCCCACGTGAATTCTTTTTGATCTGAGGTTGTAGAATAACATTTCAGAAAATAGCAAATCAAAGAGAGTCTGTGATTTCTTTAGAGTTCTTTGAGTCTTTAAAGTTACTCAGTCTTTAGGTAGAAGAGTCTTTTCTTTGATTTACTCACTATTCCACAGTTCAATTCAGCAAAGTTCGAAGTTTTGGGCGGTGTCCCTTTGTTCGTCAGGATCGGGCCCAAGTGGCTTTAGGCCTCTGCGGCCCCTTCGTCAGGCAGGGCTGATCAGGAGAGGTCACCGGGGCAGGAACGAGGCAGGCAGGCAGGCTAGCAAGCGAGCGAGCAGGTACCCCAATCCAGGCCAGCACACCATTTTTATAATGTTCAAAAGAGGTGTAACCCACCAGTCCAGGCTATTTTACATTATTCTTACAGATTGACACAAAGTTATAATCAATCCACGCAATTGGAGAATTTTTACCAAAACAATTTCTAAGACCACCCGAAGTTCGGCCCACACCAGGTGTCAAGTGGGCATGAGAACTGCCATTCCCCCTAACCAAAACAGTGGCCATTGTTTACCTTTTATCTCAACTAGGCAGAGACTTTCTCATGGGACTGAAGGGTTGTTTTGGTTTTACGATGCTCTTGGCATTAATGTGAGACACTCTAACTTACACAACAGGGAGGCCTGCTAAGGGCTTCTGCTACTCTCCATAACAAATATATAGGGAAAAGTGAGAGGAGAAAGGTAAAATTAAGTAAACTGAAATGAAGAGAGAAAAGAGAAAGAAATTTATAGCCACCACCAATGCAAGGATTCAAAGACATCTCTCTGGTCCCAGATCCAGTCCTGCTGGTCCTTCTTATCCTTTCTTAATCCTGGTGGGGAAAGCTCTCCTTTGAGTCTCATTGCTAGGGAGACACCTTTTATAATCAATTTCACACCTGCTCTTGTCTGAACTTTGCCTCTCTCTGACCCTTGTGCCCCCTACAAATAATGTTTTCACACATGCCCAAGGAGGAGAGACTGAGGTGTGTCCTGAACTTGTAGACTTTCAGTTTCACCTGATGTACTGCATATCATTGCTGGGAGGATACTTATTCAATCTGACAATGTCTTCCCTAGCTGAAGCCAAAAAAAGAATGCCGAAGAAGACGCCAACGAGAAACAAAAGAGCATTAGCTTATAGACTGACTCCAAATGTTGAATTTCAACCAGAGTTTCAGGAGTTACATTTAATGTGTCTGGACTGACTGTAGCACTTGAAAATCTTGACAGAATGGCATCCAAGTACCATTTTATGTAATATAATCGCTACAGAACCTCAGTTATTATATTTTGGCTAGCAATTTCACATTAATTTCATTTAAATTAAATGCTTTTCTATTTGCCTTTTTTTTTTAAGAATAGTAAAAAAGTCAACTTCCATCCTCAGTTTTTTGCTTGTAGTTATTTGGCTTTCCTGTTACCCTAAACACAGCACAATATCTCAAAACAGTGCATTTGTTCTGCTGCACTGCTATCTGCTCCCAGTAAGATTCCAATGCTGGAGAAAGACAGAATCTGCATGTAATTTTCTCTCTTACTAGTCAGATGTCACAAGCCAGTTTCACAATTTTCTCTCAAGAGCTCTTTTAGGTGATCAGTCTACCAACAAATCCGATTCAGAAAGTACCTGGGTTGGTTGTTGGAATCCAAGAGAAAAAAATTGGGAAAATATTCGTGTTCCAAATTCCTACACTAATACTCTATGATCCACTACTAGACTATAAAGACAAGCAGCCTTAGGCTAGAAAGGTCTATGGTCCGTTCTGCTATATATCTTCTAAAGTATGTCATATGTTGAGACATTTTTAACTTCCAGTCACCAGATTATCAGAAGTCTAGATAGGATCTACCTTTTTAAAAAAAAATAAACAAAGAAAAAAAAGTGAAAATCCCCAGTTACTACTTTCTTTTCATGTTAGACAAAGTTTATCAAGAAGAAATCTAGCCAAGTAGAGTGACATCTAAGCAAAGACATACCTGTAGTTTTGTCAATTTTGTGCGTTGGACTCACAGCCCTATCAGAAACTCAGCATGATGAGAGTCTGGAATATATTTCTTAAATTTTCAAAAAATGTTTTTCATTTAGACTGAGATTAAGTATTAAATTTATACCCAAGATCCCTGCTTTACATTGTTATAGACAGAGAAAAAAAAAATCAAAACACACATGCACACACGTACACATCCCAACCACAACAATGAAAAAAACAACCATTGACAAAAAGCCAACTAACTAACCAAAACAAAACGAAACAGACTGCCTGACCAACCTGGTCATTCACAGCACCTACAGGATAGCTAAGGGATCAGGCTCAGCCAGCATGGGTTTAGGAAGGGCAGGTCCTGTCTCCCCAACCTGATCTCCTTTTATGATCAGGTTACCCACCTGGTGAATGTGGGGAAGGCTGTGGATGTAGTCTACCTGAACTTCAGCAAAGCCCTTGGCACTGTCTGCCACAACAAGCTCCTGGCAAAGCTGGCAGCTCGTGGTTTGGACAGATTCATTCTGATATGAGTCAAAAACTGTCTGGAAGGCTGGGCCCAGAGAGTGGTGGTGAATGGTGCCACATCCAGTTGGCAGCTAGTCACTAGGACCAGTGCTGAGCCCAGTTCTGTTCAATATCTTTACTGATGATCTGGATGAGGGGATTGAATCCAGCATCAGTAAGTTTGCAGATGACACCAAGCTACGAGCAAGTATCCATCTGTTGGAGGTTAGAAGAGACCTGCAGAGGGACCTAGACAGGCTGGATGAGTGGGCAGAGGCCAATGGGATAAGATATTACAAGGCCAAGTTTAGGGTTCTGCACTTTGGCCACAACAACAACCCAAGCAATGCTACAGGCTGGGATAGAGTGTCTGGAGAGCAGCCAGGCAGAAAGGGACCTGGGGGATACTGGTAGATAGTAGGCTGAAGATGAGCCAGCAGTGTGCCCAGGTGGCTAAGAGAGTCAATGGCATCCTGGCTTGGATCAGGAACAGTGTGGCCAGTGGGACTAGGGAGGTTAATCTTCCCCTCTACTCAACACTGTTCAGGCCACACCTTGAGTACTGTGTCCAGCTCTGGGCTCCTCAATTCGAGAGACATGTTGAGATACCAGAATGTGTCCAGAGAAGGGTGATGAAGCAGGTGAGAGTCCTGGAACACAAGCCCTTGTGAGAGCCTAAATCCTCTCTCCTTTGTTCATCAACAAAGATTGCCATCATCTCTCCCCTGTTAAAGATTACCATAATCTCTCCCTTGTTAATTAACAAAGATGGCCTTTGTTACCTTCCTGGACTCAGCCCAGGTTCCTGACAGAAAGCTCAGGTATGCAAATCAACTTTCAGTGCCTTTGTGGAAATTTCTGTATCCCAGCCTGGCTTGAATGCCCAGAATATGTACATATTATGTCAGCTACTCCAAAGAGAAAAGGCATATGTGTATTTGGGGTATGAGTAAGTGGCACAGGGAGTGGCTCTCCCCAGTACTGCTGCCAGACTTCTGCAAATGCATGAATGCACAGGAAAATTTCCTTGGGTGTTGCACCTGGACACAGATCTAAAAAACTGTATAAAAAGACATGAACATTGCCTGCCAAAGCGTGCCACTCCTCCTGTGCACCTCCACCAGAGCACCTCCAGAGCTGCACCTCCACCAGAAGAACTTTTGATGAACTCCACAGAAGAACATCCCTGTCTCTCTCTCTTCCCCTCCCCTCTGCAGCTGATGGTAATACAGCCTCTGCTCTTTTCCTTCCCTGCTTCTTCTCTTTTTCTCTGTTGTTCTCTTTCTCTCTCCCCTTATCTCTCTCCCCTTATCTCTCTCCCTCTGTTTTGTTCAATTTTATCCTTTAATAAATAGATTTGTGGTGATATATGGTCTTGCTTGCACCTTAATTTCACAACACAGAAATCTATAAGAACAGATCTTGCTTTTATGGACAGCAATGTTGTTAATCTCTGTTTTCTGGACCTTGACAGCTCTATGAGGAGAGACTGAGGGAGCTGGGGTTGTTCTCCAGGCTATGGAGAAGAGGAGGCTCAGGGGTGACCTCATTGTTGTCTACAACTACCTGATGGGAGGTTGTAGCCAGGTGGAGGTTGGTCTCTTCTCCCAGTCAACCATCAACAAAGCAAGGGGGGACAGTGTCAAGTTGTGCTGGGGGAGGTATAGGTTTGATATGAGGAAGAAGTTCCTCACAGAGTGATTTGTCATTGGAATGGGCTGCCCAGAGAGGTGGTGGAGTTGCCATCCCTGGAGGTGTTGCAGAAAAGGCTGGATGAGGGACTTAGTGCCATGGTCTAGTTGAGTGGATAGGGCTGGGTCGTAGGTTGGACTGGATTATTTTGGATGTTTCTTCCAACCTGGTTGATTCTATGATTCTGTGACTGAACAGCTCTGTTAATTTTACTTGTAAATCTGCAGTAACTTTGTTACTGTGTGTCATTTTTCACTTGGAAAGTGATTGAAAAGACTTCATTAGTTCTTAACAATGGATTTGAGTACTCTGTTACCAGTCTCTGTTATCAGAGATACATATGGTACATGTATGTCCCAAAAGCTTTCTAATAGAAAGTTTCAAAGAGTTAGGATGTTCTTGTGTCATGATGCAGACAAAGCTGGGATTTTCCAGGTCACAGTGAAGTGAGACCTAATAAATATTTAGTACAGTTGCATCACATAAAATAAACAATTCAGGATTCTGGGTAACTCATTTTCAACAGACTCCAGTCTGTCTACACTTTTGCTAGTTTGAGCCTAGCTGGGATATTTTGGTAAGAAGAATTAGATTATAGGCAGTGAAGAGGAAAAAATGGTGATGTCTATTGCACTCATAGGCTTGCTGAGATGTATAAGAACAATACAAATATAGATCATGCAGTTTTGCTCTCTGGCTTTGGGCTGCACTTCTCTCACTCTAACCTGCCTTCTATGTGTCTAATACTTCTGCTTCCTAAGCCCCCTGACTGATCCTCCAAACTCACCTTGAATGTAAAGCAAAGCCTGGGGTAAAGTAGAGGGGTGGGAGGAAGGCAGAAGGGTGGTTGGGAGCTCCTCCTGGGGACTCTGGTTTCTGGGAGGGCTGATGTGTTTCTGTATCACTTTTTAACTTGTGTATTTCTGTATATAGCTGCATATGTTGTAAATATCTGCTTGTATATTGTGCTAAGATGTAAATATAACTTCATTTTCTTTAATATCCAGCCACTGAGTCTAATCTGGGTGATTTTTCTTAAGTGTGCGGGGGACAGGTAATGCTCAAACCATCACAACACTGAAGGACAGATGCCAGAAAACACAGAAGACATGTGACCTTGCTTGCATAGTATTGTAATGTGGACAGGGCTGGGGGTGGCTAAAAAAAAAAAAAAAAAAAAAAAACCCAAACAAACCACCAACATCCCCCCCTCCCCCCCCCCCCCCCCCCCCATCAAGCCCCACATAATTAAGGAGGCACAAAATCCATCTGTAATGCAGGACATGATTTGGCAATAAGAAATTTGGTTCAAAGGAGAACTTGCACACTTTATATGAGCTTCAGTGTCTGAGGGATAAAAGTTATGCCCACTTTCCTGTCCCAACACTAAAATATAACATCACATGAACAGAGCTCAAACCCTTCATTGATGACTCTTCCATATCGTACAAAGATATTTGTTTTCTTCAGCATCTCTGTTTTCTGTCTTCTTACACCTGGCAATGAGATAAATGAGCCTAATTCAAACCTTATTTCTAATATTTTCTTCTCTATATACCTGGATTAAGCAATTGTGACTAAGTTTCATAATTTTAGCATAATTCTAAGCAGAACCTGAACTTCAATAAAAAGCAGGGGTCTGAGGAGGGGAAAAAAAGAATCACTGTGAAATTAATCTTTTTTAGTCTTGCGATCTTTGTGTGACACCAGTAAGAAATTAAGCAGATGTTAATTCTTAATTACCTAATAAAACGTCCATATAAATAGATTTTTTTTAATAGACTAAAAAACACCAACATATTTCAGTATCAAGCTTATTTTAAAAAAATATATTGTGTGCAAGCAGTTTTATACCAACTTGTAATTAGACACTACCTTTACTGGAGAACAGCAAAACAATCTTATGGGGCTAAGAGAGGAAGAGTCATTTTCTGCACAGAAAGAAAAATTCTTAAAATAGGAGATACTATGGAAATGCAGATTATTAATGTATTGTCCTGGGAACCTCATATTCCATGACTTGAAATAACTACATAATATGAATCCCTGTATCTTCTATTTCTCTTCACATCTGTAGATCTTAAAGCAAGCTACAATGAAGCTACAGAAGACAATACTCAGATTTGATAGATGAGAGGTGCTCATGA
The DNA here is from genome assembly GCF_015220805.1 of Pogoniulus pusillus. Lineage (NCBI taxonomy): Eukaryota > Metazoa > Chordata > Aves > Piciformes > Lybiidae > Pogoniulus > Pogoniulus pusillus. Next base: position 73,128,020 of record NC_087309.1, read on the forward strand.
TCTGGTAATCTGCCCAATGCTTATAAATCGTTAGCAAATCCAGGAAGAATATGCCTGTTCTTAATTCCAAACCACTGTCCTGTATACTAGCATAAGGCGGTGGTAGAAGCCCCATCCATGGATGTCTTTAAGGCTAGGCTGGATGGGGCTCTGAGTAGCTAGATCTAGTGTGAAGTGTCATTTTCCATGGCAAGGGAGGTGAAACTAGATGGTTCCTGAGATCCTTTCCAGTCCTGACAATTAAATGATTCTATGATTCTGTATTCTGTTTGTCCCTGGACCAGTGGAGCTCCTTAAATGCTTATACTTTACTCTTATTGCTGTATTTTCTTCTTAGAAATGCAGTACCTGAGCAGATTTCCATTATTTAAAAATAAAACAATTAATTAGAAGATAAATTTGAGAAAATAATCCCACTTTTAGCCTTGAATACATATCTGTTATATTTCAACGCATGAAGTCGCGGATTTTTCTGCAGTTCTTTGAAGTTAGCTCTCCACCAGCAAACAGTTGCTTCCTGAGATATATGTTTGCTTCCAAGATTCTTGTTTTCTCAATACTGAGCAACAGTAAGCAAAGGTACCTGGAGCAGGACTGAATTAGGACTAAAAGCATATTGGAAATTACAATTTTGTTATAGATGTGTGAAGATTAAACCCCAGCATGTACATCACAGTGCATCCTGAGAACTTTAAAGTTCTCAGCCTTAAATTCTCCACTTAATCATAGAATCATAGAATCAACCAGGTTGGAAGAGACCTCCAAGATCATCCAGTCCAACCTAGCACCCAGCCCTAGCCAGTCAACTAGACCATGGGGCACCAAGTGCCTCATCCAGTCTTTTCTTGAACACCTCCAGGGACGGTGACTCTGCCACCTCCCTGGGCAGCCCATTCCAATGGCAAATCACTCTCTCTGGGAAGAAATTCCTCCTAACATCCAGCCTGTACTACCTCTGGCACGACTTGAGACTGTGTCCCCTTGTTCTATTGCTGGTTGTCTGGGAGAAGAGACCAACCCCCACCTGGCTACAATGTCCCTTCAGGTAGTTGTAGACAGCAATGAAATTGCACCTGAGCCTCCTCTTCTCGAGGCTAAACTACCCCAGCTCCCTCAGCCTCTCCTCATAGGGTTTGTGTTCCAGGTCCTTCACCAGCCTTGTCACCCTTCTCTGGACACGTTCCAGCACCTCAACATGTCTCTTGAATTGAGGGGCCCAGAACTGGACACAGGACTCAGGGTGTGGCCTGAACACTGTTGACAACAGGCTGCCAGAAAGAAGGCATAGCCCCAACGGGAGAGCCAAGAAGTGTGTAAGAAGTGACTGTTTTATCTATAGTTTGACTAGTTGCGTTTCTCAGAAGAAAACTGAAGGATATAGATTACTGTTGTTTTCCTGTTTCTTCTCACAGCTAAGGATTTAATTTCTCTCAGTAAAAATTAGCCTCAAACCAGCACATTGCTTTTGGCAGAGTTGAGAAGTAGCAAATACAAAGAAACAGCAAACTGAATGCATAGAAATACAGTCTGTTAACATGTATAGGGGAGAAAGTTACATGCAAGAAATCCTTATTATTCTGGTCACAAACTGGGAGAACATCAGTTAAGCAGGACGATTCAGATGTGTCCCACAGATTAATTTTGTGTTAATTATTCATAGTTTCCCCATTTTGTTGCAGGACCATCAGAATGGATCAGGATTAAAATACTATAAATATGGGTGTGCTAGTTTGAAGCAAGCTAGAATGTTCTGGTGAGAAAAAGTAGATCATAGGCTGTGAAAGGAAAACAATGGTGATGTATATTCCCCTCAGAGTCTTGCTGAACAAGAAAGAAAAACATTAGATAACACTCTTGCCATTTTGTCTTCACTCTCTGGCTGGGCTTTGACTGAGCTGCATCTCCCTAACTTCACCTTCCACTCACCTTTGCTTCTTAACCTCCTGGCTGAACCTCTTTTCTTCCTTAGGACTGGGGTAAGGTTGAGAGGGGCAGGGGGAAGGTGCAGGGGTGGTTGAGAGCCCCTCCTGGGGACTCAGGTTTCTGGGAGGGGAGTTGTGTTTCTGTATTACTTCTACCTTGTATATTTCTGTATACAACTGTACACACTGTAAATAGCTGCCTGTACATTGTGCTAGCTGTAAATAAATAGCTTTATTTATATTCCCAGAGCTGGCTGAGACTAGTATGGGTACCTTCTAAAGTGGGGGGGGGGGGGGGGGGGGGGGGCGGGGTACACCCAAACCATCACAATGGGGCAGACAATTAGCATTAAGAGGCTTTGCATACCTTCAGGAATTCATAGACATTAAATACTAAAATGTATTCACCTTTTAGAATTTAAAGAAGGGCCTCCAAGCTGAAAAAAAAAAAAAAAGAAACAATTGCATCATCACAGAGACAAGAAATTATTTGTTAAGAAAGTTTATGTTGCTTCTGTAAAATTTTCCAAGCTTTGCAAAGTGTGAAGGAAGTGTCTTGTCTATTATGCATATCGTGGAGGGCCCATAGGCCCAAATAGGCTTATTCATGCCTTGCCATGTCTGGACATGGTTTTCTGACCAAATCATAGGTAAACACATTCAATGGAGAAAGGGGGCACAATAGGCCTGGTGCCATAAAGTCTGGCCTGCCCAGGGTCCAGGTTGTGTAATGTGTTTGTTTTAAAGCGGTTGTATAAGCCCCACATGCCCAGCTCATGTTTACTGGGTGTTACACCCATGGTATCCCCATATTTGGGAGGTCCAGGCTTGTGAATTTCACCTACTATGGTATTGCTTTGGTTAACTGCCAAGCTGATTTTGGTGTCAAATGGGCCATTAATCTTGGCCCACATTTGATAAATAGAGCTACATAGGCTCACCCGCTCTTGCTCTCTGCTTATGCCTACTCACCAACAGTCCTTTTCTCTAAGGAGATAGAATTTCTCATGGGCTCCCAGCCAGCCATGCACACTTGCACACCACTGCAGTGAGTTACCAGGACTAGATCCTGTATCACCTGCCTTTATCTATGGATCTCAGTCTTCTGTGCAGCCATCCACCCTATTGCACACCCGCTGCTTTATCACTGCCTGGTAAGCTCCACTGCCGCTGAGGTACCAGGAGTAAACTCCATTTGTCTGCACATGATCGGCCTTTGTGGCCAGTCTGAGACTGTGTTGAGACTGCATGGCATCGTATTCCTTCTGCACCTGAAGGTCCTGTCTAAGAATCCCTGGACAGAGAGCCCAGAAGAAGCCAGGAGAACAAGGTCAGAGACTGTCCTTTCCCTGAAGCTGTCAGAATTCCAGATGTGACATCCGTGGGCATACTTCTCTGAAGACTGGACACTTGTAATAGGCTGTGACGTAGCCCCAGAGGGTGATTGATAATTAATCAGAATTTGTGACTAAATGCTTTAATGCCTCTGTAATTTCTATTGCCTTCTGCCACAGAGCAGAAAGGACTTGAGCCCATCTACTGGGCAAACAGCATATTGACCCCAGGTGGTATTTACAGTGGGGAAAATCCTCTCGGTTTATAGTTTGAATGTTTGCTAGTTATTAACAAGTTACTGTTTGATATTATTTCCAAAATGTCTTCCCTAACCATGTAGATCCTAAATAATATTAAAATTCAGTGTTTGGGGGTGATGAGAGTTCAGAATATTAAAGTTAATAAGTTATATATTTTTGTAGAATATCATCTATAAAATTATGAGATTTAACAAGGCCAAGTGCAGGGTTCTGCACTTTGGCCACAACAACCCCAAGCCGCGCTCCAGGTTGGGCACAGAGTGGCTGGAAAGCAGCCAGGAAGAAAGGGACCTGGAGGTACTGGTGGATAGTAGGCTGAAGATGAGGCAGCAGTGTGCCCGGGTGGCCAAGACAGCCAATGGCATCCTGGCCTGCATCAGGAAGAGTGTGGCCACCAGGACTAGGGAGGTTAATCTTCCCCTGTTGTCAACACTGTTCAGGCCACACCCTGAGTCCTGTGTCCAGTTCTGGGCCCCTCAATTCAAGAGACATGTTGAGGTGCTGGAACGTGTCCAGAGAAGGGTGACAAGGCTGGTGAAGGACCTGGAACACAAACCCTATGAGGAGAGGCTGAGGGAGCTGGGGTAGTTTAGCCTCGAGAAGAGGAGGCTCAGGTGCAATTTCATTGCTGTCTACAACTACCTGAAGGGACATTGTAGCCAGGTGGGGGTTGGTCTCTTCTCCCAGACAACCAGCAATAGAACAAGGGGACACAGTCTCAAGTCGTGCCAGAGGTAGTATAGGCTGGATGTTAGGAGGAATTTCTTCCCAGAGAGAGTGATTTGCCATTGGAATGGGCTGCCCAGGGAGGTGGCAGAGTCACTGTCCCTGGAGGTGTTCAAGAAAAGACTGGATGAGGCACTTGGTGCCCCATGGTCTAGTTGACTGGCTAGAGCTGGGTGCTAGGTTGGACTGGATGATCTTGGAGGTCTCTTCCAACCTGGTTGATTCTATGATTCTATGATCTCACATCAATTAATTTCTCCCCTTCAACAAAAATTGGTGTAGGCAGCAGAATACCCCTCTGCAACAACGCAATATCATCACTCTGCAGACTGAAAACTGGAAAACAATTATGTTTATTGAAGGTCTTTAATCAGTCTGCACACACTGCATTTTCTAAAATATATGGTCCTGTCCTGGATTAACTTGTCCTGCTCTTATAAACCAACCCTGTCTCCCCACACAGAATGGAGGGAAAGTAACAAAACAAACAAATAAATCTGAATTGAAATAAAGAATTGAGGTAAGGAAGTTTGCTGGAAAGTACACAATACACAATTACCTTAGCTTATTTGCAGAAAATTGCAGCAAAATGCAGAAGCAGCAGCAGAAGCCAGTGGTAAAACAGTTCCCCCCATCCAAGTGTCTCAGAAGTCAGGCTAGCAGAAAAGACCAACACCCCAAATCCATTAAAATAAAAGAAGCAACTGGAAAAGGAAGTATTTCATGTAGCAATCTGAAGTTCAAGCCCCATAATACTTTGCTCCAGGCAGGTCAACGCTGACATGAGAGCAGCAGTAGATTTAAGAAATTATTTATTAAAAATGACAGCGCTACTTTTGTAATTTTTTCCGAGATTTGTAAAGTGTAAAGGAAGTATCTTGACTATCATGAAATATCATCACTCCTTGGATTGAAATCTGGAAAACAGAGTTTACTGAAGCCTCTCTAGTAACAGTCAGCATGCACTGCATTTTCTAAAATGTATATGTAGTCCAAAAGTGTACCGACTTATGTTTTATTTTCATTATAGTACAAAATGGAGTAGTAGGTATTTCATGTGTTTACAGAAGCAGCTGTATTGATCTCCATAGATGACTGCTTATCATCTATACAATTTTCATAAGCTTTGTTTGACAAAACCATTGACCTTTTATTAATATGGTAAAAAAAGGAATTTTGGAATGTTGATTTTCACCAAGAAACTTAAAGACTTTTAAAAAAGCTTATTACATAGTTTAGGATCTTAAAATTGACTTCCAGAATTGTCTATAAATTGTTCATATATTAAATAAAGATGGCTTATCAGCAGATCAAGGATTTTATTGATTAATGTTCGCTGATAGGAAATTTTAATAGTGAATATTCTAAAAACATTTAAGAAGAAGTTTGACTTAATGATCTGGAAGGTCTTTTCCAACCTCATTAATTCTGTTATTAATTCTGTGACTTCTGTTTTCTCTAATAGACAGTTTACTTAGCTGTAACTCTTTCTGAACTTGGTTTTACTTTAGCTTTATTGCAAAACAAAGACTCTTGTTTAGAGATCAGTGAGAGATCACAGTATCACAGTATCACAGTATTATCAGGGTTGGAAGAGACCTCACAGATCATCAAGTCCAACCCTTTACCACAGAGCTCAACGCTAGACCATGGCACCAAGTGCCACGTCCAATCTTGCCTTGAACAGCCCCAGGGACGGCGACTCAACCACCTCCCCAGGCAGCCCATTCCAGTATCTAATGACTCTCTCAGTGAAGAACTTTCTCCTCACCTCGAGCCTAAATCTCCCCTGGCGCAGCCTGAGGCTGTGTCCTCTCGTTCTGGTGCTGGCCACCTGAGAGAAGAGAGCAACCTCCTCCTGGCTACAACCACCCTTCAGGTAGTTGTAGACAGCAATAAGGTCACTCCTGAGCCTCCTCTTCTCCAGGCTAAACAGTCCCAGCTCTCTCAGCCTCTCTTCACAGGGCTTGTGCTCAAAACCTCTCACTAGCCTCGTCGCCCTTCTCTGGACATGCTCAAGCATCTCAATGTCTCTCCTAAACTGGGGGTCCCAGAACTGAACACAGTACTCAAGGTGTGGTCTAACCAGTGCAGAGTACAGGGGCAGAATGACCTCCCTGCTCCTGCTGACCACACCATTCCTGATGCAGGCCAGTATGCCATTGGCTCTCTTGGCCACCTGGGCACACTGCTGGCTCGTGTTCAGGCGGGTATCAATCAGCAGCCCCAGATCCCTCTCTGTTTGGCTGCTCTCCAGCCACTCCGACCCCAGCTTGTATCAATGCATGGGGTTGTTGTGGCCAAAGTGCAGCACCCTGCACTTTGAGCTATTGAACACCATCCCCTGTTGGACTCTGCCCATCTGTCCAGGTGGTCAAGGTCCTGCTGCAGAGCCCTTCTGCCTTCCAACTCAGTCACATCTGCCTCCAGCTTGATGTCATCTGCAAACTTGCTGATGACTGACTCCATTCCCTCATATATTTATAATTTCATAATAACATTAAAATAGTTAATCCTTTAGCAATATCACACCTCAAATCTTACAGACACATTAGAAAAATCAAATGCAAACAGTTGCTTCTGCTGTTCTATACTAGCTTTAAATCATTGCAACTGCAGTAGTTGCTGAAAAATTTCAGTCAAAAGATTAAGGTAAAAAATTAAGTACTTTTGAAAGATCTATTATCATAAAAGAACAAAGCAAGTCACAGGAAATCTTAAGGTAATGTGAAGGTCAGATATACAGGAGATAGTCAGCTAGTAAAGAAACTTGTCTCCTTCTATTTCTGTTATTTCTGCTTGGTATTTTCTTTCTCCTTTTTCTTTTATCCTAATTCAGATTTGATTATAGTGGTTGAAGGAAGTAATAGAAAAGGGATTTCCAGAAGGCTGGTAATCTGATGGCATCCAGCATAGGAAAGAACAGCCCTGATATTTGTCTTTTTGTTATGAATCTTACCACAGCTTGCTCCCAGTCTTTTGTTGACTAGTATTTTTAAAGCCTTGTGTCATGAGTGAAAACAGACTTTTTTGAGTTTTAGTTTATGATCAACTGAAAGTCAGTGCAGAAATGAACAGGTCTTGGAAACAATATGGGTTTTTATCTGACATTACTTTTCTACAGCATCACATTCAAGGGATTACTGCTGACATCCTTTCTGCAACTGTTCAAAAAAGACCATTAAATTTTCAGTACACATATCTATCCTAAACAATATATGACTATCCTTATTGACAGAAAATGAAATAAAGTATCTACTTACGTTCAGTTTCTCATTAAATAGTTGAATTTTCAGACAGAGCGATCCTTCAGGTAAACATTAATTTTCACAATTAACACTCTATTAGGATTGGTTGTCTGCTTCTTTCCTGAGTAAATCCTACTCTTTTCAATGACAAATGGGAAATCCAGGAAAAATTTAACTGCAATATGCTTTTCTCTCACAAAGTTCCCACAGAAAATATTTAATTAGTTAAAATAAGGAATCCCTAACTAGAAATTTAACTGCTGCTATTTTTTTTTTTATACACCATGATTAAATGGTTTGTGTTGCAATGGACCTTAACAATCCTTTCTAACCCTTTTGTCATGGGCAGGCGTAGGAACCGAAGAAAGGAGTCATCTGAAGCTCATCTCTGTGTACCCTTGATACAGGAAGATTGACATTAGAAACACAATAAACTGGTGTGCTCACCTTGAGTAACATTTGTACAGAAGCATAGTAAATTTAGAACAAAGAACTGAAAGTAGGCTGTGCCATGATATTCAACACCTCACTGTTATCCAATAAGAATGCTAAAAACTATTTTATCCAATCATTGTATTCCACAACTTGTAGAGTTACCACAATCTGTAGAGCGGCATATCAAAAGACTGCTGCTACAGCAATAAACAGCTTCGGCTTCGGCTTTGACTACTACTATGTCCGCATATTCTTGTGTTGCTGTTGTTTTGTCCATCACTAACTGAAATATACAGTGACAGGTAGGGACATCTTCCACTAGATGACCCTGTTCAAATATCCATCCAGCCTCACTTTGAACACTTCCAGCGAAGGAGCATCCAAAACTTCTCTAGGCAACCTGTTCCAGTTTCTCCAGTTTGTTCAGGTGTTCAAGCCTCTTTACTATTTTTGGCTCTGAGCTCAGCTATTAATTGCCTTTAAAGTAGACACAATGTTTCCCAGTTAAGTGGAGGGAGCGCACGTGATAGAGAAAAAGGGGAAAGATTAAAGAATCACAGAATCAACTAGGACGGGAAAGAGCTTAGAAATCTTCAAGTCCAACCTACTACAAAACACCATCTAATCAACTAAACCAAGGCATCAGGTACCTCATCCAGTCTTTATTTTTAAACACCTTCAGGAATGGTGACTCCACCATCTGCCAGGGCAGTCTATTTCAATGGGCAATCACTATTTCTGTGAAGAACATCTCCCTAACATCCGGTCTAAACCTGCCCTGGTGACAGACTTCATTATGCCACAGGTTGCCTGGGAGAAGAGAACAAACCCCACCTGGCCACAACCTCCTTTCAGGTAGTTGTAAACAGTGATAAGGTCTCCCCTGAGCCTCCTCTTCCCCAGGTTGATCAACCCCAGCTCCCTCAGGTGCTCCTTGTAGGGGTTGTGCTCCAGCCCCTTCACCAGTCTTCTTGCCCTTCTCTGGACATGTTCAAGCACCTCAACATCTTTGTTAAACTGAGTGGCCCGGAACTGGACACAGTACTCAAGATATGGCCTAGCCAATGCTGTGTACAGGGGCAGAATGACTTCCCTGGTCCTGCTGGCCACAATATTACTGACACAGGTCAGGATGCCATTGGTCCTCTTGGCCACCTGGGCACACTGCTGGATCATGTTCAGCTCCTATCAACCAGTGGTCCCAGGTCCCTTTCTGCCTTGTCAGTCTCCAGCCACTCGGTCCCTAGCCTATAGAGTTGCATGGAGTTGTTATGGCCAAAGTGGCACTTGGCACTTTGATTTGTTAAATCTCACGCCCTTGGACTCTGTGCATAAATCCAGCACACGAATGTCCCTCTGCAGACCCCTCTTACCCTTCAACAGATCAACACTTGATCTGAGCTTCTGTCATCTGCAAATTTACTAATGGTGGGCTCAATCACCTCATCCAGATCATCAATAAAGATATTAAACAGGGTGGGTCTCAGCACTGATCCTTGGGGCACACCACTACGGACTGGCTGACAAATGCATGTGGCACCTGCGAGCAGCAGGTGAGCAAGGAACAAACGAGCATGCAAGGACTTTATTCACCTGTTTACCCCCTTTTATAGGACAATGTCCGAGGCCAGTGTTCTCACTGGCCACACTATCATCCAATCACCTTTGGCAATCATCCAAATAGACCCAAAAAGGGAAGAACCCGTAGGCTGTTCTCCTCCAAAAATGGCACGTACGCCTTGCACGCAACAGGGGCGTGGGTCTTATGGAACCCCTCTTATGTGACCGGAGTAAACCAGACTAGGTTTTCTGGATTTCTTTTGTCCTATTTTCCTGCCTCTGACTGCAATGTAGACAGGCAGGTGAACATGTCTGGACAAGACAGGACATACTCAAGCCCATTTTGTGACCTTTGGGACTCTCCACCACACGTCCACATCCCTCTTGTAATGGGGTCTCCAGAACTGGAAGCAGTACCCCAGGTGGGGTCTCAGCAGAGTGGAGTAGAGGGGGAGAATCACCTCTCCTGACCTGCTGGACACACTTCTCCTGGTGCAACCCAGGATCTAGTTTGCCCTCCAGGCTGCAAGTGCACACTGCTGGCTCATGTTGAGCTTCTCATCCAGCAGCACCCCCAAGTCCCTCTCCTCAGGGCTGCTCTCCAGCCAGTCACTGCCCAGCCTGGATCTGTGCTTGGGATTGCCTCGACCCAGATGCAAGACCTTACACATGGTCTTGTTGAACCTCATGAGGTTGGCATTGGCTTGTGCCCACCTCTCCAGCCTGTCCAGGTCCCTCTGGATGGCATCCCTTCCCTCCAGCGTGTCTGCTGCACCACAAAGCTTGGTGTCACCAGCAAATTTGCTGAGGGTAGAACCAGTGCCACTGTCCATGTCACTGACAAAGGTGTTGAACAAGACTGGTCCCAGGACTGATCCCAGAGGGACTCTGCTTGTCACTGGCTTCTACCTGGACATGGAGCCATTGACAAACACTCTTTGGGTGCAGCCATCTGTTGGGGTCTGGAGGCTGGTGAGAGGCGGATCGGGGCACTGACGAATCAACTCTATAGCTTCTGTGCATCAGTGCGATTTTATTAGGGTAATGCAGTGTCTTATATAGTGCTCAGAGGAGGTGTACCCAGCCAGGCTGGGGCTGGCACCAGTGGACAATACAGACTGGCCCAAAGTTACGTGTAAGGCACAGATAGGTTATTCCTTATCAAAACAGCCCATGGTTCCACCTCAGGGGGCTGGCAGGGTCAGCCCCCTGGAGCTGTGTACGCCCCAGGGGCTGGCAGATTCCATCCCCTAACAGGTGTGCGTGGGTTGCTCAGCCTAACAGCCTAGCTTCCTTGGGGCCGGCTGGGCTCCAAGGACATCTCCCATCACAAGGTCTCATGTTTACAGCTCATGCCCCGCTGTGGGAGAAATTCTCCCATAGCCATCAAGCCAGTTCTTTTTCCATCTCATGGTCCCATGTTTCACCAGCTTGGAGACCAGGATGTGGGGCAGGACAGTGTGAAAGACCTTGCTCAGGTCCAGGTAAATGACATCGGTTGCTCGCCCCTCATCTATGAATGTTGTGACCTGTTCATAGAAGGCCACCAGGTTTGTCTGGCAGGATTTGCCCTTGGTGAAGCCATGCTGATTGTACCCAATCACCTCCTCACTAATCTTCTGTCTCAGTAGTGCTTCCAGGAGGATCTGCTCCATGATCTTACCAGGCACAGCGGTGAGACTGTCTGGCCTGTAGTTCTCTGGCTCCTTCTTCCTACCTTTTTTGAAAATGGGAGTTATGTTTCCCCCTTTCCAGTCTGCAGGGACTGCACCAGGCTGCCATGACTTTTGGAATATGGAATGGAGAGGGGTTTAGCAACCTCATCTGCCAGTTCCCTCAGCACTCGTGCATCCCATGGATTTGAACACTTTCAGATTCTTTGGGTGATCGCAAACTTGATCTTCACTTATAATGTGAAGTCCCTGCCATTATCTTCTGTGACTGCAGGAGCATGGCTGGAGGTCTTTGCAGTGAAGACTGAGGTAAAGTCATTGAGAACCTCAGGCTCTTCCATGTCACTTGTGACCTTTTCACCCGTTTCCTTTCTGAGGGGGCCCACACCTTCCCTAGTCTTGCCTTTATCATTAATATACCTGTAGAAATTCTTGGTGTTTACTTTGACTTCCCTGGCTAGATTCAATTCAAACTGTGCCTTGGCTTTTCTTACCAGATCTGTAGCTGCTGGGGCAGTGTCATGGAGGGCCTGTAGGCCTGAAAAGAGGCTTATTCATGCCTATGCTTGCCTGGACATGTTTTTCTGCCACGACACCTGGTTGTAAACAGGTTGTATAAGCCCACACACACCCAGCTCGTGTCTCCCTGGGGTAAGTCCATTTGATCCCCATATTTGGGAAACTCCAGGCAAGTGCCATTTTTCCACTATGGTAAGGTTTGGCTTACTGCCAACCTGATTGGTCATTCTAGTGGCCAAAGGGACCATTAATCTCTGCCCACATTCAATAAATAGGGATGCACAGGTAAACAACATGCTTTGACCCTCACTTGCATCTCAGACACTCAGACACTCAGATGCTACCTTGATAGCTCAGCTGCTCAGACCCAGGCTCGAACGCCATTGCTCACAGTCAGAGCCTCACTTGCAGCTCCTCTGCCTGCGTACCTTTCTTGCAGTGCTTACCTAAGCCTGCCTATATATATATATGCAGAACCTATAGTCTCCAGCCAGTTGTGCACATCTGCACACCACTGTGTTATCGGGACCAGATCCTGTATTGCCTGCATTTACCTACAGTGCTCGGACTCCCAGCAGCCATGTACACCCTGCATGCCCGCTGCCTATCATTGCCTGGTAAGCGCCACTGCCTCCGAGATAATAAGGAAGCAGACTCTGGATTGTCTGCACACACACAGCTTGCTAGCCATGAAGAACCGTGCCAGAGACAGCACGATATTTTCCTCTTATATATGAGATCCTGCCAGCTCAGAATTCCTGGACAGAAGCATCCAGAAGGAGCTAGGAGCACAAAGGCAGAGATTGCATCCTTTGCCAGGAAAGCAAGGTTAGAGACCACCATTTCCCCAGAGGCTTTCCCCTCAAGCCAGGAGGATTCCAGCCTCAAAGTCCATGGGCAGAGATCCCCTGAATTCTGGACACTGGCATAGGTGGTGACATAGCCCTGGGGGGGTGATTATTGATTAATAAGAGTTGTGAGTAAAAGCTTTAATACCTCTGTAATATGTTGCCTCTGCCATAGAGTAGAATCAGTTTCAGTCCTCTTGGCTGGACAAATGGTGTACAGACCCCGAGTGGCATTAAGCCACGGGGAAAACTCCACTCTCTGTTTATAGTTTGCTAGTTCCTGTACATAATTTATCCTAGAATGTTTTCATAACCATGTAATGAATGTTAATATTAATATACAGTGGTTGGGGGTGGAAAGAGTCCAAAATATTGAGTTTAATAAATATATATTTTCATATAATATTATCTAGCCCCAGTTAATTTCTCCCCTCCGTCACATTATGCATAGTGGCAGAATACCCCTCCGTGACAGGCAGCTTCCTTATATACCCCCCATTCTAGCTGCCCTTTCTTCCACTTCTTGTAGAGTTTCTTTTTGTCTGACAGCATGTCCAGGAGCAACTTGCTCAGCCAGGCAGGCTTCCTAACGTTCTTCCCTGCTTTCCTCTTTGTTGGTATACATTGCTCCTGGACACAGAGGAGGTGATCCTTGAATACTGACCAGCTGTCCTGGGTCCCTCTTCCCTCTAGGGCTTCGTCCCATGATACCTTAGCCAGCAGATCCCCAAAATGATCAAAGTCTTCACACCTAAGGTCTATGGTTGTAAGCTTAGAATACGTACTCCTGGTTGTCCTGATGATCTTGAATTCAACTGCTTCATGGTCACTGCAGCCAAGGCTGTCCCTGAACCTCACATCAGTCACCACCCCTTCCCTGTTGGCCACAACAAGGTCCAGCATAACACCTTTTCTTGTTGGCTCCTCTACCATTTGGAAGAGGAAATTGTCATCTATGCAATCCAGGAATGTCCTGGATTGCTGATGCTTTGCGGTGCTGTCCCTCCAGCAGTTGTCAGGGTGGTTGATATCCCCCATGGTGACCAGGGCTTTTGACCTGGAAGCCACTTCTCTTTGCCTACAAAGAGCCTCATATGCTTGGTTCAGCTGGTCAGGTGGCCTGTAGCAGACTCCTACAGTAACATTACCCTCCTCAGTCTTCCCTTTAGTTTTAACCCATACACTCTCAACCAGCTTAGTATCCTTCCCCAGGTGGAGCTCCACTGATTCTAGCTGGTCACTGATATAGAGGGCAACGCCTTCTCCTCTCCTTCCCTGTCTATCCTTCCTAAAGAGCTTGTACCCATCTATCCCTACACTGCAGTCATGGGACTCATCCCACGAAGTTTCAGTGTTTCAGTAATAGCCTCTATGTCATGGCATCTCAGCAGCACAGTGGCTCTCATTGTCCTTTTATAGGACAATGGCCGAGGCTAATGATCGCATTGGCCACACTATCACCCAATCACCTTTGGCAATCATCCAAATAGACCCAAAAAAGGAAGAATCCATAGGCTGTTCTCCTCCAAAAATGGGGGGCACATATGCCTTGCATGCAACAGGGGCATGGATCTTATGAAACCCCTCTTATGCAACCAGATTAAACCAGACTAGGTTTTCTGGGTTTCTTTTGTCCTATTCTCCCACCTCTCACTGCAATGCAGACAGGCAGGTAAACATGTCTGGACAAGACAGGACATGCTTAAGCCCATTTTGTGACCCTTGGGACACATTAAATGGACGAAAGGGTCACAATAGGCCTGGTGCCACAAAGTCTGGCTTGCCCAAGGCTCGGGTTGTATGACAGGGTTGCATAAGCCCATGCATTTAGCGTGTGGTCCACCTATGGTATCCCCATATTTGGGGGTACTAGACTTCTGGACCCTTCCTAATTTGGTGTGTTTTGACTGACTGCCAGAAGCCTATTTGGCAATATTGTAGCCAAAGGACCATCAATCTCGGCCCACATTTGATAAATAGGACGATCTAGGTAAATGAGGTGCTCTTGCCACCTCCTCCGCTCACTTCTCCCAGCCTGCCTGCTGCCTGGGGCCACTACCTTTATTCACTTTACATGACCCTTTGTTCCACAGCACTCTGCACTGATCCAGTGGATGTCAATATTCACTGCAGAATGAAAAGCTTAAGGTTATCATTCAAATTACATGGTTTCATTGCATGTGAATGGATCTCTGTGTTTTGCAAACTGTAATTCAAGTGATAAAGACATCGTAGAATAATAAGAGACCAATCTGCTGTGTGTGCTCCAAAACATATTAAAGCTGTTGCATGTTAGATATACTTCATTGCTCATTCTATATTACTTTACCAAAATTTTCAGGTGATTTAGTCTTCTATTTTCCTCTAATCCAGATAGTTTTTATTTATGCTCTCCTTTTACAGTTATTCCTTCCACCCTCAGGAAAACTTCCTATTACCAGTGGAAATTAAATACTGTAAATTCTCCAGGGAAGAAACAGTACTTTGGTTAATGCACAGGAGTAGAAGGCAAGAGATTTGGGTTCTGTTCCTAACACCAGCATAACTGCTATGTCATTTTAACACCTCACCTCTTTCTACCTTAATTCCATTTCCATCCTAATCCCCTCTGTATTTCAAAGACAAATTCACTGATGTTTTTAAGGCTGGTTCTAGTCTAGGAATGAATTTCCAACATGGTACAGCAGTAGAACATGATGGTGATAGAGAACAGTGTATATTTGACAGAAAAGAGAAAAATATCTATTGTGGTGTGGTGGTGTTCACCGTAGCATCCTCTGAATATCTGAACTGAAATTTCCAAATTTTAATCCTCCAATAGGTGGTGAAGATGCTCTGTAGATAAGAAAGGGGATAAACTTTGGAGGCAAACAAACCTCTTGAATCATCCTATCCTTAATTCCCTTGCCTCTAATATTCCAGAGGATTTTGTTTGCTTGCTTGTGTACTGTGGAACTTTTTATTACTGTTGCTATTAACTGCTGTTAAAGAAAAAAAAATCAGATTTAGTTACAGGTCTTTCCTATGCCTTTATTCACAATCTGAAAGGTAAGTACCTTATGCAGGTGTTCAGTGAGATACTGTTCAGAAAATTCTGCATTAGCCTAGTGTGACAGCCTCCATTTGTAAGAAACAAGACAAGAACCAGGCACTGTGGGCACAGACTTATCACCCTTTTTTTAATGGACATGGTATACCGAAAATAAATCTTCAAAAACCAGCTGGCTCCAGGTTTAACACTGTAATTCCTTGAAACGGTGCATGCCTGTTTCGAATGAAAACTTACAGTACATTCCAGGCTAGGTTCATTTCAGTCCTGGAATACATGCCCATTTTGGTTAAGTCCAGCATGTCAATTCACTAGCGCACAGGCTTGCTATGAGTAGAGATAGCAATTAAAGATGTCAAAGGAGCCCTAATCCCATCAAGTCTAGCCAAACAGATGACAGATCTACAGCTAGCCCTGGAGGAAGGAAACTGAAAGCACCACATTGTGTGCATGTGTTTCCATAGTGTTCCACACACTGGGACAGAAACAATGGGTTGAACAATTTATAAAACATAATGCCTGCTTCAGCAGGAGGCAATGAACACAATAGAAAGCAAATAGTGAATATAAATTTTGCTACTACAAATTATGAAGAGACATTATAAAAATTTACAGGTGTATAAATGCAACTATTAATCACTCTCAAATTAATATTATGCAAGATAAATTATTATGGATTCCTGTGCAAATTACATATTTAGTTGCACATTCATGGTATAGACAAAAGAATATTGAGAAAAACAAAACAAGCGAACAAACAAAAACAACAATAAAAACCAGTAGGAAGGAAGGAAGGAAGGAGGGAAGGAAGGGAAGGAAGGGAAGGAAGGGAGGAAAGAAGGAAGGAAGGAAGGAAGGAAGGGAGGAAAGAAGGAAGGAAGGAAGGAAGGAAGGAAGGAAGGAAGGAAGGAAGGAAGGAAGGAAGGAAGGAAGGAAGGAAGGAAGGAAGGAAGGAAGGAAGGAAGGAAAGAAGGAAGGAAGGAAGGAAGGAAGGAAGGAAGGAAGGAAAGAAGGAAGGAAAGAAGGAAGGAAGGAAGGAAGGAAGGAAGGAAGGAAGGAAGGAAGGAAGGAAGGAAGGAAGGAAGGAAGGAAGGAAGGAAGGAAGGAAGGAAGGAAGGAAGGAAGGAAGGAAGGAAGGACTGCCCATTGTAAGTGAAGATCAGATTCATGATTGTTGTGGAGGGCCTGTAGGCCTCAGAAGAGGCTTATTTATGCCTTGCCTTGCCTGGACATGTCTTTCTGCCAGGACCCCTGGTTCTAAACAGGTTGTGTAAGCCCACAAACACCCAGCTCGTGTCTCCCTAGGGCAAATCCATGTGATCCCCATATTTGGTAAAGTCGAGACAAGTACCTTCTGCATATTATGGTAAGGTTTGGCTGACTGCCAACCTGATTGGTCATTCTAGCGGCCAAAGAGGCCATTAATCTCTGCCCACATTCAATAAATAGGGGTGCACAGGTAAACAACTCTCTCTGGCCCTACTCACAGCTGCTCTGACCCTACCCACAGCTCAGCTCGGACCACACTGCAGCGCCCTGCTGCTCTGACTCACCTGCATGGCACAGATCCTGCACGGCTCAGACATAGCGCTGACCCTCATTTGTAGTGCCCAGCTGCTCAGACCCCTATGTTCGGATGTCATTGCATATCTCCAATGCTCAGAGGCTCAGACCTCATGCTTTGATTTATTCGCAGCTCACCTGCCTGTATACCTTTCTTGCAGAGCTCATTTAAGCCTGCACATAACATATATATATATAAAAGGAGCCTATAGCCTCCTAAGCCAGCTGTGCACATCTGCACGCTATATTGCTATCAGGACCAGATCCAGCTTTCCTTTACCTATGGCGCTCAGATTCCTAGCACACGCAAACACAGCCTGAAGCCATGAAGAACCATGCCAGAGACAGCACCAATATTCTTCTTATGCTCCGGAAGTCCTGCCAAGCTGATAATCCCTGGACGCAGCATCCAGAAGAAGACAGCAGTACCAAGGCAAAGATCATCCCTCACCAGGAGAACAAAGGTCAGAAATATTTCCCCAGAAACTGGGAAGATTCCAGCCTCAAAATGTCCACAGGCAGAGACCCTGAAGTCTGGACACTAGGCACAGGCTGTGACACAGTCCCGGAGGGTGATTAATAACTGACAAAGAGTTGTGAGTAAAAGCTGTAATATCTCTGTAATGTAAGTTACCTCTGTTGTAGAGCAGAAGGAGTTTCAGCCAGCTCTGCTGGACAAATAGCATAAAGATCCCAAGCGGCATTAAGCCACGGGGAAAACTCCTCTCTCTCTTTATAGTTTGAATGTTTGCTAGTTAAATAACAAATTCCATGAACATATTTTATCCTAAATTGTTTTCATAACTGTGTACTGAACATTGAATATTATTATACAGTGGTTGGGGGTTGCAAGAGTTCAAAATATTGAATTTAATTGTGCTAGTTTGAAGCAGGCTAGAATGTTTTGGTGAGAGAAAGTAGATAATTGGCTATGAAAGGAAAACATGGTTGTGTCTCTTCTCTCACAGTCCCACTGAGAAGTATGGGAACAAGAAGTAAACATTAGATAACATTCTCCATTTTGTCTCACTCTGCTTTTGGCTTTAGACTGAGCAACATCTCATTAACCTCGCTGCCACTAACCTTCCTTCTTAACCTCTTGACTGCACCTCTATTCTTCTCAGGATTGGGGTAAGGTTGAGAGGGGCAGGGGGAGGTGCAGGGGTGGTTGAAAGCCCCTCCTGGGGACTCAGGTTTCTGGGAGGGGAGTTGTACTTCTGTATTACTTTTCCTTTGAGTATTTCTGTATATAACTGTATATACTGTAAATAGATGCTTGTATATTGTGCTAGCTGTAAATAAATAGCTTCATTTATATTCCCAGAGTCCGTCTGAGTTATCTGGGGCATTTCAAAAGTGTGAGGGGGTGGGATAGAAGCCAAACCACCGCATTAATAAATCGTATTTTTATATAAAATTTATATCGTCCCAATTAATTTTCTCCTCTGCCAAATAGGCGTAGGCACTGAGAATCCCCCTCCAAAACAGTGATCACCCAAAGAATCTGAAAGTGTTCAAATCCATGGGATGCACGAGTGCTGAGGGAACTGGCAGATGAGGTTGCTAAACCCCTCTCCATTCCATATTCCAAAAGTCATGGCAGCCTGGTGCAGTCCCTGCAGACTGGAAAGGGGGAAACATAACTCCCATTTTCAAAAAAGGTAGGAAGAAGGAGCCAGAGAACTACAGGCCAGACAGTCTCACCGCTGTGCCTGGTAAGATCATGGAGCAGATCCTCCTGGAAGCACTACTGAGACAGAAGATTAGTGAGGAGGTGATTGGGTACAATCAGCATGGCTTCACCAAGGGCAAATCCTGCCAGACAAACCTGGTGGCCTTCTATGAACAGGTCACAACATTCATAGATGAGGGGCGAGCAACCGATGTCATTTACCTGGACCTGAGCAAGGTCTTTCACACTGTCCTGCCCCACATCCTGGTCTCCAAGCTGGTGAAACATGGGACCATGAGATGGAAAAAGAACTGGCTTGATGGCTATGGGAGAATTTCTCCCACAGCGGGGCATGAGCTGTAAACATGAGACCTTGTGATGGGAGATGTCCTTGGAGCCCAGCCGGCCCCAAGGAAGCTAGGCTGTTAGGCTGAGCAACCCACGCACACCTGTTAGGGGATGGAATCTGCCAGCCCCTGGGGCGTACACAGCTCCAGGGGGCTGACCCTGCCAGCCCCCTGAGGTGGAACCATGGGCTGTTTTGATAAGGAATAACCTATCTGTGCCTTACACGTAACTTTGGGCCAGTCTGTATTGTCCACTGGTGCCAGCCCCAGCCTGGCTGGGTACACCTCCTCTGAGCACTATATAAGACACTGCATTACCCTAATAAAATCGCACTGATGCACAGAAGCTATAGAGTTGATTCGTCAGTGCCCCGATCCGCCTCTCACCAGCCTCCAGACCCCAACAGATGGCTGCACCCAAAGAGTGTTTGTCAATGGCTCCATGTCCAGGTAGAAGCCAGTGACAAGCAGAGTCCCTCTGGGATCAGTCCTGGGACCAGTCTTGTTCAACACCTTTGTCAGTGACATGGACAGTGGCACTGGTTCTACCCTCAGCAAATTTGCTGGTGACACCAAGCTTTGTGGTGCAGCAGACACGCTGGAGGGAAGGGATGCCATCCAGAGGGACCTGGACAGGCTGGAGAGGTGGGCACAAGCCAATGCCAACCTCATGAGGTTCAACAAGACCATGTGTAAGGTCTTGCATCTGGGTCGAGGCAATCCCAAGCACAGATCCAGGCTGGGCAGTGACTGGCTGGAGAGCAGCCCTGAGGAGAGGGACTTGGGGGTGCTGCTGGATGAGAAGCTCAACATGAGCCAGCAGTGTGCACTTGCAGCCTGGAGGGCAAACTAGATCCTGGGTTGCACCAGGAGAAGTGTGTCCAGCAGGTCAGGAGAGGTGATTCTCCCCCTCTACTCCACTCTGCTGAGACCCCACCTGGGGTACTGCTTCCAGTTCTGGAGACCCCATTACAAGAGGGATGTGGACGTGTGGTGGAGAGTCCCAAAGGTCACAAAATGGGCTTGAGTATGTCCTGTCTTGTCCAGACATGTTCACCTGCCTGTCTACATTGCAGTCAGAGGCAGGAAAATAGGACAAAAGAAATCCAGAAAACCTAGTCTGGTTTACTCCGGTCACATAAGAGGGGTTCCATAAGACCCACGCCCCTGTTGCGTGCAAGGCGTACGTGCCATTTTTGGAGGAGAACAGCCTACGGGTTCTTCCCTTTTTGGGTCTATTTGGATGATTGCCAAAGGTGATTGGATGATAGTGTGGCCAGTGAGAACACTGGCCTCGGACATTGTCCTATAAAAGGGGGTAAACAGGTGAATAAAGTCCTTGCATGCTCGTTTGTTCCTTGCTCACCTGCTGCTCACCTGCCACCTCATCCAGCAGCCAATTCCACATTGCAGCCCATGTGGAATTCACCACAGGACTTCTATTGAATATATTCTTGCATATGTTTTGGGCCACAGACATTAACACTGAGGACTAGTGAGTATTCTGAATTCTTTATTCAAGTTGCTAAAGGAATTTGATAAACCTCACAAACAGTGAATTAAGTCGCGAGACCCTCCCTCAAAGACATTTCTAAATCCATTCAAAATTCCATTGTATATGGACATTCTGTAAAATAGATCTGCCAAACGCATCCAAGAATTAGAGTGGATAGTTGTAAATAAGTTTTGGGGGAATTATCTTTGTATATATTAATAAATTATTTAATAACTTTTGAATCGGCCTCATTGCATTTCACCCCAAACTCAGATTTCAAATATCCCCTTCATAACAGGACATGCTGGAGCACGTCCAGAGAAGGGCCACTGGCATGATCAGAGGGCTGGAGCACCTCTCCTATGAGGACAAACTGAAGGAGTTGGGACTGTTCATTCTGGAGAAGAGGAGGCTCCAAGGTGACCTTCTTGTGGCCTTTGAATATCTGAAGGGGGCCTACAAAAAAGCTGGGGAGGGACTTTTTAGGATATCATGGAGTGACAAGACTAGGTGGAATGGAGCAAAGCTGGAGATGGCTATGTTCAGACTGGGTGTGAGGAGGAACTGAGGGAGGTGGTTGAGGCCCCATGCCTGGAGGTGTTTAAGGCCAGGCTGGATGAGGTTCTGGCCAACCTGACCTAGGGTAGGGTGTCCCTGCCCATGGCAGGGGGGTTGGAACTGGCTGATCCTTGTGGTCCCTTCCAACCCTGACTGATTCTATGAGAAAGAGAGAAAGAGAGAAAGAGAGAAAGAGAGAAAGAGAGAAAGAGAGAAAGAGAGAAAGAGAGAAAGAAAGACCCCTAAGTTTTAATTTACAAAGGAATTTTGAGGTGTGATGGTTTGGGGGTTACCCCACCCCTCCCACACTTTGTATTTGCCCCAGCTAACTCAGACGGCCTCTGGGCTATATAGATGAAGCAATTTATTTACAGCTAGCAGAATTTACAAGCAGCTATTTACAATATATACAATTATATACAGTTATATACAGAAATATACAAAAGATAAACAATACAAAAGCACAACTCCCCTCCCAGAAACCTAAGTCCCCAGGAGGGGCTTTTAAACCACCCCAACACCTCCCCCCGGCCCTCTCAACCTTACCCCAGTTCTCAGGAAGAAAAGAGGTGCAGCCAAGAGGTTAGGGAGCAAGGTTAGTAGGAGCAGGGTTAATGAGATGTGACCAGGTCCAAGGCAAAAGCAAGAGTGAGAAACAAAATGGAGAATAAGACTTTCTTCTTCCCAGAGTTCTCAGCGAGACTGTGAGAGAAGTTGACATCAATTGTTTTTCATTTCACTGCCTGTTATCTAGTTCTGTTACCAAAACATTCCAGCTTGCTTCAAACTAGCACATGAGGGAAAAAAAATACAAAATTCTTTCTAATTACAAAAGCAAAGCTACTTCACAGTATAATATCACAGTAATCTCAGTCATATATCACAAATTTTTATCAATCTAAATCAAAGTTTTTCTGTCTTTGATCTTCACATGGTTAAGGTTAAGTGGTAAGATCATGAAATCTTTTCCCATATTCCACTAGAGAGCAGTATTCTTTTGTACAAAGCAGGTAGGTTATCTTCTGCAAAGCAAGCTGCCGGGAATCTATCCCTTGCTGAAGAAAGCTTCTACTGTCATTTATAAGAGCTCTTGTGCTTATTCCGTAGCATTAGATGTTCACAAACTGACATCAGAGAAAAAAAAAATCAATAGTTTCTGAGCTGTATTACTTGATGTAAGCAGTTTCTTGTCAGATTTTCTGGATTTTTTTGTTTGTTTGTTTCTTTGTTTTGTTGAGTATTTTCTGATGTTTGGGTTGGTGCTATTGTTTTGTTTGTTTAGTTTTTTTTTCTTTGAAAAAAATAGTATCAAATTCAGGTAGCTAACTAACGGAGTGTCTTTCAAGAAAAAAAATCCTTTGTATTTACATAAGAAAGATTAATCATCTGCTTAATAATAAATTTGCAAAAACTTAACCTTCTTCAACTATAACAGATTTATTAAGAAGCAAACCGTTTTACAGGTGTAGATGGGGATGAAAATCTCTGCAGATACAAAAATCTAAAAAGTAATTTAAATATTACATCAAAAAAGTAGTAATAAAAATATAATCCTGCAGGCAGTTTATTAATACCTTCTTTACCAAAGACTTATACCAATAAAAGACACAGAAAGAAGACTCTCCTTTGAAACTGCAGAATGTGCAAATGTTTCTTCTATATAAATATTTTTTATAACTTTATGTCCTGATGGTATGTAAACAGAAATGGAAAACAAATATTTTAGATTGCCTTTCTTGATAAACATAAAATTCTTGGATAATCTCATGAGAAGGAAATGAGTATGCCTATTAGGCAGCTGAATTAAATTCAGTTTTCAGGATAAAGTTCTGTTTCTGGTGCCAATCAGCAATAACTGAAGTGTTTCCTCCCATTTATGGCTCACAGAATCATTTTTATCCAATTAAGTTCAGGGATTCTTCCCACCTCCTGTCTGCCAATTCTAGTCTTATTTTCACAGGATACTCTGCTCCAGTCACAGGCAGCAAACATCACAGCCTGGAGTTGAGCAGGGAGGAAAAAAACTGATAAAGGAATGACAGCAAAAGGAAATACACTTCACAGTAGAGATTACTCAAAAAGGTGTACCTTCCGTGCATTTTGATGAAAGCAGCTCTATGCTTTTTAACTTGGGCTTCATCAGGTATTCATCAGGTATTAATCAATTTGCTCTGTCATTTGTTAGTGGTTTGTAGGGCAATAAACTAGACCTTTTTTTTTTTTTTTTTCCACAAATGGACAGGGAAGGATATTAGAAAAACAATGTGAATCAACACAAGACTGAAAGAGTAAGTAAAGATCAAAACAATTCACAAATATATAGAGTCATAGAATCATAGAATGGTTTAGGTTGGAAGGGACCTCAAAGATCATCTGGGTCCAACTGCCTGCCTGTCCTGCAGGGACACCTCCCACTAGAACAGGTCACTTAAGACCTTTATCCAACCTGGGCAACCTGTTCCAGTGTTTCACCACCCTCATTGTAAAGAACTTCTTCCTTATATCTAGTTTAAACCTCCCATCTGCCAGTTTAAACACATGATCCCTCATCCTGTCATTACAAGACCTTGTAAACAGTCCCTCCCTAGCTCTCCTGTAGGCTTCTTTCATATACCAGAAGGCTACTACCAGGTCTCCTTGAAGCCTTCTTTTCTCCAGGCTGAAGAGCCCCAACTCTTACAGCCTGTCCTCATAGGAGAGGTGTTCCAGTCTTCTAATCATCTTCATGGCCCTCCTCTGGACTTGCTCCAACAGTTTCATACCCTTCTTGTTTTGGGGGCTCCAGAACTGTGCACAGTATTCCAAGTGGGGTCTGACTAGAGTAAAGTAAAGGGGGAGAACAATACAGGTAATAAATATACTAAACATACTAGTCTCCAGTACCTAATGGCTTGACCAATGGTTAGGTCAGGTATCTCCAGTCTCACAGTTACTTAACAGCATTTAGAAAACATCCTTTCCTGAGGCACTAGGTCCTTCCATCATCCCTGTAGTCTCTAGGCATGACAATCTGACATCATCAGATGGGTATTATTCTCAGGAAATTCCTGAGCCTCCTATGAGCTATCTCTTTGAAAAATAATCTCTGTAAATTTATTTTCCTTTCAGAATTCCTGTTACAACACTACTTTTCTAGTCCTTTCAATACAAATGATTGCAGCAAAAACAATCAACAAACAACAACAATATCAAAAAGATGGAATAAATTGCTTGTGTTTGCCTGTTAGGACATTTGAAAATGAAAAATACCTGTCCAAACATGAACAACATATTTCCATTGTTTTAATGACAAACAAACATATTTCCTTTTCCATTAGGGATCCCTGAGTCTGCCTCTATTATACAGGTTTCTGATTTGTCGTAACAGTCCCCAACAAAAGGAGTACTGTAAGGGGACAAATGCACTTCACATTAGTCTGTGTGGAAATGTGGGACTGCTGTATGTGGAAACTACAGGCAGTTTCATTTCTGTGCCTGGAAAGATCATAGAGCAGACACTTGTGAAGACCTTGATAAGGCATATGGAAAATGAAGAGGTGATTGCTGGTAGTCAGCAAGGCTTCACCAACGTCAAATTGTGCCTAAAAAGCTTAATGCCATTTTATTATTAAGTTACAGCATCAGTGGATAAAGGGAAGGCAACTGGTGTCATCTGCCTACATTTGTGTAAAGCATTTGACACTTTTGCATGACATCCTGGTCTCCAAATTGGAAAAACATGGACTTCAGGGATGAGCCACTCACTGCATAAGGAACTGGCTGGTTGGCCACACTCAGAGAGTTATGGTCAATAGCTAAATATCAAAATGGAGACCAGTAACACATGGTGTCCCTAAGGGGTCAATACTTGGACCAGAGTTATTTAACATGTTTGTCAGCATTATGGACAGTGGTATTGAGTGAACCCTCATGAATTTTGGGGATAAAATCAAGCTATGTGGTCTGGTTGAGAGGCAGAGGAATGAATGCCATCCAGAGGGACTTAGAAAGACTTGAGAAGTTGGTCTAAGCCAAAGTTGTGAAGTTCAGCAATACCGAGTCCAAGGTCCTACACCCATGATGTCATTGCTGTCTACAACTACCTGGAGGGAGGTTGTAACCAGTTGGGGGTTGGTCTCTTGTCCCAGACAACCAGCAATAGAACAAGGGGACACAGTCTCAAGTTGTGCCAAGAGAAGTATAGGCTGGATGTTAGGAGGAAGTTCTTGCAAGAGGGAGTGATTTGCCATTGGAATGGGCTACCCATGGAGGTGGTGGAGGTATCGTCCCTGGAGGTGTTCAAGAAAAGACTGAATGAGGCACTTGGTGACATGGTCTAGTTGACTGGATGATCTTGGAGTTGTCTTCCAACCTGGTTGATTCTATGAGCTTCCTCTTCTCCAGGCTAAACAGGCCCAGTTCTCTCAGCCTCTCCTCGTAGGGTTTGTTTTCCAGGCCTTTCACCATCTTTGTTGCCATTCTCTGGACATGTTCCAGCACCTCAACATCTCTCTTGAATTGAAGGGCCCAGAACTGGACACAGGACTCAAGGTGTGGCCTGACCAGTGTTGAGTACAGGGGAAGAATATCCTCTCTCGTCCTTCTGGCCACACTATTTCTGATGCAGGCCAGGATGCCATTGGCTCTCTTGGCTACCTGGGCACACTGCTGCCTCATCTTCAGCCTACTATTTATCAGTACTCCCAGGTCCCTTTCTTCCTGGCTGCTCTCCAGCCACTCAGTCCCCAGCCTGTAGCACTGCTTGGGTTGTTGTGGCCAAAGTGCAGAACCCTGCACTTGGCCTTGTTAAATATCATCCCATTGGCCTCTGCCCACCCATCCAGACTGTCCAGGTCCCTCTGCACTTCCTCTGTACCTTCCAACAGATCAACACCTGCTCCTAGCTTGCTGTCATCTGCAAACTTACTGATGCTGGACTCAATGCCCTCGTCCAGACCATCAATAAAGATATTGAACAGGACTGGGCCCAGCACTGATCCTTGGGGAACACCACTTGTGACTGGCTGCCAACTGGATGTAGCACCATTCACCACCACTCTCTGAGCTCTGTCATCCAGCCAGTTCTTGATCCAGCACAGAGTGAATCTGTCTAAACCATGAGCTGCCAGCTTGGCTAGGAGCTTCTTGTGGCAGACAGTGTCAAGGGCTTTGCTGAAGTCCACGTAGACTACATCCACAGCCTTCCCCACATTCACCAGGCGGGTAACCTGATCATAAAAGGAGATCAGGTTGGTGAGGCAGGACCTGCCCTTCCTCAAGGCATGCTGGCTGGGCCTGACCCCTTGGCCACCCTGTAGGTGCAGTGTGATGGCACCCAAGATGACCTGTTCCATGACCTTGCCTGGCACTGAGGTCAGACTCACAGGTCTGTAGTTTTCTGGCTCCTCCTTACGACCCTTCTTGTGAATGGGTATCACATTGGCCAGCTTCCAGTCTTCAGGGACCTCTTCAGTGAGCCAGGACTGCTGATAAATGATGGAGAGTGGCTTGGCCAGCTCATCGGCCGGCTTGCTCAGCACCCTAGAATGAATCCCATCTGGTCCCATGGACTTGTGAGGATCTAAATGTCTCAGGAGGTCCCTTACTTCTTCCTCATGGATTTCAGGGGGACTATACTGGTCCTTGACTCCATCTGCCACTTCAGGAGTCCAGCTGTCCTGCAGACAACCTGTCCTACTAGTGAAGATTGAGGCAAAGAAGGTGTTAAGCACCTCTGCCTTTTCCTCATCCTTTGTCACTATGTTCCCCTCTATCTAACAAGGACTGGAGGTTGTTCTTGCCCCTTTTCTTGCCATTAATGGTTTTAAGCTTGAGGAGGACAGATTTAGACTGAGTATTAAAAATAAATAATTTACAGTAAGGGTAGTCAGACATCAGAACAGGTTGCCCAAGAATGTTGAGGATGACCCCTTTCTGCAGGTGTACAAGCCCAAGTTCATAGAATCATAGAGTCATAGAATCAGTCAGGGTTGGAAGGGACCACAAGGATCATCAAGTTCTGACCCCCTGAAATGAACAGGGACACCCTACCCTAGATCAGAGTGACCAGAGGTTCATCCAGCCTGGCCTTAAACACCTCCAGGCATGGGGCCTCAACCACTTCCCTCAGATGTGGGAATGAAAATTGAAGAAGGATAATAACAGATGGATGCTTACCTTTGTCCCCACCAGCTGCTGGCCACCTAATCTCAGAAAGGATATATAGTGGACATCTTATTAATGAGAAAAACAAGGCAGAGTTTATGCAGAGGACTGGGTTGTCCTTGCCTAATTATGCTAATGTGTAGGTATGTGCTCTATGCTCAAAGACTATATAATGAGAGTCAGAACAATCAATAAAGAGTCTCTGCCATAATTCACACTGAATTGATTTGGACTCAATGTGGCATTGCTTTTGATCACTCCGATCTGTGTAATTTCTGGCCACATTCCTGCAGCAACCACATCTCTGCAACATCTGGCATCCAAACAGTGTGACTGGACCTTCCTCTAAGAGCTTTAAATTGTCCTGGTGAGGATGTGTGGACAGCAGAAGAGAGAGAGAGAAGGGGAAGTGGGAAGCTGACTGAACTTGTCTCTGCCCCAGAGACTGGCTGGTTAAAGACATGCAAAAATGTGGGGAATCTTACTGTGATCAGGTGAGCAGTCAGGGAGGAGAAGGGTGTCCACACTTGAAGAAGAAGCAGTGGTGAAATTTCCCCCAAAAAGTTTTTCTCTCTGTGAGAGGTGTCTCTATGAGATGTTGAAGGCTCGACTTTGCTGGACAAAGAAGCAATTTTTTGATCCGTGAAGTGTATGTGGCCTTTGAACTGGTGACCTGGGAGACAATGGGAAAGGACCTGAAGGAATAAACCATAGCTCCAAAGAGATTATAAAACTCATCCTTTTGTGGTGATTGATCTCTGATACCTTGACGTCTATGGAGGGTGATGGAATTGGCTGCCACAATTAGCCTTTGCAGCTTTCACTCCCAAAGGGAGCAGTGAGACTTCCATTAATCAAATCCCCTTATCAGCAACATCACAGCTGTTTCAAGTGCCTACTATTTCTCTGCCACCTGCTGCGGTGGGGAGTCAATCAAATAAAACAAAGTATGAAAAACAGAGGAAAAGAAAAAAAAAGATCAACTGACAGGGAACTGGACACCATTCCTGCAGTGAGCACCCTCCGCTCTTCATCCTCCTCCAGTAACAACAGGTCCAAAGGAATGCAGTCCCTGTATCAACCCTTGCTGTCCTCCACACCTCTGACTTCTGTAGTTCACCTCCAAGAAGATGAATCCGCTGGGTTGAGAGACACACAGCTGAAAGACCTTCCTGATAGACTCCAGAAGTTAGAAGGCTAAGGACGAGTCTGTGGAGAGAGTGGATGAGTATAATACTGTTTACTTCCCAGAACTCCCCGTCCTCCTTCCATTAAGTCCTACAGTACCTACCCCAGTGCCTGCTCCAGAGATGTCTCATGTTCCTTAATACTCCATCGCTCTGGACAGGGGCTGTGGGACCTGTGAAATGCTCCCATCAGCATTTCCTGTGGTTACAGAGGCTCAGGGGGAGGGCAGTGGGTTTCATTATTCTGGATGCTTCAGGGAGCTAGGCCATTTGCATGTGTAAGTTTTCAAGCAGGCCTTTCAAAACAAAGGTGTTACAAATTACCATGACAATGGCACACAGAGCCTTGTTAAAGGTCCCACAGAAGTGAAAATGACTGGTCAAGACTACTTGCAGGCAAAGGTATCTGCCAGGTCTCGGTAAGATGGATCAAGCCGTGGAAACAGATTCCAGCAGATTCACTGTTGTTATAACAACCTTATCACGGACAAACATGCAAATGGGGCCACCACTCCATCACCTCCCCTCTTCTTCTTGGATCACATCATAAAGTTTGCAGGAAAAAAAAAAAAAAGACTTAAAAGCTCTGAAACAGCAGGAGATTGTGGTGGTCTGTTTGCCTCTGTTTGAGATCTTGTTGGGGGGGGGGAGGGGCTGGTCCTCAGTTTAGCTTTTTTTGGTTGGTTGGTTGGTTGGGTTAAACAAACAAACCAAACAGAAAGCAAACAAAAAACTCAAACAAACAAACAAAGACAGATAATTTTCTCTAGAGATGGCAGCCAGAGTCAAGAGGCAGGGAAGAAAATAACTACACCAAAAAATGAAGTATTTCTATTAAGTTTAGGAACATCTCTTTTGCTTAACACACTTATTCAACTGTACCCTTCTGTCAGTTTGAAATCCTACTTAATATGGTATCTCTCACATTATGGAAGAATGCCTGTGGCATAAGATGAGCATAGATCTTTGAGTAATAAAGCTTACTTCATAGAGTTTTCTAAATGATTCTGCCCCATGTTTTGCTTTGCTTGCTTTGGATTTGTTTGCCTAAGAAAATATATCATTCTTCATGACCAGTGCTCTGTAAAACTATCATTGAAGATATATGTTTATATTCCTTGTTTCTTAAAACAAAAGTGGTGTTAAGGTATCTGAATGTTTGGAGATGTATCTAAACATGACAATACTTCATGTTGTACATAATATCATGTATAATTCTGGTCTTCCAGATCTTCTCAAATTCTAATTTGAAGTTAAACTATGCATAAATTTAACATAAACAGTTCCTTTATTTAAAATTACTCACATGTTTAAAAATAATCATATGCTTAAATATTATTCTACTTTTCTTCACATTCCTGTTGTGTGACTTCCAGTAAGAACACTAAAGATGTGAAAAATCCTGGCATGCATATAGGTAGACTTTTAACAGCATTAGAATGAGACTTACATGATATACAAGGAATAAAATACTCCAATCACTTCCTGTTCAGATTTTTCATCTTTATTATGGCTGAAATCAGTGGAAGTTAACATTATTAAGAATAAGATGCAGGTTTAGAGTAATGACATTAGAAGGGTAGAAACATCTATGAGGCAAATATTTCTTACTAGTAAAATATTATCACTAAAATAAATACAGAATATGAATTAATGTATTGAATTCTAGCAGGCAATAATGTTCTGCAAGAATAACTCACCTAAATAAGACTGAGTTGGTCTGAGGCTCTTGATTGCAGCCCAAGTCAGCTGAGAGGGAAAACTGGAGAAGGAAGCCCTGATGAGAGGTGGTAGGGACTGAAGCAAGAGAAACACAGGGTTTGCTGTCAGAAGCCTTTCTCAGCCTGTTTATATGAATGATATCAGATCAGCTACTGTAATCTCTGTCAACAGAAGCATGTGGAGGTGAACAGGAATTCATGTGAGGGGTTTTGCCTTTTTTTTTTTTTTTTAATCCCCATTTACTGCTTAACATTATAGAACGATATATAATCAATATAAAGGAATATTATCTCCTGATCACGTAGGTGATCCTGCTCTGGTAGATAGCTGTTTATTCAGCTCCAAAGTTTTCTGACATGTAACTGTTGCAGAGGGGGATTCTCAGTGCCTACACCTATTTGGCAGAGGGGAGAAATTAATTGGGGTGATATAAATTTTATATAAAAATACGATTTATTAAATTCAATATTTTGAACTCTCTCCACCCCCAACCACTGTATATTAATATTAAAGTTAAGTACACTGTTATGAAAACAATTTAGGTTAAAATATGTACAGGGATTCGTTAATTAACTAGGAAACTTTCAAACTATAAACAGAGAGAGGAGTTTTCCCCATGGCTTAATGCTTCTTGGGATCTTTATGCTATTTGCCCAGCAGAGCTGGCTGAAATTCTTTCTGATCTATGGCAGAGGTAACTTATATTTACAGAGGTATTAAAGCTTTTACTGCCAACACTTATTAATTATTAATCACCCTCTGGGGCTGTGTCACAGCTTGTGCCTAGTGTCCAGAATTCTCCGGGGACTCTGCCTGTGGACTTGGAGGCTGGAATCCTCCAGGTTTGTAGGGAAATAGATTTTCTCTAACCTTTTCTCCTGGCGAAGAGGCGATCTCAGCCTGCAACTTAGTTAACTCTTGAGATCCACCAGAGATTCCAAAAATAGACATAGACTCTGTCCCTTTGCAATTAGATGGCAATAAAGTGTGCTGAGCACTTGTGTCAATGAAAGCCCTGCACTTCCAAACTGTTGAACTGCCAGGTCCTTAATGAATACATTCTAACAGATTAGGTTTTCTCCACTATGCCTTTCCTCCTCCCGGCTGGAGGCAGGGCACCCCTAATGCTGAACATGGCATGTAGGGTGTACACAATGATTAGTGTTGTTGTGAGAGAAACTGCAATTGTTGGAATAATTGCAGTTGCTCTCGGGACCTGAAGAAGTGACAGCTACTTTTGTGGCATTGCTGCCTCTGTTTCTGCCACTCTGAAGTTCCCTGACTCTCTTTGAAAGAGCTGAAGTAGGTTGACCATCCCACTTGTTCATGTTCTCACCAAATTGGTCACACAGAATTATCCACAGTGATGCACATGATTGCTGCTGTCTAGGTGGAATTTGTGTCCTGCTGGGCTGGAATTGCCTTGCAGGAGGTGGGCGTCTGTTCCTGATGGCAGAAACATGCACCCATTCACATGATACAGGAATTGTATCTCTTACCAGGTCAGAAAGTGAGGTTTTAAGATCCTCCTTCAGTTCTTTCATGCTATCTTTGATGCCATCCTTCATGCTATTCTTAATGCCATTCTCAAAGCTATCTTTCATTCCCTTTATCTCTGTAGTCATAGTTTGTATGGCAGAGACTAGGCCAGAATGTGACAAGCTGTCCTTTACCTGCCTGAGCTGGTCAGTGAATTCACCAACAGTGAAAGACCTTCCACTATCACTCCTTGATAGAAACTTGCTGGCCAAGATGTTAGCATAGGATGAAGGAGCAAGCTTAATAAACTTCTTCATGAGACCTGTTCCAAGAGGAATGTCATCAGACTCATGAGTGCCATGATCTCCATAAAGCACTTCCTTCACAGCAAACTCCTTCAGAAGCTTAATTCCCTGCTCAATGGTGTTCTACTTCTTGGCAGCCCATGGTAGATCATCTCGGGAAGGATATCTCATAGCCACAGCCAACAGAAGGCGTGTCCACAAGCTAACCGTACCAAGGGGGCTTGCTAGGTATTTGTCCACTCCACTCTCCTTGGTGAGTGGTCCCAGCTGCTTGGCAGACTTGTCTCATACATGCAGGGCATTAGCAGCAATAGTATGCTATCTCACCAGGCAGCTTTGAATTGTTTCTCCTGATTCCCTTGAGTATTCCTTTCTAACTTCCCTGACCTCTCTGAGGGGATCATTGGATTCCTGGGTGTCATCCTTCTCCTCTTCCTCTTGTTGATCTGGTTGTCCCTAGCCTAGAAACAGAACTTTCCTAATAGCACTCTTAGACTCATCAGAACCATCCTGTTTCTTGTCAGGCAACCTCTTGGCACTCCTCTCATCAGAGTACTGGGATCTGAGCATGTTCACCAAATCTTGAAGACTATATGCCTCCTCTTCCTCCTCTTGCTCACCAGATATCCCCTCTCTTACATCCTCTTTTGAATCACACTTTGTCAAATGTGGTATCTTAGCTTTAGCCTTAGAAGGCGCCAAAATGGCCTGTGCTGCGACAGACTTTGATGTGTCTACTGGGGGGCTTGAATCATTGGGGGTCTATCCTGAGGCCTGTGAGTTCAGATCTGCCTTAGAGGTAGAGTCCTTGCTGTCTGCTGGATGGGGATTCGAACTGGCTGAGTTAGTGTTATTAGTTGAGGGAACATCTTGGCTTTGGTTATTTCCCTGTACTCCTGGGAATCCTTCCAATCCTGCCATGCCATCATTCCCACTAGGAACATTGGCAGCTTTCACAGAATCTGGAGAGGGAGGTGTAGTGGCTGTCCCTTGCTAAGCCCCTGAGTTATCTTCATTTTGGTTTGGACTGGTACATTGTTTATGAGGCACTGTCCCTTTCTCTTTCTTTTTAGCTTTCACAGGCATTGCATTCGAATTTTTCACACAGAATGTTAAAAGTATTATAAAATCAAAAATTACAAGAGCTAGGATCACATACACCAGAAATGCCACAATCTGACATGAATAAAATTCTGAACAAGGGTCTGGCATCTCAGTTCTGGGTAAGATAACCCTCATCAGTGCAGTAGATAAAGCAGTAGAAGTACTTTCATTGCCTGTAATATTATTGGTAAATACCCCTGTAATATTACTAGTAAAATTTTCAGTGACATTAAAACCAGCATACTCAAGAATGAGATCGCCCCAGGCCCAGAAGACAGATGTAAGTTTAGCTTTGACCTTCTTAAAAACTACATTAAGCAAGAAATAACTAATTTGGGCTTTGATCCAAATGTACACAAGAAAACAGAAAACAGGACATGCAATTGCCCCCACCAAGTAAAATAGCTGCTTTATTAGCTTCATTCTGATTCCCAGAGTTAATTAACAATCACTCAAAATGAATTTGCCTCATGTTGGGTGCCAAATAAAAATACATGACTGTTTGGGTGTTACCCACCCCCCCACACTTTAGAAGGTACCCAGACTAGTCTTAGCCAGCTCTGGAAATACAAATGAAGCTATTTACTTACGGCTAGCACAATATACAAGCAGATATTTACAATATATACAGTTATATACAGAAATATACAAGGTAAAAGGTAATAGAGAAACACAATTCCCCTCCCAGAACCTGAGTCCCCAAGAGGGGCTCTCAACCACCCCTGCACCTTCCCCCTGCCCCTCTCAACCTTGCCCCAGTCCTAAGGAAGAATAGAGGTTCGGCTAAGAGGTTAAGAAGCAAAGATGGGTTAGGCCAAATGGAAGGTGAGGTTAGGGAATAAGATGTTGCTCAGCCAGCAGCCCAAGTGAGAGTGAGAGAAAAATGATGAGATTGTTATCTAATGTTTTCATTTCTCCTTCCCATACTCCTCAGCAAGACAGTGAGGGAAGTAGACATCACCATTGTTTTCCTTTCACAGACTGTAATCTAGTTCTTCTCATTCTACCCTGCTTCAAACTAGCACAATCAGTCTCAGGGGACAAACTAGTCACCTCTAGATATAGAAATTACATTATTCAATCCCATAATCCTGCAAACACTTTAAAAGTAATCAGGAAGGTCATCTCATTCTCTTTTCTCCCTGCCTTTTCAGTTCTACAGATGGATCCTTATCTGAATAACTATGTAAGCATACCCTGCAGGCCATGGCCTTCAAGGCCAAGGGCTGCAGCAAATCTGAATTGCCTGGGCCTAATGAGAGACAATGGGGAATGGGAGGAAATGAGCACTGGAGTTGTGGTGGTTTTTGATTTGGCTGGGGGCATATTTTGGGGGAAGTTTTTTGTATCCTGTATCTGTATTAGGTGTTAAGGATTCATGTATGCTGTATCTCTTCCTGCATATTTTAAAATACAGTTTTGCTGCATTCTTTTCCAATTCAATGAGAGCGTTATTATTTTGATGACCTTTATCCTTAGACAAAGCATAAAGTAAGATAATCTCAATCTGTTGAGCTCTTACACAAAAACCTGTAACACAAGATCAACACTTTTGTTACTTTTTCAAATACAACTACACAGAGAAAGTGATTATGTCTCCTTTTCCAATTAAATGATTTCTTAATGTTTATTTCAACAAGCCAGAAAAAAATATGGGGAACATGCAAGATCATTGTATAAGAGAAATTTCTCAGTGAAATACTTTTAAGAAAAGCATAACAAACTTAAATATATGAATAAAAGTTTCTTTGTTCTAAACCACATGTCAGTATTAAACCACTTATCAGAGCTTGTATTTTTGTGTGAGAACTGCATTGACTATATTTTAGTGTCCTATTCTGCTGTGATTTAGCTAATTTACTATTGAGATA
Source organism: Pogoniulus pusillus (assembly GCF_015220805.1). Classification (NCBI taxonomy): domain Eukaryota; kingdom Metazoa; phylum Chordata; class Aves; order Piciformes; family Lybiidae; genus Pogoniulus; species Pogoniulus pusillus. The sequence goes on from NC_087309.1 coordinate 73,163,042, forward strand.
TTTGTGAAAATATATCTTATTTGCTTTCTAGTGAGAGGGAAGTGAGACTATTTTTTATAGCTCTGTATTTATTGTGCCTGACCCAGCAATGTACTTTTCAGTATGCTACATGTAAGGAGAACAAGTTAGTACAAGTCTTTATTTGGATCAAGAGGGAAAATTCAGGAACTATTGTACAGAGGATCCTTTCAGTTAATTAAAATGTTATGTTTCTATGTGATAAATATATATATTTAAGAAATTCTGTTTCACTATTTCCTGCTTTTTTCTCTCTCTTTCTAGTTTCTACAGTATAGGGCTTTCTTTCCTCCTTTGTAGAAGTTTGTAAGATCACATTTTCCTGGAGTCCTGTATACCCCTAAATTCCTCTCTTTCTGTGGCTTGCATGGGAGAGGAAAAGCCACTTGTTTCCCCCCACCCCCGCCTTGCCCTGCAGGCATGAAAGGGGGAGAGCAAGGGGCCCTTCCACCATGAGGGGTGCCCATGCAGTGCCCAAGCTGGAATCGGGCTGGGATTGGCTGTGCCCTTTGTATCTAGGTGTGGTAACTCTGCTCTTTGTCTAGAAAGGGTATAAATATTGGGGGACTTCCCACCTTTGGGGTTCCCCACTTGGAGTTAGTTCCCACCTTAGAGTTTGCTGGTGCCTTCCTGAGAGTTCTCCCCCCACCTCTCACCTGGCTTGAATACAGAAAGAGCCCAACGCTCCAAAGGAGGGCTTCACCTGTTAAGGTCCTTTGTGCAGACCTTAACGACCCTTAATGACTCTTCTATGGCATTGGAAGAGAGCAAGAGCACAGGCTGAGGGACCAAGTCAGCCTGATCGTGAGTTATTTTGGCTCAGCTTTATTGCTAAGTGGGAAAGACTATTCATTAATAGCTAAAGCCTTTTCCAACTTCTGACTTCCAAAATAGTCATATTATTGATGGCATCCTGTAGATCTTCTCAAGGGAACTGAATCTGGTAATTAAAACTAAATCAATTTCTGCATATAGTTTTGGGGGCGGGTTTTCGGGAAAATAAAATAACTCTATTTTTGTATAAAATTCCTGACTTGGCCACGTTAATTCCCTGTCTCCACAACACATATGTACAACATAAGAATAAAACAATTAAATTAAATAAATAATCAAATAAATAAAAAGTGAGGGGAAGAAGAAGATTAAAAATCTACTTTAGCAATCTTGTTTAAAATATGGTCCCCCCAAAATGTCAAATTTTATTTAAAAAGCCTATGCATGCATAGGAGCTGAAGGCTGGGATGAGAGACCAAATTTAACCAGACTTGGTGTTTAGGGGAAAATAAGTCCAACAACCACATAATAATGAGGATCATCGAATTACCTTCACATCTCTTCCTCTACTTTCTCCACTTCATAGTTCATTTTCATGTAGAGAGCCCAAAAAACAAATCTAAGGAGAATCTTTTCTGGAAAGATATAGAAGACAGATTTGGAACACATTATAAATTGGAGATTGATAATTGCTCAGCTGTTCCATGAATGCCAGCAAAGGGTGTGGACTAGTCAAAAAAAATTACTCTATCCATGTTTACAGATGCTATGTAAGTCTATATGTCAAATAGATGTATACAGAAAATAAATGCTGGACAATTTTAGAATATATATTTTATCTAGTGGCAACTATCATTGCATTCTTTTTTCTTACATGTATAAATTGCCCCTGAGAGTCTATTCACATTTCTTCTGTGACAGTACAAAGCTAATCAGTAAACTATAACTTTGTTAGAAATCGTAATATGGTCTTATTCTGACCGAGAGCTGAATATCCCTCACAGAGGTGATACAGAACAGATATGAACGCTATCACTTAAGACCAATACCAAAAGGTTACAAAAGATAACCACTGTGAATTCAATAGCAACCAAAGAAGCAAGCCAGGGAATTACTAGGAAAAAAAGGTAAAAAAACATCACTATTCTATCTTACGAATGTGTGCTTAGAATCATAGAATCATAGAATCAACTAGGTTGGAAGAGACCTCCAAGATCATCCAGTCCAACCTAGCACCCAGCCCTAGCCAGCCAACTAGACCATGGCACTGAGTGCCTCATCCAGGCTTTTCTTGAAGACTTTCAGGGACGGTGCCTCCACCACCACCCTGAGCAGCCCATTCCAATGGGAAATCACTCTCTCTGGGAAGAACTTCCTCCTAACATCCAGCCTATACTTTCCCTGGCACAACTTGAGACTGTGTCCCCTTGTTCTATTGCTGGTTGCCTGGGAGAAGAGGCCACCCCCCCACCTGGCTACAAAGGCCCTTCAGGTAGTTGTAGACAGCTCAGGTCACCCCTGAGCCTCCTCTTCTCTAGGTTAAACAACCCCAGCTTCCTCAGCCTCTCCTCATAGGGTTTGTGTTCCAGGCTTTTCACCAGCTTTGTAATTTCCTTTGAATAGCGTACATGATTTTGGTAATTTCTAGATGTACCTTCCACATTCTTCTTAAGAACTTCACTAGGCCTGAGATGGAAGAAATATCTTAGGAAAACGAAAAATGAGATGGCCTTGGTCAAACTCTTTCATACAAGAACAGAATCATGGAGTCAAGACTGTTTTTTTTTTTAGAAAGACTGCATTGTCTTAGCTTTTTAGTAAAAAACATTGCCTGCAAAGTAGAATTGTTATCCAAGAGAAAAAGTCCATAGCATAAATAACAGGAAAGGTGCATTGCAAAGAGGACCTTAGGTGGAAATAGACTCCAAATAAATAAAATAGAAAAAAGCTGTGAAACACAAAACCAGAAAATTGAATTAAACACAAAATCCAGCAGAGCAGTCCAAGAAGTGCTTTCAGAAAGAAAGGCTCAGTAGAGGAAAGAGTCATAAAACTTTTCTTTTGCTTTTAACAACACTGAGGCTAGAGTCCTAATTCTTATTGGTGATAACAGATGAGTCCAACAAACTTTCAGAATATAAAGAAACTCTATTAATTTATCCCTTCTGTTTCAAACTGTGGGAGCAACATTAAGGTTATAATAAACTAAATAAAAATATTGATTTGTTATATACTTTACCCTACAAATTGCTTTTTCATATCCAAAATCTATTGCATTCTCATCTGTAAGCAAAGCAAAGCAGCAGAATACTGGCAGAGCCTGGAAGAGATTTGCAGACCCCTAAGAAGCCTTTTTAATGTGATCTTTTCAGCATCTTATTCAGAAATTTATATAAATAAGATGCATTATGGCTTTCTGGCTGCAGACTAGAGATTTTTTTTTTTTTCTGCTCAGAACCATCTTCTCTGATACTGTTGAGAGCCAGAAGTGTAGCACCTTACTCCCTACTCTTGTGAAATGACCCAGACTAGACTCAGCTGGCTGGAAATTAAGGAATGAAGCATTATATTTACGTCTTCGGACAATATTCAAGCAGATATTTACAATATTGTCCTGGAAGGCTAATAGGCCTACTAGATGTTGTTATAGAGGGGTTTGAGTCTGAGTTTGGGGTGAGATATGAGGCCAGTGTAAAGGTAATTGGATAATTTATTAATATATACAAAGAGAACTTTCCCCCAAACTTATATACAACTTACCCACACAAATTCTTTTATATGGTTTGTAAAACTACTTTACCAAATGTCTATATACAACCAAATTAAGCAACTTGGTGGATGTTTTAGAAATGCTCTGATCAGAGAGTCTTGTGGCATAAACTGCTGCTGGTAAAGTTAATGAAATTCCTTAGCAACTTGAATCAAGAGAGTTCAAATATTCACTAGTTGGAAGTCACAGTATCTGTATTCCCAAAATATATATAGTGAAAGCCTCGTGGCTGATTTCCCATGGAGCTGATCGTTCAATTCAAATTGGGGCATGCCATCTAAGAAGATTCCATGGGTACAACCGGGCTGGTACAGAAAGCTGGAGCAGCAGCTGGCCAGGAACGTGTTGTTCAATCATCCACTGGATCGATGCACAGTGTTGTGGAACAAAGAAGCACGTAAAGAGACAACAAAGGTAGTAGCCCCAGGCAGTAGGCAGGCAGGGAGAGGTGAGTGGAGAGAGTGGCAAGGGCATCTTGTTTACCTAGATTGCCCCATTTATTTGGTGTGAGCCTACATTAATGGTCCTTTGGCCATGATATCATCCAATAGGCTTCTGGCAGTAGGCCAAAACACACCAAATTAGGAAGGGTCCACAGGTCAAGTTCCCCCAGATATAGGAAGAGCATGGGCCTTACACCTGGTGGGCCATAAGCTAAGCGTGTGGGCTTGTACAACCACTTACACAATGCATTACACAACTTGGGCTCTGGGCAGGCCAGACTTTGTGGCACCAGGCCTATTGCATCCCTCTTGTCCGTTTAATGTGTTTACCTCTGGTTTGGGCAGAAAAACATGCCCAGGCAAGGCAAGGCATGTATAAACCTATTTGGGCCTATGGGCTCTCCACGACAGATGTCCTGTCTTGCCTCACCCTTCTGCTGATGAGGGAAGCAGGGGTGGGAGGAAAACAAAGGCTTAGGCCAATGTATCCCCTCCCAATGTGATAAACAGGTACCCATAGGCGTTTAGGCACTTGTTGGTGTCTTGCCCAAGTAAGGGTGAGCAAGTCCTGGTTTCACCTAATATGGTCAGTTTTGCAAATGTCATTTTGATTGATGAATCTCTGTGGACAAAGGAGCCATTACACTCAGACAAATAATATAAATAGAGCTAAGTTGCAAGCAGTTGAGCTGCCTTTGCCTTAATGCCTTTGCCTCACTGCTCTTGGACAATGTGTTCTGCTCTGCCTCATGCTTCTCTTCCAACCCTAATGATACTGTGATACTGTGATACTGTGATACAGTTTAGCCCTGATGCTTTGGGCTTGAACTACCTGGAAAATTAAGTACCTCAAGTTTCCCAGGAAAGGGAATTTAAGTGTCTCATGATGTGGCAAGTAGTGCCACTGACATCATGCTCTCTGCACATCTGCAAGAGATTCTACCTGCACCTCTGCAAATCTCCATGTCAAAAGGAACCAAGATCAAGTCAGAGATTGTCTGCCTCTTTCCCAGCACCCTGGGAAGATCTAGAAGCCTTTCAGTAGCTGAGAAGTTCCAACACTGTGACAAAGGAGCCAGGGACTATCTTGAAATTTCTACTCCACCACAGTGAGTAGAACAGAATTTCCCTAGGGCTCCAGGCTGCCTTTTATTTGTATGTGGGCAAAGCCCACGTTTTGTGGCCAAACTTTTCCAATTTTTCTGATTCTCCTCACTGAATGAATTGGCCATAAGCATCCCTGTGAAGAGTTTTCTGACTGAACTAGAATCCAAATTTAATTAATTAGTATATAAATATGGGTGAGAATTTCCAGAAATAACATTGACTGCATATTTCTGCCTTGTTTATTGCCCCAACTAAATCAAATATGTACAGCTATACACAGAAATATACAAGGAAAAGGTAATACAGAAACCCAACACCTCTCCCAGAAATCAGAGTCCCCAGGAAGGGCTCCCAGCCACCCTTCCAAGTTCTTTCCACCTCTCTACCTTATCCCAAACTTTGCTTTATGTGCAAGGTGAGTTTGGAGGATTGGCCAGGGGGCTTAGAAAGCAAAAGGATTAGTTACACAGAAAGCAGGCCAGGGAAAAAAGTCCAGGCACTGGCTGCAGCAGAAAGCCACTGCAACTGTGTTATGTATGGTTTATGTTTTTGTTTTTATACATCTCAACAAGTCTATGATTGAAATGACCATCACCACCCTCTCCATTTTGCAACCTGTAATGTAATTTCTCTCACTAAAATATTTCACTTAGCCTCAAACTGGCACAATCCACCCCTCTCTATTTCATTCAGAGTATTGCTAAGAACTGTCTGTCTAATCTAAACCAATATTTACACTAATGAATTATTGCAAGTTCAGTTCACATTTCATTCCAGCCTGGTTCGGCAAGAGAGCAGGACCGAGGCTAGCTCAGCTGAAATATGCTTTCTCGAAGCCTTTTTTCTCCTCCATCTGAGGAGCCCAGAGGGAGGCAGGGAGTGGCAGGAAGGCGCTAAGTGCTCACAGGAAGGTGAGTCAGAGGGCGGTGCCTGGCGAGCGGCAGATTTAAATGAGGAGCTAGGTGTCTCTGCTGTGCGCAGCACAGCGCAGTGCGTGCCACTGAAAAAGAAAACAAAAACAAAAACAAAAACAAAAAACCACCACACCTAACAACTCACATCAGACCTTCAGGAAAGCCAGACATGGTTTGAAATAGGTCCAAGCTGTATAATACTTGTAAAACTGTGGGCACCCAAACAGAGCCCACCTGTAGGAATGCAGGCGTCCAGATGACTGGATGTGAAGAGTGCTGGAGCCTGGCACTTGAAATCGAGGGAGACACAGGCATTGGCTGCATTCGGTGTGAGCAGATTAACAGTCTGCTTAGCCTGGTGGCTGAACTCAAGGGAGAGGTGGAACGCCTGAAGGCTGAAAGGGAATGTAAAAGAGAGCAACATGCTCTGCAGTCCCTCTTGCCAGAGGGAGACGAACAGAGCAACTAAGGAGAATGGATGCAGGTGCCTGCCAGAAGGGGCAAGGGAAAACCCTTCCAGCCACCTTCACATCCCGAGCTGCCCTTACACAACAGATATAGGGCACTAGAGGTTGAGGATGAGGTGATCCTGGAGCAGGCAGAAGCGCCACCAGCTGGGAGGGCAACTGAGACAAATCATTTACCCCCTCACATCAGAACAAGTACCCAGAAGAAAAAGAGGAGGGTAATTGTTATCAGTGACTCCCTTCTGAAGGGAACAGAGGGCCCCATATGCTGGCCAGACCCCTTCCACAGGGAGGTCTGCTGCCTCCCTGGAGCCCGGGTCAGGGATGTTACCAGGAGGCTGCCTACTGTAGTGCAGCCCTCTGATTACTATCTCTTATTAGTTATACAGGCAGGGAATGATGAGATTAATAACAGAGGGCTAAAAGCTATCAAAAGGGACTTTAAGACACTGAGGAAAGCAGTTGAGGGAGCAGGGTCACAGGTAATCTTTTCATCTATACCCTTAGTTACAGGCTGGAATACAGAGAAGAATAGGAAAGCATATTTGATGAACAAGTGGCTCAGAGGTTGGTGCCTCCAACATAACTTTGGATTCTTTGATCTTGGGGAACTTCATCTTGCCACAGGTCTGCAATCAGCAGATGGGATACAACTGTCACAGAAGGGGAGAAGGACCCTGGCACATAAGCTGTCTGGGCTTGTTAAGAGGGCTTTAAACTGGAATGGAAGGGGGAGGGGGTTAAACATGACAGCACCAGAGATAAATCAAAGGGAATTGAGGATGGTAGGCTAGAGCTAGGAGTAAAAGCAGCAGCCCAGCTGAAGTGCATGTACACTAATGCACTCAGTATGGGTAACAAACAAGAGGAGCTGGAAACTCTGGTGCTGGAGGAAAATTATGATATTGTCGCCATCACTGAAACGTGGTGGGATGGCTCACATGATTGGAGTGCTGTAATCAATGGCTACAGACTCTTCAGGAGAGACAGGCAAGGGAGAAAGGGCGGGGGAGTGGCACTGTATATTAGGGATACTCTGGATGTCATGGAGGTAGAAATCAAGGATGATCAAGTTGAGTCATTATGGGTGAGACTTAAGGCAAAGGCCAACAAGGCTGATATCCTGGTTGGAGTCTGTTACAGACCACCCAACCAGGAAGAAGAGGTTGATTTATTACTCTTTAAGCAACTGGAGGCTGCCTCAAGATCACCTGCCCTTGTTCTGGTGGGCGACTTTAACCTACCAGATATCTGCTGGGACTTAAACACTGCAGAGAAGAAGCAGTCTAGAAGGTTTCTGCAATGTGTGGAAGACAACTTCCAATCCCAGCTGTTACATGAGCCTACCAGAGGGGCAGCCCTGCTTGACCTGCTGCTCACAAATAGAGAGGGGCTGGTGGGGGATGTGGTGGCTGGAGGCTGCCTGGGGTCCAGTGACCATGAAATTATAGAGTTTTCAATCCATGGAGAAACCAGGAGGGGCATCAACAGAACCTTCACACTGGACTTCCGAAGGGTAGACATCAGCCTATTTAAGGAACTAATTCAGAAAGTTCCTTGGGAAATAGCCCATAGAAACAAAGGGGTCCAGGAAGGTTGGACCTGCTTCAAGAAAAACTCCTGAAGGCACAGGAGCAGGCAGTGCCACTGAGCCGGAAGACAAGCCGACGAGGGAGGCAGCCAGAAAGGTTGGACCTGCTTCAAGAAAAACTCCTGAAGGCACAGGAGCAGGCAGTGCCACTGAGCCGGAAGACAAGCCGACGAGGGAGGCAGCCAGACTGGATGGGTAGGGAGCTACTGAAGGAATTAAAGACTAAAAAGAGAGTGTATCACCTTTGGAAGAGAGGGGAAGTGTCCCAGGAGAAGTTCAAGAAAGTTGCTAGGTCTTGTAGAGGAAAAATTAGAGAGGCAAAAGCCCACTTGGAACTTAGACTGGCCACAGCTGTCAAGGAAAATAAGAAGTGTTGCTGTGCTAGTTTGAAGCAAGCTGGAATGTTTTGGTAAAAGAACTAGATAACGGGCAGTGAAATGAAAAACAATTGTGTCTACTTCTCTCACAGTTACGCTGAGAACTCTGGGAAGAAGAAGAAAACATTCTCCATTTTGTTTCTCACTCTTGCTTTTGCCTTAGACCTGGTCACATCTCATTAACCCTGCTCCTACTAACCTTGCTCCCTAACCTCTTGGCTGCACCTCTTTTCTTCCTGAGAACTGGGGTAAGGTTGAGAGGGCCGGGGGGAGGTGTTGGGGTGGTTTGAGAGCCCCTCCTGGGGACTCAGGTTTCTGGGAGGGGAGTTGTGCTTTTGTATTGTTTATCCTTTGTCTATTTCTGTATATAATTGTATATAACTGTATATATTGTAAATAGCTGCTTGTAAATTCTGCTAGCTGTAAATAAATTGCTTCATCTATATTCCCAGGGTCCGTCTGAGTTAGCTGGGGCAAATTCAAAAGTGTGGGGGGGCGGGGTAACCCCCAAACCATCACAGTTTCTTTAAATATATGAATGACAAGAGAAGGGCCAAGGACAACCTCCAGTCCTTGTTAGATAGAGGGGAACATAGTGACAAAGGATGAGGAAAAGGCAGAGGTTCCCAACACCTTCTTTGCCTCAATCTTCACTAGTGGGACAGGTTGTCTGCAGGACAGCTGGACTCCTGAAGTGGTAGATGGAGTCAGGGACCAGTACAGTCCCCCTCTAATCCATGAGGAAGAAGTAAGGGACCTGCTGAGACATTTAGATCCTCACAAGTCCATGGGACCAGATGAGATTCATTCTAGGGTGCTGAGCAAGCCGGCCGATGAGCTGGCCAAGCCACTCTCCATCATTTATCAGCAGTCCTGGCTCACTGAAGAGGTCCCTGAAGACTGGAAGCTGGCCAATGTGATACCCATTCACAAGAAGGGTCGTAAGGAGGAGCCAGAAAACTACAGACCTGTGAGTCTGACCTCAGTGCCAGGCAAGGTCATGGAACAGGTCATCTTGGGTGCCATCACACTGCACCTACAGGATGGCCAAGGGGTCAGGCCCAGCCAGCATGCCTTGAGGAAGGGCAGGTCCTGCCTCACCAACCTGATCTCCTTTTATGATCAGGTTACCCGCCTGGTGAATGTGGGGAAGGCTGTGGATGTAGTCTACCTGGACTTCAGCAAAGCCCTTGACACTGTCTGCCACAAGAAGCTCCTAGCCAAGCTGGCAGCTCATGGTTTAGACAGATTCACTCTGTGCTGGATCAAGAACTGGCTGGATGACAGAGCTCAGAGAGTGGTGGTGAATGGTGCTACATCCAGTTGGCAGCCAGTCACAAGTGGTGTTCCCCAAGGATCAGTGCTGGGCCCAGTCCTGTTCAATATCTTTATTGATGGTCTGGACGAGGGCATTGAGTCCAGCATCAGTAAGTTTGCAGATGACAGCAAGCTAGGAGCAGGTGTTGATCTGTTGGAAGGTAGGAGAGCCCTGCAGAAGGACCTGGACAGTCTGGATGAGTGGGCAGAGGCCAATGGGATGATACTTAACAAGGCCAAGTGCAGGGTTCTGCACTTTGGCCACAACAACCCCAAGCAGCGCTATAGGCTGGGGACTGAGTGGCTGAAGAGAAGCCAGGAGGAAAGGGACCTGGGGGTACTGAGAGACAGTAAGCTGAAGATGAGCCAGCAGTGTGCCCAGGTAGCCAAGAGAGTCAATGGCATCCTGGCCTGCATCAGGAACAGTGTGGCCAGTAGATCAAGGGAGGTTATTCTTCCCCTGTACTCAACACTGGTCAGACCACAGCTTGAGTCCTGTGTCCAGTTCTGGGCCCCTCAATTCAAGAAGGATGTTGAGGTGCTGGAACATGTCCAGAGAAGGGCAATGAAGCTGGGGAGGGGCCTGGAGCACAAATCCTATGAGGAGAGGTTGAGGGAGCTGGGCCTGTTTAGCCTGGAGAAGAGGAGGCTCAGGGGTGATCTTATTACTGTCTACAACTACCTGAAAGGGCATTGTAGCCAGGTGGGGGGTGGCCTCTTCTCCCAGGCAACAAGCAATAGAACAAGGGGACAGTCTCAAGTTGTGCCAGGTTGGGTCTAGGCTGGATGTTAGGAAGAAGTTCTTCACAGAGAGAGTGATTTCCTATTGGAATGGGCTGCCCAGGGAGGTGGTGGAGGCACTGTCCCTGGGGGTGTTCAAGAAAAGCCTGGATGAGGCACTTAGTGCCATGGTCTAGTTCATTGGATAGGGCTGTGTGATAGGTTGGACTGGATGATCTTGGAGGTCTCTTCCAACCTGGTTGATTCTATGATTCTATGATCAGATGTAGGTGATTCAAACTCTTAGAAAACAGCAAACAGTTTGTCTACTCACAGATGAGACGAGAACATGCACTCCCAGGTGACGTTGGGTTCGTGCTCATGTAATGTAGATTCTCTTGTAGATTCAGTCTCATTGGATGCCAGGTAATACCTAGAACAGAAAACTCCTAACAGCTTGTATTATTCACTCTGAATTTAAACTCTCCCAGCTAAGGTTACATTTCGCTGTGGAATGCACTGGATTTCACCATTCTCCTGCATTAACCAGTAGGTGTGACCAGGACCTTTAGCAGACACCACCCCTCGGACAGGTTTCCCTTCGCCCGAAGGAGAAAATACCCAAACAGTTTTCCCTAACTGATTCTTTTCACGTACAACAGGAACTTTATCACCGTCTACTGTTTGGACCAAGTCTGATTGTGCAGGTCCTGCTCTGTTTACTGAACCTCTACTATTTACCAACCAGGTAGCTTGTGCTAAATGTTTGTCCCAGTTTTTCAGAGTTCCACCCCCCATGGCTTTTAGGGTGGTTTTCAGTAAACTATTGTAGTGCTCAACCTCCCTGAAGCTGGTGCATAGTAGGGTGTGTCATAGATCCAATCAATAGAGTGCTCTTTGGCCCAATTTTTCAGTGGATTGTTCTTGAAATGAGTGCCACTGTCTGATTCAATTCTCTCTGGAATTCCATGTCTCCACAAGATCTGTCTCTCCAAACCAACAATGGTGTTACGTGCAGTAGCATGTGGAACTGGATAGGTTTCCAGCCATCCGGTGCTGGCCTCTACCATCGTTAGCACATACTGCTTGCCAGAATGAGATCGAAGTAAAGTGATGTAGTCAATCTGCCAGGCTTCACCATACTTGTACTTTGACCATCTATCACCATACCATAAGGGCTTGTTTCGCTTAGCCTGCTTAATAGCAGCACAAATGTCACAGTCATGGATGACTTGGGTGATAGCATCCATGAATAAGTCAATTGATCTATCATGTGCCCATTGGTAGGTTGAATCTCTGCCTTGATGTCCAGATGAATCACAGGCCCACCAAGCTAAGAACAATTCACCTCAGTGTTTCCAATCAAGGTCAAGACCAGTTTGTACCAACTTCAGAGATTTTTTAAGCTTGTTCTGCCTGATGGTTATCTTGGTGTTCCTCAGCAGCTCTACTCATAGGCATGTGTGCATCTATGTGCCACACCTTCACTGGAATTCTCTCCAGCTGTGCGTAAATGTCCTGCCATAGATCAGCACATCAAATAGGCTTTCCTTTCCTCTGACAACCATTCTTTTTCCAGTCCTTTAGCCAACCCCATAGAGCATTGGCTACCATCCATGAGTCGGTGTAAAGGTAAAGGACAGGCCAATTCTCACGTTCAGCCACACCAAGAGCAAGTTGGACAGCTTTTACCTCAGCAAATTGACTGGATTCAATTTCTCCATTTCTTGCTTCAATAACTCTGCTGGTAGGACTCCAGACTGCTGATTTCCATCTTAGCTTGTTGCCAACAAGATGACAGAAACCATCTGTGAACAAAGCATAGTTCTTTTCCTGATCAGAGAGATCACCACAGAGAGGAGCTTCTTCAGTACGAGTTGCTGTTTCCTCTGGATGTTGGATATTTGAAGACACTGTAAAACTATGTTAACTTAATAATTCTATTATAGACAACAGAAGGATGTTAAAATTATTGATGCTATACACTTTGGTTTTACAACATGGATTTATGAAAATAGAATTTAACAAACAAAAGAGTATTATCTTCTTCAATATACAAAATTACACTTTCCAAATGGTCATTTTAGTTAGTTGCATAGGAAATCTGATTTTTCAAAAATTATAATTAACTGGATAAGTGTGAGAATGATTAGACCTACAACCAAGAAAAATTGGCCATTTCCTGCTCTAGAAACTGTCATCACATTTCCTTGCCATCAGGAATGACATGCAGTGTGACAGAGGGCATAAAAAGGATGTAGTTACAAAACTCATTGGTTCAGTAGAGGGAACAGAGTGAAGATCACCAACTTTATTGTAATCTGAAGATGATTGAACTGCTAGTTATTGTCTCATCTCTAGCTATTTCAACATGCAACAAACAGTTACCATGTGGTGAATATCTGTTATAATCTAGGACGGCTGTCTTCAGCTGCTTGATAGATTACAGTTTTTGAAATATTTACTGATTTTATTTTTTTTTTAAGCATATTTGTTTATTACAAGGAAATAAAGCACTTAATTATAGGGAAACAATGTTCTATCTATCATGAAAAAGTATTGTTTTGGACTGTGGAGAGATTTTTGCTAACAGGACATGAAATGATAAACACGAGCAACCCGTGCTGGGAGGTGTCCTTGAGTCCATCTTGGGACCTAAGATACCAGGTACTGGGTAGTAGCCCCCACATGCAGCTGCAGGGGGTGGAGTGCCAGCTGCATGTGGGCAGAGTTAGCCAGCCCAAGGGGGCTGGGTTAGCCAGACTAAGGGCTGACTCCTCAGAATGTTATTGTATATGACCCTATTCATGTCATGCTTGTAACCCTGGACCTACCAGACCTATTCACATGCGCCAATCCAAAACTATTTAGTTGTGCACACCTCTTGCAAGAAAGCATATAAGTCATTGCAACATGGAAATAAAGTGGAGAATGACCATCTAACCATATTGGTGACCTAAGAGTCATTTTACCCAGGTGCTCCACCGGCACTAGACTGTCTCCAAACAATGCTTAGCTTTGGTCTTTTCAAAATTTATATTCTTTGCATATGTAGTTTTTGAAAATGTGCAAGTGGACTTTCCTGACACACACCTCCCCCCCCCTTTTTTTTTTTTTTTTCAAAATCTATACATAACAAAGGAGGTTTTGTCTTTATTCTGGACAATAGCAAATGAAGAAAGACCTAATTGCTCTCTACAGCTACCTGAAAGGCTGTGCTACTTTGAAGCAAGCTGGAATGTTTTGGTAACAGAACTAGATAACAGGCAGTGAAATGAAAACAATTGATGTCAACTTCTCTCATAGTCTCGCTGAGAACTCTGGGAAGAAGAAAGACTTTTTCTCCATTTTGTTTCTCACTCTTGCTTTTGCCTTAGACCTGGTCACATCTCATTAACCCTGCTCCTACTAACCTTGCTCCCTAACCTCTTGGCTGCACCTCTTTTCTTCCTGAGAACTGGGGTAAGGTTGAGAGGGCCGGGGGGAGGTGTTGGGGTGGTTTGAGAGCCCCTCCTGGGGACTCAGGTTTCTGGGAGGGGAGTTGTGCTTTTGTATTGTTTATCCTTTGTCTATTTCTGTATATAATTGTATATAACTGTATATATTGTAAATAGCTGCTTGTAAATTCTGCTAGCTGTAAATAAATTGCTTCATCTATATTCCCAGGGTCCGTCTGAGTTAGCTGGGGCAAATTCAAAAGTGTGGGAGGGGTGGGGTAACCCCCAAACCATCACATTTTTTATTGGCACCCAACGTGGGGCTAGATATTTTTGAGTGACTGGAAATTAGCTCTGGGAATTAAGATGAAGCTAATCAAGCAGCTATTGTATTTGGTTGGTGCATTGCTCTGGTCTGGTTTTGTTTTCTTGGCATTTAGTTGGTTAAAAGGTCAAATTGTTGCTTATTTCATTGATCTGGCTTATAATAAGGCTAAAGCTAAGGTTTCAGATATGTTCTGGAGCTGGGGTGATTTGATTCTTGGTTATGCTGGTTTTAATATCTCTGAGAATATTACCAAGGATATTACAGGAGCTCTGGTCAATAATGTGACAATCAATGGAAATTCTGCTTTAAATATGGCTCTAATGAGAGTTATTCAGCCTAAGACAGGAACTCCAACTGTTTGCTTAGGGACATGCTCATGTAAAACTGTTTTTCTTCTCACAATTTTTAATATTTGCCTCATGATTTTAATATTCATATTAATTTTGGCATTATTGGTGAAAAATTCAAAACCAGCTTCTGTAAGAACTAGGAAAAATTCTGTGTCTCAGAAGCAGTCTCTTTCACAGCAAAACAAGGGAACACAGTCATCGGCTTCCCCCTTGCCAGCCTCTGCCCCTCCTTCTCCAAGTGCTGGGAACATGGCCAATGTGCCCGCCACTAACTTAAACAATGATAGCAAAAAGAAAAACAACGGGCAGAGTTCGGCAGGAGCCCTAGGAGCACAGGCAGGTACCCAAAATCAGAATGTTCCTAGCAACAATCAAAACACGTCAGGGTTGGCAGGCATCCCAGGAGGACAGGCAAACAATCCCACTGATGCTAACACTGCTAATGCTGGTAAAGCTAGCCCAGTCAGTCCAAATCCTACTGACACCAGCTCAGCCAATTCAAACCCCCAGCCAGCAGACCAGAACCAAAATCCTCCTGTTAAAAGCAAGGCAGATTTGAACTCACAAGCTCCAGGTCAGACCCCTAAGGATACAAATGCTCCAAGTCAGACCTCCAATAACTCAAATGCTCCAGGTCAGACCCCTAAGGATTCAAACCCTTCAAGTCAGACTCCTAAAGATTCAAATCCTCCAGCAGACACATCCAAGTCTGTTGCTGCTCAGGCTCTTCTGGCACCTGCTAAAGCGAAAGCTAAGACAAAGAGTGGTTCGCAGGAGGATGTAAGACAGGGGACCTCTGGTGATCAGCAGCAAGAAGAAGAGGAGGAGGAGATAGTTAGTCTGCGAGACCTTGTAGATGTGCTGAGACAACAATACTCAAGTGAGAGGAGCGCTGTGAGGTTAGCTGCCAGGAGAGAGGATGGTTCCAATGAGTTTAGGAATGCTATGAGGAAGGTTCTGTTAGGCCCGGCACCACCAGAACAACAGGAAGAGGAGGAGGAAGATGACATCCAGGGTTCCAAGGATCCACTCAGAGAGGTCAGGGAAGTTAGAAAGGAATACACAAGGGAATCAAGTGAGCCAATCTTAAGCTGGCTAGTCAGATGCCGTGGCATTGGTGCTAATGCTCTGCAGGTAGGAGACAAGTCTGCCAAGCAGCTGGGACCACTCACTAAGGAGAGTGGAGTGGACAAACACCTGGCAAGTCCTCTTGGTAGGGTTAGCTTCTGGACACGCCTTTTGTTGGCTGTGGCTATGAGATATCCTTCCCGAGATGATTTGCCATGGGCTGCCAAGAAGTGGAACACCGTTGAGCAGGGAATTAAGCTTCTGAAGGAGTTTGCTGTGAAGGAAGTGCTTTATGGAGATCATGGCACTCATGAGCCTGACGATATTCCTTTGGGAACAGGTCTCATGAAGAAGCCGATTAAGCTTGCTCCTTCATCCTATGCTAACATCTTGGCCAGCAAGTTTCTAGCAAGGAGTGATAATGGAAGATCTTTCACTGTTGGTGAATTCACTGATCAGCTCAGGCAGATAGAGGACAGCTTGTCACATTCTGGCCTAATCTCTGCCATACAAAATATGACTTCTGAAATAAAGGGCATGAAAGATGGTTTTGAGAATACCATGAAAGAACTGAAGGAGGACCTTAAAACCTCAATTTCCAATCTGGCAAAGGATACCATTCCTGCATCATCTGAATGGGTGCATGTTTCTGCAGTCAGGAACAGACGCCCACCTCCTGCAAGGCAATTCCAGCCCAGGAGGAGACAAATTCCACCCAGACAGCAGCAATCACGTGCGTCATTGTGGATACTTCTGCGTGACACATACGGTGAGAACATGAACAAATGGGATGGTAAACCTACTTCAGCTCTTTCAAAGAGGGTCAGGGAACTGCAGAGTGGCAGAAACAGAGGCAGCAATGCCAGGAAAGTAGCTGTCACTTCTTCAGCTCCTGAGAGCAACTGCAATTGTTCCAACAGTTGCAGTTCCTCTCACAACAACACCAATCATTGTGTACACCCTACATGCCATGTTCAGCATTAGGGGTGCCCTGCCTCCAGCCAGCAGGAGGAGAGGGATAGTGGAGAGAACCGAATCTATTGGAATGTATTCATTAGGTGGCCTGGCAGTTCAAGAGTTCGGAAATACAGGGCTTTAGTTGACACAGGGGCTCAGTGTACTTTATTGCCATCCAATTGCAAAGGGACAGAGTCCATTTCTATCTTTGGAATCACTGGTGGATCTCAAGAGTTAACTAAGGTACAGGCTGAGATCAGTTTAACTGGTAAAGAGTGGAAGACACATACTATTGTAACTGGTCCTGATGCGCCTTGCATTCTGGGAATTGACTTTTTGAGACAAGGTTGTTTCAAAGATCCTAAGGGTCACAA
Source organism: Pogoniulus pusillus (assembly GCF_015220805.1). Lineage (NCBI taxonomy): Eukaryota > Metazoa > Chordata > Aves > Piciformes > Lybiidae > Pogoniulus > Pogoniulus pusillus. The sequence goes on from NC_087309.1 coordinate 73,180,054, forward strand.
ATGGGCTTTTGGAATAGCATCTGTAGAGATTGAGGATGATAAATTGAAATTGTCCATTAGACCTGAACTTTCAGATGAATCTGCAGTTGTGGGACATCATGACATAGAGGACCTGGAGGTGCCAATTGCAGCTCAAACTGTTCACCATAGGCAGTAGAGAACTAACCGTGACTCTTTGTTGCCCATTCATCAGCTGATTCGTCAATTGGAGAGTCAGGCTGTCATCGAGAAAGCTCATTCACCTTTCAACAGTCCCATCTGGCCTGTGTGCAAACCTACGGGCGACTGGAGACTGACAGTTGACTTTCGTGCCCTCAACGAGGTGACTCCACCCATGAGCGCAGCTGTGCCGGACATGCTGGAGCTCCAGTACGAGCTGGATTTGAAGGAGGCTAAATGGTATGCAACCATAGACATTGCTAATGCTTTCTTCTCTATTCCCATAGCAAAGGAGTGCAGGCCTCAGTTTGCATTCACCTGGAGAGGAATCCAGTACCAGTTCAATCGTTTGCCTCAGGGGTGGAAACACAGCTCAACCATCTGTCACTCAGTCATCCACAATGCACTGGAGAAAGGTAAAGCTCCAGAGAACATCCAGTTCATTGACGACATCATTGTGTGGGGCCAAACTGCTGAGGAAGTCTTTGAGAAAGGTAACAAAATCCTTGACATTCTGCTGCAAGCAGGTTTTGCCATTAAGAGAGACAAGGTCAAAGGACCTGCCAAAGAAATTCAGTTTCTGGGAGTGCGGTGGCAGGATGGTCGCCGTTACATTCCTCAGGATGTGATCAACAAAGTCTCTACCATGGCAGTTCCCACCAGTAAGAAGGACACACTTTCTTTCCTTGGAGTGGTGGGATTTTGGAGACTACACATTCCTGGTTTCAGTCAGATTGTCAAACCTCTGCATGATGTGACTCGTAAGAGAAACAATTTCGAGTGGGGACCTGAACAACAAGCAGCCTTTGATCAGATCAAGCGAGAAGTAGTCCATGCAGTGGGCTTGGGTCCTGTGAGATCTGGTCCGGACATTAAGAACATTCTGTACACGGCTGCCAGTGACAATGGTCCAACTTGGAGTCTTTGGCAGAGAGCTCCAAATGAGACACGTGGTCATCCACTTGGTTTCTGGGGACGTTGTTACAGAAGTTCAGAGACAAATTATACTGCAACTGAGAAAGAGATTCTAGCAGCCTATGAGGGAGTGAAAGCAGCTTCTGAAGTGATTGGAACTGAGTCACAATTGCTTTTAGCTCCTAGACTGCCAGTTCTTAACTGGATGTTCAAAGGCAAAGGTTCATCACCACATCATGCCACAGATGTAACCTGGTCTAAATGGATGGCTTTGATAACCCAACAAGCACGAATGGGTTATCTTGATCGACCTGGTCTGGTGGAGGTGATCACCAACTGGCCGGAAGGCACAGACTGTTCCAAACCTCCGGAGGAGAAAATAACTCGTGCTGAGGAAGCTCCTCCCTATGGTGATCTCTCTGATCAGGAAAAGAACTATGCTTTGTTCACAGATGGTTCCTGTCGTCTTGTTGGGAACAAGTGAATATGGAAGTCAGCGGTTTGGAGTCCAACCAGGAGAGTTACCGAAACGAAAGATGGAGAAGGAGAATCCAGTCAGTTCGCTGAGGTAAAAGCTGTTCAACTTGCTCTTGATGTGGCTGAACGTGAGAATTGGCCTATCCTTTACCTCTACACCGACTCGTGGATGGTAGCCAATACTCTATGGGGTTGGCTAAAGGACTGGAAGAAGAATGGTTGGCAGAGGAAAGGAAAGCCTATTTGGTGTGCTGATCTATGGCAGGATATTGATGCATGGCTGGAGAAAATTCCAGTGAAGGTGCGGCACGTAGATGCACACATGCCTAAGAGCAGAGCCACTGAGGAACATCAACACAACCAGAAGGCAGACCAAGCTGCTGAGATTGCTCAAGCTGATACCAACTCTGAACTTGACATTGACCTTGATTGGAAACACCGAGGTGAGCTGTTCTTTGCTTGGTTGGCCCATGACTCATCTGGACATCAAGGCAGAGATGGAACATACCGATGGGCTCGTGATAGGTCAATTGACTTGTCCATGGACGCTATCACCCAAGTCATCTATGACTGTGACATTTGTGCTGCTATTAAGCAGGCTAAGTGAATCAAGCCCTTATGGTATGGTGAGAGATGGTCAAAGTACAAGTATGGTGAAGCCTGGCAGATTGACTACATCACTTTACCTCGATCTCGTTCTGGCAAGCAGTATGTGCTAACGATGGTAGAGGCCAGCATTGGATGGTTGGAAACCTATCCAGTTCCACATGCTACTGCACGTAACGCCATTGTTGGTTTGGGGAGACAGATCTTGTGGAGACATGGAATTCCAGAGAGAATTGAGTCAGACAATGGCACTCATTTCAAGAACAATCTTGTGAAAAACTGGGCCAAAGGGCATGGTATTGAATGGATCTATTGCATACCCTACTATGCACCAGATTCAGGGAAGATTGAACTCTACAACGGTTTGCTGAAAACCACCCTAAAAGCCATGGGGGGTGGAACTCTGAAAAACTGGGACAAACATTTAGCACAAGCTACCTGGTTGGTAAATAGTAGAGGTTCAGTAAATAGAGCAGGACCTGCACAATCAGATTTGATCCAAACAGTAGACGGTGATAAAGTTCCTGTTGTTCGTGAGAAGAATCTGTTAGGGAAAACTGTTTGGGTATTTTCTCCTTCGGGCGAAGGGAAACCTGTCCGAGGGGTGGTTTCTGCTGAAGGACCTGGTCATACATACTGGGTAATGCAGGAGAGTGGTGAAATTCAGTGTATTCCACAGAGAAATTTATCCTTAGCTGAGAGAGTTTAAATTCAAGCTGTTAGGAGTTTTCTGTTCTAGGTAACATCGGCGCCCAACACTGAGAGAATCTATAATAGAATCTACAGTATGTGAGCAAGAACCCAACATCACCTGGGAGTCCCTGTTCTGAGCTTTTGAATCACCTGCATCTGATTGAAGTGTGAATTAAACCTGTATATACTGTTTTAGTGTAAATATTGGTTTAGATTATATTGGATAATTCTCAGCGATACTCTGAGCGAAGTAGACAGGGGTGGATTGTGCTAGTTTGAAGCAAGCTGGAATGTTTTGTTAACAGAACTAGATAACGGGCAGTGAAATGAAAACAATTGATATCAACTTCTCTCACAGTCTCGCTGAGAACTCTGGGAAGAAGAAGTAAATTTTCTCCATTTTGTTTCTCACTCTTGCTTTTGCCTTAGACCTGGTCACATCTCATTAACCCTGCTCTCACTAACCTTGCTCCCTAACCTCTTGGCTGCACCTCTTTTCTTCCTGAGAACTGGGGTAAGGTTGAGAGGGCCGGGGGGAGGTGTTGGGGTGGTTTGAGAGCCCCTCCTGGGGACTCAGGTTTCTGGGAGGGGAGTTGTGCTTTTGTATTGTTTATCCTTTGTATATTTCTGTATATAATTGTATATAACTGTATATATTGTAAATAGCTGCTTGTAAATTCTGCTAGCTGTAAATAAATTGCTTCATCTATATTCCCAGGCTCCGTCTGAGTTAGCTGGGGCAAATTCAAAAGTGTGGGAGGGGTGGGGTAACCCCCAAACCATCACAAAGGCAGTTGCAGTGAATTGGGTGATGATCTCTTCTCACTAGTAACTGGCAATAGGGTGAGGATAAATGGCCTCAAGTCTCACCAGAAATGAAAGAGTGGTCAGGCATTGGAAATGGCTGTTCAGGGAAGTGGTAGAGGCAGCATCCCTGGAAGTGTTCTAAAAAAGTGTAGAAATAGCACTTCAGGACCTGGTTTAGTGGGAATACTATAGCTGGGTTAATGGTTGGAATTGATGTTCTTAAAGGTATTTTACAACCATAAGGATTCTGTGATGTTACTTTTTTTTCTCTCTCTCTCTTTTTTTTTTTTTTTTTTTTTTTCATTTACAAACTGGAAAAGTGAGTCTTACAATTTTGGTAGAAAACACTTGTTTTCTAGATCCATATTTGTGTTTTCATTTCCATTATAATGCTCGCTGATTTTCCCTTCTAGTGTAGACACCTAAATTGAGTGGCTGTAACAAAAAATGAGACATTTTTGACTAATTTTATTTGTTTTCCGTAGTGCCTTGACTGTAATAAGATTGGCAAAATTTGGTTAAAAAAAAAAAGGGGGGGGGGGGGGGGAAATTGCATTCTAAACTCCTCTCAAGGTGTTCAAACTAAAATTGATTTTTTTTTTTTTTTCTGGAGTGTTTTCTGCCTTTAATTTGCCATAAAATTTCAGAGCAGGATTTTCAAACACTAATGCCTTAATCAGTTCGAAAAATGAATTCTAAACTTCCATTTACCTGTTATTTTTTAAGATTAAATTAATAATCAGATGAAAAATTAACTAACAACCATATCTGAAAGTAGATTCAGAAAGACTAAATCAAATTGTTATGAAGATGCTTAGAACAAAACTCTACCTTAAAGCAATTTCTAATTCAAATAATAACCTCTGTTAAGATCAGAAAATGAAAATATATTTGCCTAGTAACCCAGTTTCACTAGTTCCCAGGAAAAAAAAAAAAAAAGACCCTTGCAGGCCTAGACGACAAACATAGCATTGTGAAATAACAACTAAATAGTACAACCTTTTTTAAAATTACATTTCAAAACCCAGAAACACTAATCTAATGCAGTTATCATTGTTATTTAACAGAAATGCTTGACATAGATGTATTTCGTCTGTTCAGAAGAATAAGATTACAGAATGAAAATTTATACTAACAGCTTCTTAAGAATTATCCAAGAAACTCAGTAATAATGTAGTAAACTTTTGCCAAAAAGAAAATACATCTAGGCTGTGGATTAAACTTGATAGGGAGCTGAGACCCACACAAATGTTAGTTCACTATGTGGAAGCGGTATAGGAGACAGAAGTGAAAAAACTACTGTGTTAAGATAATCACAGTTTAGAATCATAGAATAATAGAATCAACCAGGCTGGAAGACACCTCCAAGATCATCCAGTCCAACCTAGCACCCAGCCCTGCTCAGTCAACTAGATCGTGGTACCACGTGCCTCATCCAGTCTTTCTTTTAACACCTCCAGGAACGGTGAATCCGCCACCTCTCTGAGCATTCCAATGACAAATCACTCTCTCTCTGAAGAACTTCCTCCTAACATCCAGCCTATACTTCCCCCGGCACAACTTGAGACTTTGTCCCCTTGTCCCGTTGCTGGTTGCCTGGGAGAAGAGACAAGCCCCCACTTGGCTACAACCTCCTTTCAGGTAGTTGTAGACAGCAATGAAGTCATCCCTGAGCCTCCTCTTCTCCAGGCTAAACAATGCAGCTCCCTCAGCCTCTCCTCATAGGGTTTGTGTTCCAGGCACCTCACCAGCTTTGTTGCCCTTCTCTGGACATGTTCCATTATCTCAACATCTCTCTTGAATTGAGGGGCCCAGAACTGGACATAGTACTCACCATGTGGCCTGACCAGTGTTGAGTACAAGGGAAGAATAACCTCCCTTATCCTACTGGCCACAGTGTTCCTCAAACAGGCCAGGGTGCCATTGGCTCTCTTGGTCACGTGGGCACACTGCTGCCTCATGTTCAGGAACTGATCAATGTTTTTTCCTCTTTTATGTTTAGACTATGCCTTTGAGGTGAAATTCGTACTGACTAATCCATTAAGTAATTAACATTTGGCATGACAGGTACAGGACTGCTGTAGTAGAATGCTCTAGACACAGCCCTCCTTGAGTAGGCAGTTGGACAGGATGACTTCCAGGCCTTACAAAGGGAAAGGCATATTTGACCAACCTGATAAACTTCTATGAGGATGTAACCAGGTGGATAGGTGATGGAAGAGCAGTGGATGTGCTTTACCTTGATTTCAGTAAAGCATTTGACACTGTCTCCCACAGCATCCTCATAGCTAAACTGAGGAGGTGTGGTCTGGATGATAGAGTAGGAAGGTGGATTGGGAACTGGCTAAAGGAAAGAAGTCTGAGAGTTGTGGTCAATGGGACCGGGTCTATCTGGAGGCCTGTAACTAGTGGAGCTCCCCAGGGGCATTATCCAATGCATTCATTAGTGACCTGGATGAGGGCATGGAGGGCACTGTCATCAAGCTTGCTGACAACACCAAGCTGGGCGGAGTGGCTGACTGCACACCAGAAAGTTGTGCTGCCATTCAGAGAGACTTAGACAGGATGGAGAGTTGGGCAGGGAGAAATTGAATGAAGTTGAACCGGGTCAAGTGTAGAGTTGTGCACTTGGGAAAGAACAATCCCATGTATCAGTATAGGTTGGAGACTGACCTTCTGGAGAGCAGTGAAAGGGAGAAGGACTTGGGAGTGCTGGTGGGTGAAAGGATGGCCATGAGCCAGCAGAGTGCTCCTGTGGCAGGGAAGGCCAATGCTACTCTGGGGTGTATTAGAAGGGGTGTGGTTAGTAGGTTGAGAGAAGTTCTCCTTCCTCTCTACTCTGCCCTGGTGAGGCCTCATCTGGAGTATCGCGTCCAGTTCTGGGCCCCCCAGCTCAAGAAGAACAGGAAGCTGCTTGAGAGAGTCCAGCAAGGAACCACAAAAATGATTAAGGAAGTTATACTTCTTCCTTATGAGGAGAGACTGAAGAAACTGGGGCTTTTTAGCTTGGAGAAGAGAAGACTGAGTGACCTCATTAATATTTATAAATATCTAAGGGGTGAGCTCCAGGAGGATGGAGCCACTCTCTTCTTGGTGATGCCCAATGACAGGACAAGGCGCAATGGATGGAAGCTGAGACATAGGAGGTTGCATGTGAACCTGAGGAAGAATTTTTTCACTGTGAGCGTGACAGAGCACTGAAACAGGCTGCTCAGGGAGGTTGGGGAGTCTCCTTCTCTGCAGATATTCAGGAACCATCTGGATGTGTTCCAGTGTGATCTGCTCTAGCCTGGACCAAATTATCTTTGGAGGTCCCTTCCAGCCCTTGATATTCTATGATCCTATGAAATTAATAGATGTACTTCTTGATGTAAATCATATAAGTTACACAAATTTCACATAGGCTCTGTTTAGTCTAGATTAATGTTCTTGTGCTCGATTCTCTTAATCTGTGGCTCTACAACATCCCCCAGATTTATGACATGTATGTAGTATTTCCCATGGAGAAAATTTCCTAAACTGCTTCAAAGCATTATTCAAAAATTTAAACTACTGCTTCCATACTTATGAACAGCAGCTCATGTTTATTTTTGAAATAGCTGGACAAATGCTCATATCCATGTACAGAGATTTTTTTTTTTTAATTATTTTCACTGGGCGCAGATTAGCCAGCATTC